>NW_020270469.1:6628700-7228700 GCF_002803265.2 Melanaphis sacchari | reverse complement strand
AGTAGTTTATTCAACCTGTTCTTTATCACCAATACAAAATGATGGTGTTGTCAAAATGGCTTTGAAAAAAATATGGGAAGAAACAAATCATCAAATTGTTGTCAAGTATGTTTTCTTTTCAGTAAAAATAATAAAAGTATATTATTAATATTGATTTTATTGCTTAGGGACTTGACAAAGCAATTTGAACCTCTTAAGTCTTTGTACTCATTTGGCAAAGGATTGAAATTTGGTCAAATGGTAATGCCATTTTTACCACTCAACTATGGCCCATTATATTTATGTAAATTAGTTAGAATAAAATAGTTATTGACATACTAATGTATTATTTAATTTAATGTTTTATAAATATATTGATTTGTTGAAAAAATATTTAAATGTTGTAAAAATTATTGTGCATTTTAACGCTAAAATAATGCTCAATTATTGAAAAAGAATATCCTTCTAATAGCTAGAATTAATTGTTGAATTTGCAGGATTTGGCAATAAAATAAAAACAATATTTTTATAACTATTGAATATAATTTATTTTATAACATTTTGTTGAAATTTGAATATTGTTTAGGCCTTAGGTAGTTTTTAATTTTCTTTAATTCAATAATTCAATTTATGTATAGTTAATAAATTTAATAATTAAAGATATATGTAATGAGCTATGAGTATTTTTAGGATGACTAACAGTATGAATCATTAACCCGATTATTAAATTGAAGTAATATTTTATAACCGTATTAACCGTTCCTATTTTTTTCAAGTTCACTTCTTCTGTGTTTGGAAGTTTTTCATAGTCAGGGTTGGCTTGAAGGTTGTTTTAAGTTTTGCACTTTAAACAGCCTTACGGCTTGCCAAATGCTTGTACAGGCATTAATTTTATACATTACAAATGGATTAAAAAATGTAAGAGTTTGAGTTTAACCACCAAATTATAAAAATTTTTATATATATGTTTTTAACAGTTTAATATAAATGGATGGTGTAGGCTGTGTGACTCGGCTCATTTTTTAAAATTTGTATTATAAATGTAATATGAAATAATTAATGTTGTGGTAGCCAATGATGCGAGCTTATGACTTTTGTTGGAAATAACATCTTCGTTTACTTATATTTTATAATTAATCAACATCTTTCTGTATTTTAAGCAATAATCTATAATTTACATTTGGTCAGATTCCAAATATTAAATAAATATAATATCCGATTCGATTAAGTCACTTGTAGGTCAATTGTAATTATTATTAAATTCGAAATTTTTTTTATCAAATATGTTCAAGGATTTCATATATTGGGTACTAACCAGTAGTGTATTGGTAAATATATTTATAGGTAAACGCAATACTAAAATATGTATATTCAACCTAAAAAATTTTTTGTCTCTCTGCTTAAATATTTTTTTTTCGTTAGTCTTCGCGTTAAAAAAAATTAGCTTAATTCCTTACACCATGTTTATAACTATTAACTACCTATTAACTTTTAATGTATTACTGTAAAATTAAAGACTGGTAACGTTAAGTACCTATCAATGTCCACTCGTTCGTTGTTATCATATACAACATATTTTTGTTTCAACATTGTGTCATCATAATATTCAAAATTCAAAACAATAAACGATTTTTAAATTTAATAAATTAATTTTAAAATACATTAAATACAGCGTATACTGATAAATAAGATAAATAATTCATTACACATAGACATCACAATTTTTTTCTATGAACTATGTAATAAGATTTATTTGAATTTTGAGTTATTTTAGGAGTGTATAAAATGATATTTTAAATTGGGTATAGGTACGCCGAAAATCAAAATTCTTCTGACGAGTACAGAGCGTATACTCTCGTGCGTATCCATATCAATACATCATTGGAACTAACATAGTACCATGTAAAGTAAATTGTAATTGTTATAATTTGTAACTTGTAAGCTGTAAGGAATTAGAGAATAGACTATTTCTATTTCCTAATTGCACTGGTCTACGAATTACAAGTACAAATTGTGGAAAATAAATCCTTTATTCTTTCTATAAAAGTTAAATTATTTTAAATACTTATTTAATGTTAAGTAGGGTCCAGATTTAAATGCCTTCAAAACTATCGAGTTGTTTTAAAAAATAATCATGTATGTCAATTTAACTATTTTAATACAGAAACTTTAAAAATGGCCACACATATTTTTTTTTGAAAAGCACGCAAGTATAAGAAAAACAATGGTTTAACTTTTGACTTTAAACATTTCTTTAACTGAACTAAACTAAGAATGATACGAAAACAAAATATCGAATGCGGGCGTACATAATATTTAATTACATTTAGTGTGCCATCATGGGCATTATTTATGTCTGTTTATACGCAATTAATTCTTAAACATTTTTAAAGTAGGTAAAATTAATTTTATTTATTTATTAATATTTTTATATTCAATAAACACAATATTTATCATTATTATATAATTTATACAATTATTGATATTATACAACTACCTATTTAAAAAAAAAAATATTTAAATTGAACGTGCCTGTGGCATTATTTCATAATATTTATAATAAGGATATTTTCATTGACATTTTTTTCCAACCACCATGAGTCACCTATCCGTTACTAGTGGCATCCGGTTACGACCGACCTACGGGCTGCGACCACTGACGATTAAGTCAATTGCACATTTGCACACCTATTGCGTAGTGCGTACACAATAATATGAAATAATCTAAAACCGTGGGCGGGCCCTTGGCTTATTGATAAGACGATTGATTAGATAACAAAGAGTTATTTATTTAAACTTTAAAGATTCGTCAGATCACATACTAATAACAGTAATAACACTAATAACTATATAAGATACACGGCTATTTATTGTTGTTGTTGATGTTGATATCTGCTGATCGGAGATTACGTTTTACGGTTACGCGACACGCCAAAGCGTATTAACTGCTTTTCAATTAGTTTGTAAGTCCACACATCGTCGTCGTCGTTGTCGTGACTTCAGTGTGCACTTTAAATCGCGTGCCCTACAAGATGACTCGGAGTTAGTGTACCGACCACGGCCGCCGCCGCCGATGGTCGTCGTCTTTGACGGGCGTTTGGTAGTGGTTGTGCGGCAGCCGCAGTCGGTGTCTGCTCGAAGGAAGGACGCCATCGCCGCGTTCGCGTGTCTGACGCCCGTTAATATTGCCTCCGTCCTCGAGTCGCGGTTACCATGTCTGAGAAGCAGCCGTGCACTTATCAGCAGACGCGGTTTCACCGGTTCCACGGTTACAATTTGAGTCTGCACGACCAGGACACTGTGGCCCACCGGGAGATGAGCTTCGCCAACGCCATAGTGTTCAGCGAACGGTCGCTGTCGCCGGGTGAAGTGTTCCTCATCGAGATCGAGAGCAGCGAGAACGGCTGGTCCGGACACATACGGCTGGGCCTGACCCAGCTCGATCCGGATGCGTTGCAACGCAGTGGCCATTTGCTGCCTCAATGCGCCATACCGGACATGGTGTCCAACAAAACGATGGGCGAGTCGTGGATATGCGCACTAACCAAACACCAGGCCTGGTACGACGCCAACTATCTGACCAAATACTTCCGGCTAGACGGCAATCATGTGTTCACGTCCCGGGGCACGTTCCCGACCAGCATTCTGAAGTCGTCGCGCGACGACAAAATGGATATCCTGCCGACGGATGTAGGCAGTCGGGTCGGTGTGTTGTACTTGCCCTGTGGCCAGAACATGGCAGTCATGCATTTCATCATCAACGGTGAGTTTGTCGTACCACTTTCGAGGACCATACCGTATAATGATGGTCCTATCAGAGCGGTCATTGATGTATACGGTGCCACTAAACGAGTCCGCGTTATACAAGTGTACAACGGTAAGATGTCTGCTAATAGTACATTATATATATACGTATATATTTTCCTCTGCATCGTGTTGATTTCGATCGATACGTGTTGGTATTTTAATGATCAACATGTAACATCATTATTATGTGCACAATATTATTTTACAAATATCATCAAAATGCATGTTACTTAGTGTTGTAGATGTTGAATTACAAGGATCTCGCGTTCAGACCCCTCCTGCTTACTTAGTAGTTTGGTTTTTATTTAATTTTATTAAAATAAATGTTTGACATTTATTGTACACTTTATTGCTCACAACTCTAATGATTCCATTGGCTTTGAAGTTTTTCTAATCACTGTTAGATAAATCTTAATATTAATTGTTATATACTTTTGTATTTTGTGTAAGTAATTATCATGAAATTGTTTTTGTGTTTCTAGTGAATTCATTGCAGAGTGCGTGCAGGGAAATTATTCTGAAGAACATCAAAGCAGCATCTGTATCAAAATTACCATTACCCAATGCTCTTAAAGAGTATCTCCTTTATAAGACTTAATCGGTGATTACATTTCTAAGTTATAACCCTAATTTTAGTTTCCAAGCTGTAATTGTACTTTTTTTTACCATTATATAAGTTTTATAATTTATTTTATAATAATTTTTATTGTTTTTATTTTGTGCCTAGAGAACATAATATGATGTGCAATATCTATATGATGTTTAATATTTTATTTTTTTTTGTTTTGTTCATCAAAAATGTTATTTATTATTTTTATGATTTAAAAAATATAAAAACCGTTTAGGTATAAAGTTAATCTTTTTTTATAAAAAATGATAATCTTTATTGAGATCTAGTTTTATTAAAAATAATAGTACTTATTTACCTAAAGTTCCTATTAAATTGTAAAAACAGAATAATTAAACTATATCATATTAACTGGTATTTATTGAATTAAAAAATGTTATTAAGATAGATTATTTAATTGTATAAAATATCTTCATTGTATTATTCACTCTAGTCTTTGATTTACAAGTAATATATGATCTAAATATAACTGCATAGGTCAAATTTTTATTTAGAATTTTTACTCAATAAGTTTGTTCCAATATGGAATTTGGAACTAGTTGCAGATGAATCTGTGTTACAAACTATGTATCATAACAATTTCTCTAATTCAGAGTCATCTCCATAATTATGCATCCACTATTGTTTTAATCACATGAACTTTATCTCAAAATTAGTGTAGTGAGATGTGTTGGAATGGAAAAACTATTATATTTAATAATTTGATTGTGTATTAGAATAATTTTTTTTGTTATTTCTTGATTTAAAATGTACAGTAAATTTGCTGTAGTTCAATACCCTTATGACATAAAACTTAAAATTTAAAGCAAAAGAAATAAATATGTATTGTAATATTGTTGTATTATAATAATTTTCTCAAAGTTACATTTATTAAAACAAAGATCTAAATAATAATGTAAAAATATTTTTAAATAATAATAATTAATAATACTAAAATTTAACATACATTTTTATAAATAAAACGGTAAAAATTATGGAACAAGAGCTAAAAACCAGTTCCAGATATAATACATACAACTAATTGTTTTTCTCAAACGTGATACATATAATATTCTTAAAACTATTTAATAAAATAATATCTAGTCTAAACAAATATTTAGCAATGTAACATTTAACCAAAAATTTTTTTATGTTCAATTGTACATTAACATTAAAATGATTATATTTTTTTTTAAATAGGAAATTTGAACAAAGGATTCAAACGACTACATTTTAAAATGGTTTTGTATTATATATATAATTAAATATAAATTAATACCAATAATTGTTATTATCGTACAGTCTTAAAAAAAAATGTATAAAATAAAAGTAATAAAATTTGGAATGTTAAAATTCAAAATTTACATGTAATTCTAAGAATCATTTGTATCACTATTTAGTGACGTTTGTGCACTATTGATTTTATTATCTGGAGTCATTAACAAATCTTTTTTGACCTGTATACGTTGTTTAAAACCTGCATAAACTCTTCGTTCCTGCTTTGAGGTTTGTCCATTTAGTGATGCATTATTTTGAATTTCCAAAGATTTTTGTGGTGGTATTTTTACAATTTTCTTAGAAGTTTGTAGAATATTATAAGGACGGTACCTCATAATATTATTCCTAGGTTGACTTCTAACAGATTTATTTTGAATTGCATCTAAACCTAATTAACAAATCAAATTAATTTTGTTTTTAGAAAAATTAATTCATTATACAATAAATACTTGAGTGAGTATTTGGTATTAATGGTGGTTTTGGCACATTTGACATTAATTTTGGTTTTGCATTGCTTTTCACTTCAGGCGGATTGTTGCCATCTTCAATTATTTTAACATTATCATTTTTTGCGACTTTGAGTTCATCATCAGCTAAAATTTAAACCATTGAAAGTTAAAAGGGCACACAACACATAAACACACGCTAATTGTTTTAAGTTTTCAAAGTGCAATATTTTAAGATGTGAAAAATAGAAGATGCATGACATACATACAGATTAAATAAATTTTAAACATATCATCTTCAGCACAAAAATAAAATTTGAAGATAGGTCAGTTATTGTATAAAGCTCAATTAATTCAAACAACTATTTTAAATTTCATAATATTTTTTAAGACTAGATGTTCCCAAAATCCTTTTTAATAGTTCTGACTAAAATAATTCAATGCAAAAAAATTGTGCTAAATTCTCCTTGTCAAACAGAGTAAAGAATATAATTAACACATTACTTAGATAAGTATTAGGATAGTTTGTATTGTTAATAGTGTTTATTCCATTGTTACATCCATTTTTTTTTTATTATATTTATCTAATAAAACTATTTGCATACTTTTTAAATTTAAATTTAGAAAGAAATATATTAGTTTTACGACAACATGGTTTTTTTTAGTGAATTTTATGAATCTCCATCCATTTCTAAATGGAACAAAAATATAAACTTATTGAGTCTTAAGATTATTTTGAGTAAAATATAAAATTAAGCTTTTACATAATATATAGAGGTGTCTATAAAACATAGTTAATATAATTTTTATGATTTGTTGGATAAAAAAAAATCATAACATTATTATGTATAGGCTGAGAATTTTTGGATTATTTTAATATTTAAAAATATATTTTAGGCTTTTGTTTTTAAACCCACCAAATCTTCAGATTATCAAGTAGAATACGTTACTAATTATATTAAAAAAAAAAAAAAAATAATAATAATAATATAACGGAAAGTTCACATTATTCTCTGAAGCTATGTTTAATTTAGTCCATTCAAATATTTACCAGCTTAAATTTTTTTTGTTAAATGAACAATGCAACACATATATTAAAATGAGAAGTACTCATACTATTAATATTAGAAATAGTATATAAAAAAAAAAATCAGAGACCAAATGCAAATGTTGAATTCAAACTAATACAATTTGAATATAAACAAAGTTTATCTTGTATATTTTTGCCAATACAAGAAATTCAATTTAATTATTACCTATATTTATTTATTTATAAATAAGTATTAAATTAATTATACAAAACATATTTTACGCATTATTTACATTTTGAAAGTGTACATATTGTCAACACCATTGGTTAAAATATTGTGAAAAGCATATTATGTATAGAAAATGGTAAGATGAATGTGTGATGAAATTTTAAGTATTCATGATTATTGAATACTATTTAATAGTATTTTATTAGTATTCATTAATGAATTATAAAAAGACAGAAAATTGTAATTTTATAAGTTAATATCCGATTTTGTTAAATTTTTAATGTCATATATTTTTTATAGAATTATTCTCAATTTTATTTTTTGAATTCAGTAATAACAGCTCATTAGGAACCTTATAATTATTATCTCTATTGATACCATTTTTAAATTTTTTTTTCTTTATTGAAATGCTTAATTATAAACAGTTCCTAATAAGTTGAATTAAACAATAATTCAAAAATTATAGTTGTGCTTCATACATAATTTTTATGATTATTTTAAGAAATATTATACTTAATAATACTTGTTAAGTTACTTGGCAAAATTTGTTTTCGTGAGGTGGCTGGAGAAATATATCTTTCTATATTTTTGGTGTGTAAATTGTCATCTATTTCTTCAAAATCATCATCAGCGCCACTGTCAATTTTTAACTCATCGTCACCTAAAAATGAATTGTCAATAATTGTGTTAGTTAATTTGAATTTAATATACATATATATTAAGATTTATACTTATATCTGAGTCACTGGAAGTAACTCGTTTAGTATTTTCAATAGAATTATTATCTCGCATTTTTCTTATAGCTTCTGGAAGTTTGTTTTCAGAAATGTCAGGAATAAATTCACATTCAATTTCATGTATATCTTCATCATAATCTCCTTCATACTCATTCTATTAAATTAAACACCATTAATAAGTTTAAAACATTCATAAAAATGTTAATTGAGTTATATTTTTTAACTTTATAAAAATATTGTAAATTATACTGTACAAGTAGATATTACAAGTTATGAATACTTACACCCATTACTCTTCTCTCATGTGTCATAAGTATTCTGAATTCTTCATCAGAAATATCGTTGTGTTTAAGTTTAATTCTAGGAGTGGACATTACTTTAAATTGTTTGGGTTGAGCTATAGTATTAGGCTCCTCTTCATTAACACATGAATCAACAGTTTGAGAATTAGGACCATCTCCTCTCCTGTTTAATTGCTAAAATTATAAAATATAGTTAATAAAAATTAATTAGACTAAAAATGTACAAATAATTTTGATTTTACAGCAATTATATTGGTATTTGTTAATGATTCGTGTGGTTCACTATATTCAGTATATTTAAGTAATACTTGATCCATGTCTGTACTAGCATACTGGTACAACTTGTTGGACTTGTTAAAAATAATGATTGCTACTTCACAATCACATAATACACTTAACTCGTAAGCTTTCTTCATGACACCAAATTTGCGTTTGTTAAACGTCACCTATAAAAGTTGACAATTAATATTAAGAAATTGGAAATTATAATAACAATACATACATGGCGGTTTCGTTCATCTGTGATTTTGGATATATTAATTTTCTTGCGTCCCATGATGCACAATTACTAATGATAACGGATTAATTTAATTTGACTTCAGTGTTAGAAGTTAGAATAATAGCGCGTCTTCAAATTACAAATTACCTTTAAATTCAAATTAAGACTTAACAATAATTATTAATAAAAATTAGTTTTGTGATAGCAAATATATATAATATGAGTTATACACATAACAATACAGTGATGGTTTCCTGACGTTTTGTACTGTTTGGTAGCTGGTACCAACAAAAAATAACAACATAAGAACATATGAATTCTAAATATCAACCAGCGGGTAATAATATATATTTATATTTTTAGTTGTTGGTTATCTAAAAAATAAATATTTATGATAATCTTAGGAAAGTACCTGTACGACAATAATAAAATAGGTTTCTGAAACGTTTAAAATTAGAACTTGGTTTCTAAAAATTAAAAATACAATCGGTATTCCGTGATGCGTGTTTTACTGTTTTATTTTATTGTAAGTAATAAGTATGTAAGGTTATCTCACGTCCTATAGAAAACTATTTCTATATAATTTCCAATATCAACACATTAAAGTAACCAAAGACTTTCTATGTCTTGAGATAATGTAATAATAAAACTAAACTATAACCACGGTTACTTACTTACTAATATAATAAACCCAGGTATATTGTTGTGAATAGTATTACAACTATGGTAACCGCGGTAAGAAGATTTATATTTTGTAAAATTCTTACATCGCTGTCACGAGATGGCGACACTATAAATTTATTCTGTCTAAATATAAATACTAAACACTGAGAAATAGGTAGGTAGTGATTAGTGATTACTGCTTATATTATAATGTCTAAAAACTCTAAAATATTTATGTATCGATGATTTTGCTCGATGTTTTTTGTAGATTTATCATTTATCTCTCATTAAATGTAAACTATAGATATTTTTAAAAGATATTTTATTATTTGTGTTTCAGAGTAAATAGGAGGTATGTAAGTATGTTGTTTAAAAAAAATCCGACCAAGAACTAACATAAAACAAAACTACTTATAAAATTTCATATTCATAGCTTTAACGATTTCGACTAGACGATGATGAATTAATAAATCAGTAGGCACATGTTATTTTATATGTATATAATATTATAGATTATGTGATTCGTAATTTTTGATTAACATGCAATAATGCAAAACAATATTCTAGACACGAAATAAATGATTGTAGATTCCTACAAGGTGAATATTTAAAAAAATTAATATTTATTTTATCAAAAGTAGGTAATAGGTTTTAAGGTTTTTTAGTTTTTGGAAATATATATTTTTTTTTAATTACCTTTTTGAATTACTTCAAATGACGTCATTGCAGGGTCGTCATTAATGGTATTGCAGGGTATGCTTATTTATACACATACCTACAATTTATCGAGATACAATTTGGCCTGACTAAAATTATTCTTTTTTATATATATTTAGTATAGGGTGACCATTTTTATAAAAATAAAAAACGGGATAAACAAATTTTTATTAATATGATAATTTTTTTATTTTTCCAATTACATTTAAATTACAATTTATTTAAATAAAAAAATAACAATCAGAACTGGGATTTAAATGCTCTGAAAAATCTCATAAAATGCTCTTAAAAAAATTCAAAAATGACTTAAAAAACTTAAAAATGCATTGTAATTTATTCATTATAGGTAGCTTAAAAATTGGAAAATAATTTGAAAAGAAACTAGTTGTGAATTTTTTTTTTTAATAATACGTGGTTATAGTTGTTTTGTTGAATGTTCTACTGTTTTTTCTGAATCATAAACAGAAAAACCTAGCTCTGATAAAGTATTTATTATTGACGATAACTTATCGTACCCTTAGCAGTTTGTCAAAAGTCTCTTGTTAATCGCAACAATTTTCGTTCATTCTATGAAAAAATTGTGAAAAATGCTTTAAAACCTGACAAAATCGTTAAAAAATGCCCTATAAATGCATTTAAGATTGATTTAGTCAAAACATGCAAAAAAAAAAAAAAATTATATTACTTTAAAATAATTAGTATTACCCAAAACACATTTTATACTTACGACTAATAATGTTTTGAAACACCAGAAAAAAAGATGCCTTTGCATCAAAATCTCAACCCAAATAATAATTATTATAGGTTGCTCTTTTTAAAATTGTTTTATATTTTTTTTACAAAAATTTTTTAATAATATAGAAATAACAGGATTAAATCGATAGCATATTTTAAAAATGTAATACGTTCGGAATTTGTTGAGACAACGGGACACGATTATTAAAAAAGGGACAATCTTGTTTTAAACGGGACGTACAGTCACCATACATTAGTTTCAACTCTCAAACATCGGCAGGGCCGGATTAATGTATAGGCAGTATAGGCAGTATAGGCTATTGTCTATAGAGCATTAAATTTTAAAGAGAGCAAAGCAGAATATTATACTATATCCTATTTTTTATTAAAAATTTTTATTTATTTATTTTTTTTTTTTTTGACGGATTTCGTAGGTATTGAATTTTATTGAAAATGTACTAAAAAATGCCTAATTGCTTTAATATTTTTGTTTTGTTTAAATTGAGATAGATAATAATTAGTTTATTTTTATTTGTATTTTCCATTTATAGCGTATTTATGTTTTGTGAGTTAATATTTAGTTATTTAAGGATATTATGGCACCGCTTCCATCAATGGACATTTTTAAAACCGTACATATTATTAGGTAAGATATTAGTTGCATTTAACGTGCATCCTTAAATTTTGTTTTATTGTTAGTTAATAGTGTTTAATACTTTAATATAATACATAAAATTGTGTACGTTACGTTTTATACAATGTGATTATGAAAAATCGAACCATGCAAACGAACGTATTAAAAAAAAAATGAAAATATTAAAAAAAAACTGTGGAATAGGTTTTGCGTGTACCTCGGCATTCAGTAGGTTACTGTAATGGATGTGTTATTTAAATTCAATAACAAATCGGATGCGCTGTAAATTCACATGCGAATTTACATTTTTTAAATGATTGCAGCTTCGTGTAACCGTATTCTATACTCCGCGCCACGAGTGTCCACAACCCGGCGATGACCAAAACACGGCGTTGTCCACGCATTACCCAGCGGCTAGCACAAGTCTCACGACAGCAACTGCGTGGTGGGAGATTTCCTTTATTTGGATGTGAGGTGGAGTTGCGGTCTCTCGTTGTGCGAAGGTTATCTCCGCACAATCGAAAAATTAAAACACCGGAGCTTCACATTTACCAATAAACTCGAAGTTTACATTAGGAGTTATATAATCGGTGCCCATGACTTATCACATGGCATATCTGCCTATAATTTAAAGCATGGAATCGGATTGATGGGAAATACCTATTAAAATTGCCTTTTTCGCTATATCGGCGTAACATATCATGTTATAATTAAATTATTTTCTGCAAGACAATCATATCTAATCATTGTGTATTGATTAATATTCCATGTTTAGGTGAATTTAGTTCTGAGTATGTGAAATGTTCTTTAGTGTGATGTCATTTTGTTATTGATCACGTAAATATTATAAAAGTATTAACTATTAAGGTACCTATAGTGTATAGACAAATAAAAAAATAAAAATTTGAATTATTCTTATCTAAATGCTTACGTATATGTTTAAATAAGAGAAAATCGGATAGGAATACATCAAAAAATCATGTAAAACTAAATTATTATTAATATTCAGTGACCAAGTTTTTTTTTACGAGAAACAGACACGCATCATATGTATGAAAACATTGAACTAAAATTGTTCGACAAACTTAGTTATAATAAAAGAAAAAAAAATGGATAATTATCTTAATGATTGTCTTTTAAAAATACTTTATAAAACTTATAAAACACGAAATAGCTAACCAAAGAAGCATCGATTTTTACACGTAAAGACACAAAATTAATTAGATGTAAAATATTTCTTGGGAATGTTGCGAAGTTTGCTAAAGCTTTTAAAATAATTTTATCAAGTACATTCATAAATGATGATAGCCTAAAAACATTGAAGGATGAATATTTTATTTTAGCGAGTAACCCATTATATCATATTGTTATATTATAATGACGTTCATACAAATTGTGTTCTGTTTATTCCTAAATAAAAATAAAAATTTGTAAACAGCTACGAGTCGTTTGGAAAAAATTACGTAAAAAATGTTCATCTTTAAACAGACGTTTGTATTCAGAAACTTGATTCATTAATTTTGAATTTTCTATGTATTCATTGTGTAAGAGAAATATTTTTTATATTAATTATTGTTGATGTCGTTTTTATCTTGGTAAATAGTATGTGTGTCTACCACTTTACTGTACCTCTATTAAAATTATGAACGCATAAATTATAGGTACCTGTTTGAAATTGTATTCATAACATAATATTGTAATATATCTAATAATTTAAATAAAATTTGTTAATATGCGTAGAAAAATAAAAAATGGCGACTTCTTACAATAGTACAAAATTAAAGTTCTAAAAATTATTTGGTCTTATATTTCTGGATTACAATGAGATTGAATGATAATTTGAATTTATAAATAACAAACTTAATAATCCATGAATTATGAAGCCGTCAATAATATTAAAAATAATTTAATAACACGAATTCTTGCTTTCAAATGAATTTTTAAAATTGTTACTTAAGTCATTATGGTTTTAATTTATTTATAATAATATATTAATTTATTTACCTAGTAATTTTAAAAGTTGTAAATAATAGATCATAAAAGTACATAGGTAAAAAGTAGAAAAAAAAAGCCTTTTACGGGAGTCACAGTGTAAAAAACACCTTTTGTTGCCAAATTATGGTGCTCCAAAAATTACAAGCCTTTAAATCAGTAGGCTCAGTGTTCCGTAAAATAGTCATTATTATTTATTTTCTAATTATCTACGGTAATGGAAAAATTATATTAATATGTAAAATCAAGTTTAGTAACATATTATTTTAACGTTATTAAATTTGAACTTAAAACAATTAAATAAATACGATAATATACTAACATATGGCATACCGTATAGTGTCCAAGTTCATTATAGAACAATAGAACATGTTAATACATTCTACGTGTCATAGGAGTTATATTTAAACTAATTTAAATTGTAACGTATTATATTTTCTTTTTTCGTTAAATTTAAAAAACAAATTAATTTAGCTATTATTATTATATTACAGTATTAATTATACTTCTGATCTCTCTAGTCTTAAAAAAATAGTACACATATAATTGTTTACCACCCACCCTAACATTTTTGGCGGAGGGGTTACTTAAAAAAAAAAAATATCAACATGCTACTACCGCATGGCGCATATACAGTTGCATTATGTAAATAGGTTCGTGGTATCTATATGTCGATTAAAATTAGTTTAAATACTTAAAAAATGTAATTATGTAC
This sequence comes from Melanaphis sacchari, assembly GCF_002803265.2. Classification (NCBI taxonomy): domain Eukaryota; kingdom Metazoa; phylum Arthropoda; class Insecta; order Hemiptera; family Aphididae; genus Melanaphis; species Melanaphis sacchari. Next base: position 7,214,330 of record NW_020270469.1, on the reverse strand, counting down.
AGTTATTAATAATATACTTACATACCTATGTAACGGCGAAAAATTTCAAGTTCTAACAAATTTGATCAGCAATACTAATGCGGACTGAACTTGCGTGATTCTGCCAAACGTAAATATATGGTTGGATAGTCTGGAAAGACCCAATTTAGACTTTGAGGTCATATGGTTACTCCAAATAACGCTAATTCTGTTTTCTTATGCAATTCTATCAAATACTTTTTTTTTGGTTTTTCACAATCGTTGAACACTTTGAAAAAAAAAAAAGTAATTATAAAAATACAAAACAAATCAAAATATTTAAACACATCTAATTTTTTAACATTTTCATTTTGTAAATTCCATATATTTTTATAGTTTATAAGTTTCTTAAACAAAATTGAAGAGTTAATATAATTAGAGTTATACAATAAAGTTGCATTTGATGGTGTATTAAAATCTAAAAAATGGCTCTAAGAAACATTTTGGAGCCTATTTCCTAACTATACATTTTCAAAAGCGTTTTCCAAAATAAAAGAAGTATTATTATACAGTTTATATTTTTACTTTTTCTGAATGTTCTGATCTGAGAGTCAGTTTTCAACAATAAATTATTAATTTAAATTGTTGGTTTGACTATATGTAATTATTATTATTTAGAACGAATAAAAAATAAAAAATTTATGTAATATTATTTATGTACCAATTATTATAGTTTTTTTTAATGAATAATAATAAAAAAAAATAACTTAAACTGTTGAAATAAATGATATGATGTAGGTAATAACAAAAAGGTTAGGTAAAAATAATTATTATAGATTTAACAAATTGCTTACATAAATACATACACAATTTATTTTTATAGTTATTTTGTTTATTTAAAATACAATCGTGATTGTAAGGCGTTACGTCTTGTATTTTTATATTAAATATTATATCAAATTGTACTAGTGATTAATTTGAGTTAACATTTGTAGAGCTATATTTTTGTAAAATTTAGAGCTAATAAAATTGTAAGTTATACATAATACATACAATTTACATATATATTCGTAAATATCCGTGGTGTTATAACTTCCACTAATAATTAGTGCTATTTTTGTTTTAATTTACAACTGTTAAGTGTGAATATTAAATTAAATTAGTTTTTATTATTTTAATAACCTATTGGTACATAATACTAATCATTTTATTTATTATTTAAATTCATTTCTAATACTTCAAACAATTTATAAATTCTAGTAGTTCAAACTAAATTAGTTATTATAAACATTATATAGAAAAACAACTGTTTAGCTTCTGCGCAAATATTTTTCGATGGTCTATGGTCCATTTATAAATTACAAACTATATAATAAAATAGAGGGGAAAAAATGATTGTCATTGAACAGTCGTTTTAGACGGCACACGTTGTTCCCTTCATCGATTCACATTTACTATACATAATATAATACAAATCTCTCGATCTTTTTTTCTCCATTATCCATAGACCACCGTGTGGGGGGCCGTTCATAATTTGTATAATAACTTCTTTATACTTGTCCGTGGATAAGTACAACTCCCAAATTAGACCGTATCGATGATATCCTCCCTGCTGTGAATTTTTTCTTTCATCCCCGACTATATTATGTAGGTTTACTAGACAGGTGGGTCTATTAAGTATTAAACAGTGTGGTTGAGTATATTAGCAGAGAAAAATACATGAGCAGCATTGATCAAACAAGTCTACTTAATATTTAAGGCATTTTAAATATTATTATTTTCTCTAAACAATTGTATTTTACCTACCTAATTATTACAAATATAATAATAAATACTGATTAAAAATGTTATATGTATATAGTATTAATTTAAGTTTTTAATTTTGCTTTTAATAAGAAGTAGATATTAAAATATCAGTGTTATGTTTGAATACACTAATACACATTGAATGATAGTACATTTAACATATAGGAATTACATATTATTAAAATAAATATACATTACTAGAGGTTAGGCCTACTAAGAAATAATACTAAAAAGTAAATATCATTATAAATTTAAATTGTAAAAGTTATGTACAGCTTAACTCAATAAAACTACATACATTATGAAAATATTGTGTTATTTAATTGAAAAAAAAAATGTTTAAAATATAGGAAATTTAAGAATGAGTTAAATTTGTATGTTTTATGTATTACTAAGGAAATAATTGTATGATTATTTCATTATGTTAAATAAAAAAATAACGAGACAAAAAATACTTTACGTTTGTTAATGTTGTAAATAATATTTACAACATAATATTATATTTTATTTTTGTGGATTTCTATAGGTAGTATAATAATAAAAATCTTATTACTTCGAGGTATTCTGAACCGTAATTATATATTTTGTTGAAGTGCGACCGTTTTTGATAACGAGAGTAAAATCTCGTATGGAGGGGGTTAAGGGGTTGTGAAAAAAAACAACATGGGAGGGACCCGACCGCCGGTTTCTAATTCAGTGTTCTTTCAGACGGTAACGCCTCTTCACGGATCATTGTGAATGCAATGCAGTACGACGGTGTAGTGTGTCTTTTTAGTTCGTTTTATTCGTTTTTCTAAATTGTATCCATAAATATAACATTTTTATTTACATGATTATTAATATATATATATGTACGTACGCATTAATTTATAAATTAAATATATATATATATATTTTATAAACACTTAAGTTACAGTATAAAACGTATAGTGATTTTTCAAGTATGAATGAATGGAAAGCTCACAGTGTAATATTATAGTGATTCAACATAGTGCGATAGTTAATATGTTCGATTAAAAATTGTGGCCGAGACACGATTCAGGCATGAATATTAATTTTGCTGTGTTTGTTTGTGTCTTACTAACTGTTAACGGCGTTACGCGAGCGTATGCCGGACATGCTTCAAGTATAAAATCGTAAGTTAATTTAAAATATTTATACTATTTATTATTATTTTATCTGGACATCATTTTATTTTTCGTATTATAAAAATTATTGTAGAAACTGAAAATTAATATAACAAAAAAAAAAAAAAAAAAACAATGGTTATTAATATTATCCTAAGATAAATTAACAACACTTTAATTATTATTTTCAACATCTTAAATATTTTTCTCGCCCGGCTACCTTACGGGTATATATTCCCTTTTAATAAAATAAAATATTTTTCATGTCGCGTAGTTTTTTAAATTTTTAACATACACCAATGTAAATTGACAGGCTTATATTTTGTATAACTATTATCTAATAATTAATTTTTATTGAATAAGAAATTAAATAGGCAATAAAATATTGTAATAATATAGGTAAACAATGATATTGGCATATGATTGAAATACCATTCTTTGCTTATCACTGGAACATGTGAGTAAGCTAAATATACCTAATGGTGTTCCCGAAATTTTATATGCAGTAACTAATTTCAACAATTGTTATCTAAATATTTTATAATTTTGGATTACATTTCAAATAATGTCTATAATCACTAATGATATATTTTATCTTAAAACTGAACTTAATGTGACTTACTAAAAATTATATAATTAAACTTTTACCAAATTTATTCTATGATTAATGATTAATGTTATTGATCATCGAAATTAGCTGACAACTATAAATTACTTTTGATGAAGTATGTAAATAAAAACATATTATTTAGGACTTAATCTAAAAATGTAAATACTCGAGACAGAAAACTTTTATTTTGAATTTAAATATAAAATTAACAAATTATTTTAAGTAATAGATGTTTTATAATAAAACTAACAATAAGTTAGATTCTAAAATGATTTAAAAGAAATCTTTCCTATTGATATTTATTAACTGAACAATTTAATAAAAACAAAAATTATATATTTTAATATTTAATTGTTTCAGTTTGTATTTTATTGAAAATTTTCATAAGAAAATAATAAATTTTTATTGTATACGTACTTTACATTTTAAAAATAAATCAATCATTTATGCAAATTGTAATTTTTATCAATAAAAAAACAATTCTAATATTTTATTTTAATTAATAATAGGTATTTAAGTAAAAAAAAAAAAAAATTATGTTACGGTTATATATTTTAAATACCCACGAGTTCAAATTTATTTTTATAATTTATTTGATGTGTCTAATAATAGTTTAATAGTTTTAAATGATCTAATTTTACATTTTTCCAAATTCTAAATTATTAAATTGTATAAATTACTAAATAAATAATTAAGAACTATTTAAATTTTGCATCGTACATTTTTTATGATTCAGCAAGGGTTAATATCAAGTATTTTTAGAGTTATGACGAAATTTTATTTGGATTTAAATTTTGTACTGCAATTAATGCATTATAATATTCTTTATTATTAAAAAATCTCCAAAAAAATTACCCAGAATCTTATAATTTATGATTTCAACATTAGAATAATAATTTTGTTTCAATAAAATGTTTATACGTTATTTTTGAAATTACTTTTAAATACATACTATACCTAAGGCTAAAACTCAATAGCATTGTACCATATTAAGTTTTCTGATTTTTGTGGTTAGAGCAAGGGATCAAAACGCCATCAATCAACCTAATAGGGGATCACAAATGGATATTAAATGATTAAAATCATGTGTGTAATTATGCCAGAAAACCTGTAATTATGAGTAGGAATGTGTGTATGTATATGTACAAAAGTCACAGGGACCGCCATGCCATATTTTAGAAGGTGATATTATATTGTAAAAACACATTTAGAAATATCTCATTGTAAGGAAGGGAACATACCTTCTAATTTACGGCAAATTATAACTATTATTATTTTTTTTTATAAGTGTGTTAATTTTATTTCGTCTAGACCCACAAAAGCATATAATATGACCGAAAACCATATAGATATATTTTAAAGGTACCTTAGTACCTCTATATAATAGTCGGCATGTACAATGGGAAAAAATAGGGTACACTTTGTTAAACATATTATACGTTGTATATAGTGTATACATATAACAATACATACGCATACTGACATAACTATATATATATATTTATATATTATAATATATTTTATTGTTGTCATGCTGGCTCCCATAAAGGAAGGGGGAAGTGTAAAAAAATAATATCTCTCCGGCCGATCTACATTGTTAAGTTCTTTTATGCACTCCATTCATAGTTTTTGGCACAAACCCTTTTTCCGCCAAGAAGTTATATTATTGAATTACCGTAAACCGATACGTCTAATCTTCTTCTTCGGCTGTACGCCCAGCTCTCACCACAAGCACCACACCAGTTTCGGAATTTTTTCTGCCTTTTTATTCGTTCTCAGCAATCATTTGAACCGGATTTCTATCGTTGCAAAACGATCATTTAGAAACCCGATCCGTATATTATTAAGTATGAAAAAAAACGGCATTAAGGCCGCAGACACAATTAACTCTATTCAACTGTCTACAGAGCTTCTGTGTTTACCTGCGCGACCGCTCTTTTCTGAATGCAAGCTTTTAAGCCCACGAATGTATAGGTACATATTTGATTTGCATTCAGAATACAATGAAGTATATTTCTATAGTTCTATTAAATTAGTATTTTAATTGACCGCCAATAATACATAAGTAGGTACTGTATACATGTATATTCATACATACACACATACACTCATACACGTATGTGTGTGTGCATTTGAAATATGTTTCAAAATATATACCCGTAGGCTTTATAAAAGACCACACACATATAGACGCTATTCGAAATACGTATTATTGTTATTACGATTCAAATGATATAGGTCGGTATATAAATGCATTTATATAATGTATTAGATAAATAAAAAACATCATATAATAATAAATGAATCAGAAAGATCATTTATAATTATTATTCTTGAATCTGTGTATGTTAGATTATTCTATAACTTTAACTAAATCACTTAATTATGAAAATAATATATTTGAGTAATTTCTTATATTGTCTTGAATAATTGATAACATTTGGAATTATTTTCTTACTTTAATTAGCTACTAAAATTATTTCATTTCATGATTGTATGCATAATATTAATACCTTATTTGTTATGAATTTATAATCAGTGTTAAAATTGTTTTAAATAAGGTAAACAAAAAAAAAAAAAGTTATTAAGTACATATAGTTAGTCAATAGTTAGTTAATCACTTATATTTATTATGTTATGTCTGTTTTATTCTATTTAGCGGTAATTTAAATGTAAATCATTTTTATAGTGTATAGATATAAGTACCTACATTATATATTTACACAGGCAACTCCAGGAATACTAGTAATAACTAAATAACCAAAAGGTGTCAATTGCATCACTTAATTTAAAAGGTTCCAGTTTATAATATAGGTGCAGTACTTACCTAGAATACAGTACCTATTTAATGTATTATATACTTAACATGGTTGAAAAACGTTAATTTTTAAGGTTAAACAAATAAAGGTGTGAATATCATTTGTTGTGGGAAAGAAAGCAAATGAAAATCTAATGAACACTGAGAAAATATTTATTTTTTTACTAAAAAGTAAATAAGAAGTGATAGTTTTTATATATAGATTATAGAAATGTATATATTCAAGGGCAATTGGAAATTTTAGAATATTTTTGATCAATTAGTATCTATATTTTATTTATATGTAATTTAAATAATTTAAATTTTATAAGCTTAGATATTTATTTAAATTTGTATATTATTTTTTTTTTTATTAAGTACTCAACATTTAAAATTATATTTCGACAATTATTAATAATAATGTTTTAAACATATGACACTAATTTTTAGTGATTTTATTATATTATAATGTTGTTATTTATTAAATAATTATGGGAAAAAAATATACAATTTATAGTTATAAAAACTTTAAAAAAAAAAAAAATAATTAAAAAAATATATGCTGATTGATATTAAGTTATTAATATATATCTATAGGACTATAAACTAGATTTAGGAAAGTCATTTGAATGAAACTGTAATATAATGTTATACATATAAGCAAGTATTCAAAGATATTCATATCAAGTTGTAGAATTATTTAATAACTTTGTTAAAATTGTCTTAAACATGGAATATTTGATTACAGAATAAGAATATAATATTATGTAATTAAGTTTGAAAATTAATTCCTTACAAAAAAAAAAAAAAACAAAAACTTTCAATTGATTTTGATTAATATTGTATTTAAATAATCTGATTTATGTTGAGAAGATCTAAAGTATGTTTTTATTAGTTATACTATCTATATTTAAATTAATATATAAATATATGTTTGAGTCTAAGTACTGTTCAAGTTTAGGTAGGTATAGTTGATCGATTACGATATTCCTTTAGACTATTGCGGACTTGATTATTTAGATACCTAATAAAATGTGATACTAAACTACCATTAGGATTAAAAAAAATAAAATATTTATTCAAATTCAATTAAATTATCGATAGTATATTTCATGCGTTGTGCTAATGATAAATGATAATATGTAAAGCATACAATACAACACGTTTAAATAATCTGATTATTTTTTAAATTTCATAATATCAAGTACCTATAATATATAATATTAATACGACAATACGTTGTTATGAACTTTACAAAGAAAATAATCGTTTATTAGTGTGTACGTATAATATGGACGAAATTTATTATAATTACCGTAAACCCAATCGTAGCGTGTGCAGAACGCACTCGTAACAATATAATTACGTCGATTACGACGCGTCTCTCAAGTTCCAACGTAGTGCGCGGCGGTGAAATCCGAAGTTTTAAAGAATATAACAATATCAAATCTACTGCGTCAACTTTTTGTGAAACGTCGACCCGACAGCGACGCACGCCATCCGAACGGACGATATTTTTTTTTCTTTTTCCAACCCATTTCACGGCTGAATAATAATTATGCCGAAAACCCGTGTGTCGTATATTATATATTATAAAGAATACGAAACGAGCCACTACCTCACTAATCGACTTCAACCATGCGTATAGTGCGTACCTTATATATTATTATCATTATTATTATTAAACGTACGTATAAGCATAAGCGGTACAACGCAGTCGGATCTCATTAGTAACGTTTTGGACACCCGTTTTTAAAAGTCGATCAGATTACAAAGCCCATTTTTATTTTTTTTCCGTTTTCTTTTTCATCATACACCCGAGTGTAATGTCTGTATCTGTATACTAACGGATGACAGTAAATACACACGTCATAATATCATTTAACCGCAACAATGAGATGTCGCGTATAATAATATTAAGTTATGATAATAAATTTATTTATATTATTATTGTATTTCATATTTTGTATGTATATTGTGTATCATGTATGTAAAAGTCGACAGCGGATGTTTCTATATGATATATTATATCCTCAGCATTACGATTACTACGTTATATATTTATGTACTATAATATTATCAATTACGTTACGCGACCGTAAATTATCGATTTTTAATTTAAATATTTATTTTATTTCGCTATATCTATTGTGTTCATTCAACAGAAGAGAAAAAAGACTAGGTTCAAAGCGCACACCGCTGACTCGGTGATTTAACATATTTTTTCGTACGCATATAATGTATTATAATTAAATACCTACTAGCTTTTTCTTCTTATTTCTCGTGGCTTTTATAATATTATCATGACATTAAATCTTGGGCTATAACATGCCTGCGTCATAACGGTCGCAGTACTATCGACACCGTGGCGTAAATATAATATAGAAGAAATATTTCCAGCAGAATGAGTGGAGAACAATAATTATTAAAAACAATATTGATAACAAGTAAAATATATAAAATGTTTAACATCACGAATAGGAACGTGTTCACCCATTGAACGTCATTACATTATTATGCACACTGTATAATATACGTTCGGGTTCGATGTTTTTACTCATTCTCGCGTTCCGATAGATCGGCAGCGGCACAGACTCTGAGTCTGTGGTGGCGGGTATGCGACTCCTCGGTATATATACGCACATGTATACCTACATATAAGTAGGCACATCGCATAAGATTATAATAAATTTTTATATGGGCACTTCGGCTGATTTATATACTTTGTGGTCCGTCGTTTGTGAGACCGCGTATACCGACGCCCCCTCCCCCACCCCGACTACACCATCGTCATTTCGCGCCGTGGTTTATAATAATAATAATAATATGATCGTGTCGGACCGGCATAATGACGCGTGTTCGACAGTTCTCTGCCGCCGCCGACAAAACGACGTGCTGCAGCAACACCACGCGAGTATATATTATTATGTATATATAGTGTACATGTATATTATACGTCGTGTCGGCGGCCACCGCGTCCAGCGTTAATTTTTTATTTTTGTATAAGAGGAATTCATGTTTTACGTGTACAGAAATGTTTTATGATCGAGTATGAGAAATATTACTTGCCCATATATATACGGAAGCGGTGAAAAATAAAATTTCGTGGGCTCCGAACTTGATGCGTACGCCCTATAACAGAATACACAACTATAGTGACTACATACATAATCATATATAATATATTATTATAATCCCGTTAATGCGTTATTCTATATAGGTCTACTTGGTTATACATTATAATATCTATACAATACGGGGCTCAGACCGTTTAGAATTTAGATGAACGAAGCGAACCGTTTAAAAACGACGCACTCCAAGTGTAATACATAAGCGGATTTTTATTTCACAATACATACCTACATAATATACTGATGTAATGTATTAATTGCGATCATAGGTTATATATCATGATTCATGGTGGATCGTAATGATACATTATATTATTGAATATGAATTAAATATGCTCAGACGATCTATTTATAGATGTACAGGCATTACACCTTGCTTGTCCGAAACATGAGAACTTTTTTTTAACCAAAAAGCTAAACTCTCTTCTGTAACGGTGTCACAGGCTTATGAATATATTTCAACTCCCATGTTACAATATATAATGCGTATTTGATAATTTTCAGTCTTTAGAATGACGCAATAAATTATACGGGGATAAAAATAATAATAAAAAACTCGTTCCAGACTTTCAGAGGGTCATTGTGCTGCACAGGGATAGGTCGCAGGGCGATAAAACAAATTTTACACAGTAAAAATAAAGTATCCCAACAATTCCCACAAATATCACTAATATCAGTAAGCGTATTCGTTCTGGTCGTGCGTGTTTTAGGTAAAGAACAAGGGTGTACCATTATGTAATAATTCCAAAGTCGGCAGATGTACAATTATTGTAATCGAAAATATTTTTTAATTTTGAAAGTCAAAATGTTAAAACAGCATATTTTTTGTGAATATTAGTTTTTGGAGTTGTTGTTTAGTAATACAGTTAACAAAAATAATCTTTTCGTGAGTTTTCAGTAATTTTGATGCTATTAAATTAACGAATTTATCTGATTTTATTACACAGTACACCGATACTAAGATATCTCTTCTTTATTTCATCAAATTACGGCGAATTTATATCTGGTTTATGACTACCATCGCACTAGCTTTCTAGTATAATATACATGTTTTATTATTATACTAATAAATACAATACCTAGTATGGTTAAATTTCATGGAGGAATTATTTTATTGCGAGTAAAAAAATCAAAATCAAAATTAACTGATTTGGATTTTTTGATATTGAAAATCATTAAAAAAACTGAAATAGGTACCCAAATTCAAGACATAAAAACATATTACTACTTAGGTGGACTTATGAATTTAGTTCTTCCCCTAAAAACAAATGTGTAGTTATGTATAAAAATATATTGCACAGTATCTGTAAATGATAAATAATGTGTATTTTTCCTTCTTATTAGCTTACATAATTGTCTAGTTTTTGTTTCTAATAAATATTTATATAGCTTTGTAAATTCTTTTCTTTTGACGTACCAACACAATACTTGATGTTTAATATTACCTATACATATTTTGTGTTTATATAATGTTTGTATGAATTTTAATTATTTAAAAAAGTAACATTTTAATGAACATGAAACTAAGCTTAAATCATCAAAAACATTGAAGAAATTGCTTATTCAAATTTCCTGGTCTAGCGGATGTCGCATTTTATTATTATTATTATTATTAGGTTTATATATACTACGTAGCAGTCCGACAAAGTGATAGACGAACGGTACGCCCCTTATTGAAAAATAGTATGTGTAATTTATTGTCCAATAAACCGGACGAAGCGTTTCGAAATTTTATGAAATAGGCGACGACATGGAAACAAAAATAATTTAATGGTAAAAAAAAATAGGGAAGAAAAAAATCAATTAAATTTTAATCACAGATGCTGGGAGGAGTTGTATGAGTGTGTATCACTCTGCGGCCAGCCCCGAAAATTATTGGACACCGAATTACAGATCTCAACACGTTGTAATCATATAATAATAATAATACTGGTTTTTTCTCTTCTTCGTCTCGTGTGAGAGATCCTTCTACACGAATTACCGTATACAAAAGAGAATGGAATGGAATGATATATATTTTTTTCCTTCGTCCGAGGTCTTTGACGAAAGGAATTCGAATCTTCGGTAGCCAAAGTATGCGCCGACAAAAAAAAAAAAAAAAAAAATAAGGAAAAAAGTAATAATAACTATTTTTTCGAAAAAAATCGGTTCCGCTCTGTGTAAGGTATCTCAACTATATACTACGGTTTACGTGCGTGAAACTTATTCTCAAGACCGCTCTTTTGACCTCGTGAACGTGTCACCGCCAAGTGGAATATTGACCACAAACCTATTGTTTTGAATTAAAAGAGAAAAGCAGGGATTTAGATTGTTGCCTAGGTGATTCTCATTGTTTTCGTTCATCACTGCTGCAGCCGTCACGAGTATTTTAAGTATCTATTCCTATATAGTATGTATGTATATTACTTCTTTATCATATTCCCACGGAAAGTCATCAATTAGTATTACGTTTAAATCACATAGGTAAGTCAACCAAGAACGTTCGAAAGAAACCGTATTACCATATAATAATAATCCACTGAAAACCGTATATGTAGATTTTAAATGAATGTAGGTATATAAAATGATTTAATATTTAGTAAACGTATATAATAAAGATTTTCAAATTTATAGGTGCATCGCGTAGAATTGTACGAGAGTAGTAATGTAGACAATGTAGTATACTTGAGACAAAAAATAATGATAAAATAAAAAACACCGTTGTATATCAGTATTATCAATATTTTTTGTCTCTATAGTATCATTATATCAGCATACTAATACATAAGCAAAGCACATAGGACCAGTTGGAAAAAATTATATTGAAAAATTAAAAACCTCCCGAGTTTATCTGCGCTGTCGCCTGTCATTCATGATAATTTATAGGTACTTAAAACACTATACCTAGTATATACGCGATCTATATTATACATTACTATCAAACTATGTACATGAATAATGCGAAGTGAGAATGATGCAAAAATTTACAATATTTAGTATAATATATCGCGTAATTATTTATCGAGGATTTACTTAGATTTTATAAGCCTTAACAACATAATATACACATATATCAACACATATTGTAAATAAGCGCTGTAGTGGTGTATAAAGTCTGAATAAATTAGGTAACTGAAAACGAAGTAAATTCTACCTTTACGAGCAGCTGCGTACCTAAAATTTTCACGAAACAAGCGTAGCACGTTTCATCGGGCTAGAGGTGATATAAACGGCACGTTATTGACTCGGTTCGCCACAATTTCGTTAGATTGCACAATGCTATGAATATGATTTTACTTATGTGGATATGCGGACGGCATAGTTCGATTGAAAATCATTGTGAATTAAACGGTGGTGGTGAAGAAACGAGTGTGAAGAAAACAAATGGTAACTAAATACTAAACCGCATAGTTCGTAGTCTTTAGGAAGTCGACCAGTGGACAATATCTTGATTATCCGTTCGCCGCGAATATAATGCAAAATATGAACGGCGGCTAATACCTAGGTTGATGTTACCGAGGTTTCAGGCGTGTACGGACGACCGTAAGTTTATAGAACCTCACTTTGGTCGACATGCTCGAAAGTTGTCGCAGAAACGTTAATCAGCAAAATCCTAAGAGATTCTAAACATGAGCGGTTTATTGATAACCATGGTTAGCATTGGCGCGTAAACTCTTGTCATATTCTTAGATTTGGTTTTCGTGGCTAGCGGCTAATCGTCAATTTTCTTCGCATTGATTTGATTTATTATACCGTTTTTGCATTCCGCAGGTACAAAAGTATAGTGCCGTAGTGAATCTTAATCTATAAAATTCCATTTTTATGTTGTTATGTTCGCGAGTGCGTATTATATATGTAGTGTTGTGAGTTGTCCAATAGCGAAAGTTCGAAACGAGTCTTTTCAGCTCCAATGTGCGTTGTTACCGAGTATTGCCCATAAACGTCGGACGACACGTTAAGGTAGGATACATACGAGTAGTACATTAAGTAATTTATATTATTCACGTGTTCTTGCAAGAATAGACAGTTTCATAGATCTTTATGTGCAATTATTTAAAAATATGAATTGATTGTATTCACATAATATTAAAATATTTATGAAGGAAAGGGGCCCAAATTAAAAGTTAGCACGATCCCGCGTATTGACATTTATCAATTATTTAACATATATAATCCATTACTACTGAAACATTATAAAATAAAGGGTACTGAAACTTCACATAACATCAATATTACGGCATTACTCTAGTACTAGTATTTTATGTATAATTTTACCGATTATACTACCGACAACAAACCGTAGAATGTAATAATCGTATACGCACTTCGAACGTATTACATACTCAAATTAGCAACATTCGTATTGTAATATTTGTATAATTAATAGTTATGTACATAGTTAGTAAACTAGTAATACGAATTCGTGTGCGAAATAATCGATGGGATATATAATTAATCGGATAAATCGTTTAAACAATTCGCACAATACAGCCGAGCATCCACACCAAACACATACCTTTAAATTATAAGTAAAGTATACTTACCTATATCACATATATAAATATATAATATATGTGTATACTGCTGCAAAGAACACCGCGAGTAGTTAATGCGCTTATTATTATGTTATATAAACTATGGTAAGTTATTTATGTGCAATATACATATTATGAAAAATGTATAAACTTCTATAGCTTATTAATTATTATTTATTAGTAGGTACCTTTATTATGATACGATATTATATTGATGTGTTTTGCGGCGTGCGTTTGAAACGGGTCTTTAAAATTTTCGGACGGTAACATAATGATTTAATTTGATCTTTGTTGGACGATGACGTGTATGGAGTGAATCATTGTGCGGGTGGTGGAGCTAGTAGTTTTTTTTTGCGGTATTGGTGTTTTGTTTTATCTGTTTTTCTATCTATCCTTCTCACATATTCTCTTTATCAAAACCTTTCTGTTTCTCTCACAATCGTTGCAATAATCGTGACGATGTTCTTCGCTGCACCGGTTGTTCGGTCGCCGTTGTCTCCTACCTCATGGATAGAGCCGTGATTTTGCTTATTAACGCATATGCATGTAAGTATGTATAGGTATACAATATACGTATATACCTAACGTACATATAAATATTATGTTACATGCACGGCGAAACTCCGACGTCGAATCAAAACGAATGGGCGTGTACCGTAACCGTGGCATCTATGTTTTATACGCACATGTAATATCTGTGCGCGTGTGAGCCTTCCGTATATAGTTAATAAATATAAATATTTTAAACACTCCGTACAATGGGACTATATAACTATATTACGTATAAATGAATAATACATATTATATACCTGTATTTTATAGTATCATTATTATTATTATTATTTATTTATTAGTGTATATTTTTATATTGCCTCGTGCCCGTAGTCTGTAGGCAACAGCGGTCATCGTATTATTTCGTTATTAATTTTTCGTTTGATAATATGATATTGTTGTCATGAAGACATCAACAGGTGGCGGTGGCAATGTTAGTGAAAGTATATATATATATATGGACAGTGGTGCAGGTTCCCCGCGTGCGTTATATATGTTTTAATAATCCTCTTATAATTGTTCAGACGTTTGGAGGTATTTTTATTTACATTTTTATTTTTATTAGTACACCTTTATTGTACACACACACATACACACACACATACACACTCACACACATATATAAATTTATATGCTGGACGTATATACCTACTTGAAGATCTGATTTCATTTCCACTCGTCACAGTCGTATCTATATATACATATACATAATATATTAATATATAATGTATATATTGTATATTATAATAAACGTCCACTTGTGTCTCACATTTATCGAGAGGCGGCCTTAACGTATTGTGATATAGTGCTACATAAGTGCGTAACATTATACACCTATATAATATCATGTTTACATAATACCATGATATACGGATATTATTACGGTAAGTCGCAAACGCCACATAGCGATGACACGCATGAGTCTTGGCACGAAAAAAGACGATATATATATCTAGTAGGTATGTACTATACGTACATCTATGGATCGGTCTTTGAACATTTCGTATTTAGTTTTTTATTACTATTATTATTTATTAGAACTTTTGGTTGACAACAAGATGTGTAAATGTGTTTAGAAAGAAATTTAGTGACTAATTTAGAAAAATAGGTATACATAAATAGAAAAAGTATATTCCGCAGAAAGAATTTAAAAGTTATTTGGTAAAAAGATAAGAAGTGTATTACAAACTTCTAAACAATTAAGTAGTCTATGTAATTGCGGTTATTCTCTATCTTCCGAATCAAGTATAAGAATGAACAATTTACTGCGCATAAAAATAATACACGTTGAAAAAAAATATATATTATATATTATAGATTTATAGCACTTATAATGATGTATAATACGGTTTTTGAAGAAATTTTTTTCCGAGAACATTGTGAGGGCCACTTTTAGACTGTTAATCAAATATAACCACTGGTGCAGCCCCAAATAAGAGACGTAGGTATAATATACCTCCATAATATTGCGTCCTGTCGGTAATCTTTCATCTCATTGTTACGAAATAAAGAAGAAGAAAAAAGAAAAAACACGGATGCCGACCAGTAAATGTGCTTTTTCTCTGATGTTTGCGGTGTCCCAATAGTAATGACGTGTATTCGTCCGGGTTTGTTCTCAATATCGTTATATTGTTTGCAATGTACCGCTCGTTTAAAAACACTTGTATACACTATACGTCTATACGCAGTATTTATATAATATGTGGTTTCTCGTAACTTGTGAGTAGTCCGGATGAGTGTCTGAATCGAGGATTACGTACCTATCGGTTCTTTTTATCTGATGTTAATAACTTAACCTGATGTCAAATATAATAATTCAAGTCAACGTAATTGTATCAACTAATTGATTTTCTCGTGGGTATTTTGATAAAATAATATGTTCATTGGAGGGGGGGACATTGTAGCTAAACGGTGAGGATGAGTTCAATAATTAGACAGCCAATTACGTTCCACGCATAATTTTGTATTATAGGAATTCTCTCAAACAAATCAAACGTCAAAAATACGTATTATTTAATTTTCATGAGTAATTCATCATGTATAATGTTCAAATTTAACAATAATAATTATGGTAATCACCGATCGCTAGTGTTAAAGCTACTTTAAGGTTGTGTTGTGTCGATCTATGTTCAATTTAACGTTTATTATTATATTTCTGTATTTCGTATTTTTTTAAATTCTACTACTATACATCAATGTAAAATTCACAAGTTAAGTGTATTATTCTGTTATTTTATTAATCATTTTGATACAAAGCTTTGCAATGGATTTACCACTTCTTAAACGTTGATAAACTTTAATTTTTAACACAATTATGTTATTATTATATTTTGATAATATTTTAAATATAGGTCTAAAATTATATTTAATCATATAACTACTTTATTTTCTGTAAACGCAATGACAACTATATATGAATAAAAAATGATAATATTTGAGTTTGTGTCAAATAAATTTAATACTTAAGAATTGAAAAATAAAAAGTAACCTATGGCATTATAGATCTTGCTAAATTTACTGACAGAAATTGTATGAAGATTGTTCGATAACTTAAATAAATCTAAACTTTAATACAGGTCTAAAACCATATAAATTTGCTATAACTATTTACCAAAGGCAACTCTATACAAATATTAAAACATTTAATTTCAGTTTGTCCTTGAATGAGTCCATATTTCAAATTCAATTTTTTTAAATTATTTTCTTATCTTACAACATTATTAGAGACATATAGATATCACAACAATTTGAAATTTCTAAGTCAACGGTTAGGTCTGGACATTTATTAGCGAGTAAGTGTATCGGACATCTTTTGTATGCTATTTTTTTTTAAACTATGCGTAGTACCTCATTTAATGTTCAATTATTTATAATAGGCATATTAGTAATAAAATTATAATATGATCGGAATCTTAAAATTTTGTATATAGGTATAATGTATAAAATTGTACACAACTAATAAATAAAACTTTATTATTGAAAATTGAATAATTTAAATTTCGTGTGAAACGTAGTAATTTTTTAAGTGTTCGTTTCAATTTTAAAATGTTTAAAAATATTGCTAAAACATCGTACGTATATTATTATCTAATTTATATTCGAAAATCTTAATAAGTATATAATGTATCCATCAGTTTTATTTATTTTTAAATACTTTTTACGTATACTTATTCACATACTATTCTTTCACGAATAATACCAACCGAACGTCTTTTGCATACAAATGATTGAATTACAAAATATCTTAGTCAGTGTTATACCTATGTTAATTTAATTTATTTAAATTTGACGACCGTAAATAACTAATAATGACCGATACTGTCTCTTGTGAATGCGTGTGCAGTCTAACGAAATATAATTGCGTTAAAGGATATGTCCGCATTTTATTACGACGTTTTATTGTGAATTAACATCGTGTTTATACTTTAAACATTATACGTATTTATGTAATAGTTGTGTATACCATGCCCGTACGATGTATAAAGTATACTATAATATAATACATATTATTTCCGAGAAGTGATTTTAACATTTTTCTCGGTCATGGACCTAAAATGAAAAATGGTGGGAGGACATACCTATCAGACCGTTCGACAATAGGATTAAAAAGAGCCCATTACGTGTTCGTGGGCCCGTCATTGTTTACATCCGACAGATGTTTAATTACGACTATTCCGCGCGATTGGTCTCGCACATCGGAAGCTTTGTCACCGCCGTCTCTGCGGCTTATACATATATTGTATTATATATTATGTCTATAGGTACATTTCTGTATAGATCCGACGAAACGACCATTATTATAATTATTAATATCATCATTATATTGTATGTGACTTTAACACCGCGGGGACAATATATAATACAACGGTGATATGTGCAAATGTATAATATAGTACCAATATGGCAATATGTGCCCTGTGTATAAATGTGTATAGGTAATATCATTCTCTAATGTACTCCTTATATTCCGGCTGTTATGTTGGTTCGTATCGCGATTGGCGGTCGCGGCACTACACATCTTCCCGAAAATAGACATTAGGCAATGATTGATTTACGTGTACGTAAACATCATGTCATGGAAACACATTCAATCATCTCGTATAAATGTAATTTGGTTTTAATGGATTTATATGCTAAACGAGCTAGTTGGTCAGTGTGTATATTATTTTCTATAGTGAAGATTATTATTGCAATATAAATATATTCTTATTATTATATATGGAATGAATACGTGAGTATAATAATATATGAATTCAACTGTAAAGTTTGATGTAAAATTATAATAGTATGGGTTTTAAATTATTAGTTTGTGTAGAAGGACAAATTGCAATATGGGGATCGTGAGTGCACTGAGACTAAGCATTACCTATTGTGACATGAGCTTGGGGCCACCACACAGAATGGTCGGCAACCATAAAATGCAAATCAACCGGTCCACTAGTGACTTGAGATGATCGTAAAAAAGTAAAAAATTATTACATGTATAATACGTTGCCAGTGTGAGTTTGTGTATATTATGTGTACGGCTGGGACATCGCTGATTATCGTAACCGGGAGCATATGCTATTAACATCTGACCAATTAAATCCATTAGAACGATTTTTTACAACGTTTGTTATGTAAAAATTGCATTATATGACTGTGGATCACGCTGAAAATAAAAAAATAAATCGCGTGTTCATGTCCAAAAGATGGGAGGTGTAAATAAATAAAAACGTTTATTATTTTTTTCATGTGAATTTTAGTTTATTCTCTACGTTATTAGTTCGAAAGTTTATAGACACAGCGTATAAAGGATTTAGTATATATATAGTACGTGTCTAATCATAGATCTAGAAAATAATATTATAACATTTATAACATTTAATTTTTTTAATGGATACCATCTTACAAATACGCACGTAGACTATATACACATAACATATGTCACATATTTATATAGAAATATATAAACCCATAATAATAAACTATATATATAAAAAAAAAACTAAATAGTGTTATAAATATACTGTACTACATAAGTGAACAAAAAAAATTAAAATTTTGGAAATAGCCCAATTCTTTATAGTTTGTTTAAACAACATTTCAATAAATAATAATGAGATATTCGGACAAAGTATTTTAGTCGTATGAAGTTTAAGTATCCATGTTAAAATGTCATGTGAAAAATGTGTTTAATAATTTATTTTGTATTATATCGTATTTATCGAGATATTTATTTAATTGTTTAAATTATATTAAGTTAAAATTACTCACTAACTGTGTAAATTACTTTAATGGTAGGATTTATCGATTACTGTCGGATGTCAAGCGATTGCATAATGTACTTATTATGTATATAGCTTACTAATACTCTTTGTATCCCAAGTTACTATATAATAACAGAATATTAGATATATTATCATTATTATCGTATAAATAAACATTTAAAAAATGTATTTTTACTTTAAATTTGTTTAAAATACTAGAAATATTTGGAGAATACTGAGTAATGCACTATATATTTGAAAGATACTCTAAATTAAACTATACTTATACCTATAGAAATTTAATTAAATACTCTTGTTTAAAATTAAAATGTTTTTAAATAAGACACTATTCGTTAAATATATGATGTATTTATTTATACACATTTATTCTGTATAGGTACTAACATTTTTGAAAAGCATTATGTTTTAAAATATAAAATTTAAAATATGGATTATTGTATTAAAAACGTAAAAACAGTTTAAATATTGCGTTTATTCCTATAAATTGTTGAATCAAAATTACAAAAAGTAATGGTATATGTATTGGCTTGATGTTAACATAAAAAAGATTCACTAATGATATTGTTGAAATTGAATGAATTTTTCGTAAGTGATATACGTCACAACAATTTGTGCTTAGAAGTTTGCCTTGTATTGCTGTATAAGTATAAATTATAATCGTTTTAATCGTGTTATAGTATTAGATTACGTATTAGTTAAAATATAATGTGGACACACGATCTTTAAGTATAAATCCACTGTTTACGGGGTTGTAAAAATGAAAAAACTTACCACTTTTATATAGACATGCAGTATGTACCTATAAATCAATGTATTTTTTATCATTAGAAAGTAAGTAAACGAAAATACATTCAATGTATTTGACGCTGCAGACACGCGTGCTGGGGAGGTAAATCGTGAACACTTATTTACGTATAACGACAAGAGAAACGGGTATGGTGTGTAATTCGAAGTTGCAACGGTATAAATGTATAATAGAAATAAAACATAGAGGAATTCGTGACTTCTTTTCGCTGGAGGGATCCGGTTATGACACGTCCCGCGTCGTCGTGAAGGAAATGCTCACGGGATACTCGTGGGAATGGCCGCACACAGATCCGGCAGGATAAAAGTTTCATTTATTTATCGTTGTCGCATGTACGACCGTTGAGCCACGAAATAGATGTTTATTCGAAAAATAAAATAAAATGATAAATAAATAGATGTCCGTTGTGTATCGTGAGCTTGTACATGTATATAATATATAATGTTGAATATACATACACGTGTACAATATAGTATATATTAACGTAGGTTGTATACTGTTAGAGATCTTTATATATATATATGAGGTGATCGTAAATATCTGGTGTAATGATCAACGGTATTTACATAGTTTCTACAATATTTAATATGTGTAACAAATAATAATATTTATAACTTGAAACGATGGTTTTGCGGCGTGGTACAGTAGGTAGGATATCATTATGTGCGTTAACAGTTCCTTGTTTGCAATGGACAAGATCAAATGAAAAAAATAATCGTGGAACTCGCTTCTGTAGTATGATTAAGTTTTAACTTCACTTCGTCATCGATTAGGTCACAGTTGTGATGGACGTATTAAAATTTGAATTCAATAATTAGTCATTGTATGTAAAATACGAATCTGAGGCAGACGAGAATTCAAATTTTGGAATTATGTATTTTTAAGGATTATAATTTATAACATGTTATATTATATTAATTATTATACGTTTAGTATAACTTATAATAATCAATAATGATTTACAGTAGAATGGTGTAATATGTTTATTGTATTAATTAAAATTAGCATAAAACGTGTTAAAATATTTTAAAAATTTGGTAGTGTATAGAAGATAATATTATCAGTTGTCATCACGGTTTATATATATCTTAAACCGTGGTTATCACTTATAACTTATCAATGCTCTTGCAACTACTTAGTTTAGGTCAATATAATTTTTATCTTATTTTCAAGATTATGTTTTATATAGAAAAATATAAAAATTAGTATTCATTAGTATATTTTATAAGAATAAATTATTACATAGTTGCTTGTATATGAAGAAAACGATGATAACTATAGAGCTGTCCGACCGAGCGTATGTTAGTGATGATTGATAATAATGTCACGTTATTAAAAATAATAATCGTACACTCATACGAATATTGTTGCAGCAGGTATGTATCACACAGTGGTGCGATTGTGTGATGTGGAGCGTGTTGTTTCTATTCGTCTTTCTCGTCTGAATGAATGATTTATGGTCTAAAAATGAGGTTAAAGCTGCAAGACGACAATGCACAGAGCTGCAGTATTGTGGTGAAGGGTCTCGGAAGATATTCGTGGTCAAGGTTTATTACCTGTGTACATGCTCAGCGTGCGTTTGAGCCAGTAGCTAAATGGCCCATCATGGGTCATCTTCAATATGATAACAATAGTAATAAATATATGTCTGAGCATTCGGGCGAATCAAATAAATATCTATTTCTTTTGTATAAAAATTGTATTTGGCGAAAGATTCCTCGGCGTGTGGTGTATTATAGTGTGTACAATTGAGAAAAATATACCGGGGTGATTATACATTTTATCATATTATACTTGGTCCGGTTCATCAAACGGAAATCGTTAAAGATCCACATGCGTGATTTAAGAGTTTTTAAGGGACATTTCAGTACATTATTGTTAACATTATTGATTATTATATACGAGTAGATATTTTGTGTTATTATGGTTGAATTGATTTTGAATAATATGTTGCTGTATATTGAATGATAAGTATCACCAGAACCAAACCAGTGTGAGGTAGTTCAGATTTTTGGGTTTATCAACACAAATGGATATGCTTTATTGCTATATATATATATAAATAATATTTTAGATTTATTTTTGTAGTATATTTATATCAGTATTCATAGAAAAATATAATTTATCAATAAATGGTCCCTCTTCATGTCTTCGCTGTATTACAACTTATACAATTATGATCAGTGGTTTTTTTAATTATTAAACATTCATTATAATATTTAAAAAAAATGTTTTGTTTAGAAATAGAAAAACATATTTATTTATACAATTTACTCAAGAGTCAAATAAAATTACAACCCATTCATATTTTATCAGATTCTATGTTAAAAAAGTAATTGTTTTGAGAAAATAATTATTTTATAATATGTTTACTGGAGAACACTAGTAAAAAAATTATATTTGGACAGTTGCTTGATAGTTGATATACAGAGTGATTTTTTTTATAGTTGAATTATCATTAGTTCAAAATTATTATTTTTATAAATATTTTTTTTTACATAATTTCCAGTCTAAATAAAACAATATTTAATAAAAAAAATTATATTTTTTATCGTTATAACTTTTAAGCTTTTTAAATTTTTTGAATGACGACATATATTTTTAATTTCACATTTTAAAAGCAAAATATTATTCGAAGTATTTCAATGCATTAAAATTGAAATTAGGACGAGTAGATCATGAATTATAAGTTTTTAAATTTAGTACTTAAAGTTTAGATGAGCGAAGTAATAGACTAATATTTCGGGGTATCTCAGTATCACTCCACTCTGCTAACTTAAAGTTTAAATACTTATAATTTATAAACTATTTGTAATTTTGATTTTTATGTATCGAAATACCCCGAAAAATATTTTACTTCAGAATATGAAATTAAAAATGTATGTTTTCATTCAAAAAAAGTAAAAACTTAAAAAATAGTAACGATAAAAAAAATTGATTTTTTAGACCGGAAACGTCAATAGACTTTGAAATAAGTGTTCAATGATAAAAGAATCACTCTGTATATATTTTTTTACATTTGATGACAAGTTTGAAGGCATCACAAGTATATTTACATTCAAGTTTATTTTCACTTATGTAGATCCTTACCAACTAAAATCGACATACAATGTCATCACGGTCCATTATACAAAATTTAACTGATTTATGTTTTTGTATGTAATTCAACATTTAACACGTGTGATAACACATTACTGGAGTTTGATCAAGAAACGAGTTAAATCACTTAGGACTCTGAAAAGTTTTTCTTGTTAAGAAAAAATAACTCATGTAACAATCATCTAAATGTTCTGTTAAATATGTGTTTGCCTAGGACCTCATAAAAATGTGTTGAACAAGGTTTTATTGGACTATAATAATATTTTATAGCATACATATTTTGAGTGTTTTAAACGTTTGACTCGTTCAGATAATTAACATTTAGTATAATGGTGTGATGTCTGTTGAGATGTTTTTATGTATTATCATATTATAGATATGAACATACATAACATACATTTAGTAGAAAATAGTCTATCAACTGTGATTTATTATATAATTTTGTACATAATATAGAATAGGAATGCATTATCATAGTTTTATTAAATGTTTTTATCTGAAAAAAAAAAACGAATCTACTACACATTATGTCATTATATTATATTAACTTAAAAAATACATTTATTTACACCTGTCATTTTAATAAATTAATGGCATAATATGTATTATTTTTTTTAATGTAAATAGATCTAAATGTACAACATGCATTATGTATTTATAAAAAAATTAAATAGAAATACTATGGTGAAAAATCTTCAAAATAGTTCATAAATTTTGTTTCGTATCATTCAATAGCATTCAATATTCTATTAGATATGATTTTTTGATTGTTAAGTAATTTTTGTAGAGTATCTATATTAATATATTATAATTGTGTTTCATCATAACGTACTCGACATGTGCTTATTTATCAATAATTTTGTACTTAGTACCTACTTATTATAAGTAAAATAGTAAACAGCTTTAAAGGAAATCGTTCTTCTACTGCGGTATCGGCAATGTTTTATTATTATTATTACAACTTATGTATCTAATCGATTCCATGAATTATGTTCATATTGGAAGTGAAAAACCCGTTATGATTTCTCTCAGGAATCGTTAGACTTTATGAATGGAACTCGGACACAGCAATTATAAATGTATATATATATATATATAGGTATTTCTATCCTGATTAAGTACAGAATCGCATACTTGGTTAAAAGTGTATATTATTCACTATAGCACTATATACTAATGTGATGTTTGACTTGAATGTTTGGTTTAAATAAAAAATAACGAAATGTAAGAACAATGTAAAATAATTAATAGTACACTGTAGTGTATTTGATAAAATGAAGCGACAAGACATTTAGTAGACCAATGAAAATTATATTTTAAAATAATAATATATACTTAATAGTATTTTTTTATACCCTATAAAATGCATTAAATATTAATTTGTCGTAACGAATCGTCTTATTAGTATGCTATGTAATAATTAATAACAGGGATTAGCTGTGGTTGTAAATATATACACGTCTCATGTTGTATTAAAAAAAAAAAAAAATTTATATATTAATGCCAGAAGGGTTTAGAAATATATTGTTTTTGCTTTCATCAGATTTTTTTTACCCGAAAAATCTGGTAATAGTTCATTGAGGAATATAGTGTATTTTTTATTTAAATAAAATATTAAGTATCTATTTAACAAGATTATTCTCTAAGTTCTGATTATTGCAGTACAGTAGACGCCGCTTATAAGACTCACTTATATAAGGTTCCAAATACATTAAAAAAAAAAATTGGTTATAAGACTCAAATTTCGTAAAATAAATAGTAAATAAAATAATAATTAAATAATATTCGTGTTGATTATTCCTAGTTTCTGTTCGTACCTTATAACAGTTATAACTATAACGTATAATAATTTTTATCGCAGATAAAAGTTCACATTTATCGCAACGATTATCGTTATTATAGTGAGGTACATATCTGATTATCTGGCGGCTGCGCAGTTATCGCAGTTATACAAATATGAACAGTATATTTTCGGAATATTCAAACAAAATAAAATTACAAATTTAAAAAAAAAAAAAATTTTCAAAATAAATAATAAATAATAATAATTTTTTATTAATGTATAATTTTTATAATATTTTTATATGTAATATTAACCTATTATAATTTTAGTTTTTTTTGTCGGGATTATTAAATTTATTCAATAATAAGTATATAATATGTAATATGTGTTAAAATATTAAAATTAAAGCAAAATATGTAGTAAAATAAAATTTATAAATACGTAATTAATTTTTTTTTTCCCACTTCGTCTATAAGATTCATTCGGTTATAAGACGCACTTTGTGCTGGTCCCAAAGTGAGTCTTATAAGCGGAATCTACTGTACTTACTTAACGCTGTTTATTATAGGCGTTACAGCTAATAATATAATACATAAAATAATAGAAATATGTACCTACTCAATTAGTTTTTGAAAATTAGTTGCTACAATAGTCAGTCGTATCCAAATTGAACTATTTTTTGTTTTAATGCTTTTATGAAATGAAAAAAAATATTACTATGACATCAAAAACACAATCGATATACAAATACACGTATTCGACGTTAATTAGTTGAAAGAAAATGTGTTAAATTAACAAAGTAGTGATTGTGTGTATGCCAAAATCAATCCGTCGAAAAACTTCACATTGCATATTCATATAATACATACATACATACATACATACATATATATATATATATATATATAAGTACGAATGACGTTATTCGGTTACATTAGATAGATATATGTGTATAGTGTAATAACTGTATAGATACATATATTCATGCACATATTATATATATACATGTACGGAGATTCAGGTAGACGGCGGCGAGCTAGATGATTTAGAGCGCGTTATTTCAACAAAGGACAGTTTACAGAACCACTTAAGTCTCGCAACGCACATAAATCACACGAACGCACAGTCTTCGTGGCAGTGGCGGTGGATATTCCGAGGGGGTATATATATCACGGTGGCCGCCGCCGCCAGAATCGTATATATATAATATATATATATGCGTGTGATTGTGTGTGTAACTAGTATACGGAGTGCGGGGGAGGAAATATTTTAATTTAAAATTCCCTACTCGTCCGCGGGCGAAAATATAATGCACGTTAATATATATAGTATATATATATATATATGTTTACTTACATAAATGCGTGTGAGTACGTACTAATAATATGAATATATATGTATGTATGTATGTGTATAAGAACGCGTATATATTCCTAGGGGGAATGTCCGTCGGCAGCTAAAGCGAAGCATGTAGACTTCGGGGCGCATGTATATACTAGTATAAGGCAAACCGTGGCATTGGTCAACGTTGTTATACTTTATTTTCCCCTAAAAGTTTTGGTCAATGGTAAAAAATTAAGAAAAAAGAAAGTTAACTGACGTCAAAGTTGATTGCTTAAGTAAATATTAAGTTAGCATGTAAGTTATATTACGTGATCTTTTGTAACGTTAGCAATGGTAAACTTTTTCGAAAATTAATCATAAGTTTATAACAGTTCGGAACTTATAGATGTGCATCTATCATTGACTATCTAATATTTGTAATAATTAATGACTATAAAAATGTCAAAAATAACGGCGAGTGTTCGAACACTAAAAACACTCCATTGAAAGTTATTTTTTTGCATAATTTATGTTTGTTATAATGACATTAAGTCATAAATTTGTTATTGAATATTGAGCATTTAAAATTAAATACTTAAACTTTGTCGGTCCATCGGGAATTTGATAAGTAGCTTATCAAGTCAACCTGAGAATTGGCAAAAGTGCTAAATAAAATTTTATGTAGGTAGTATACTGAAATGTGGACTTTTGAACTCGTACATTAATGAACAATTTCAAATAATATTTATTAATAGATTAAGAATTCTTGACTTTTTAAAATTATTATATAATTTAAACTATCATAAAAATATTAGTTTTGTTGAAAGGAAAAAAAAATTAAAATTAAAAATTATAAATAAGTGTGTGTTGTTATTTTATAATTATTATAGTTAACAGGCTATGATTGAGATTAACTTGTGTTATAGATTTATTCTGTGATCGGGTGATCGGTTCATATTTATCAGTATATTGTATGTGATGTTGTATTTTGTAAAAAGGTGCTTTTTTTTGCTATTAAATTATTTGTTCACTGATTTATTTGGTTTTAAAATCGTTTGAAAGTTTTCCGATTTCATAGTGACTAAATAAAAAAAAACTTGTTGATAGCCAACAGTTAATTTAGCAATAACAAGACGTCGACGGATTAAATGTTACTAACTGAAAATGCGATTGCTAGTGATTGATGACAACCGCGTGTGACTAGTGAACTTCGTGGATTGTTTAACAACAGTCAATAACAATGATACATTGTCTATTTTGGTATTTTTGAGCGACCACGATGATTTGGAATTTAAAAAAAAAAAATTCATTACATCAAACTAATCGAGAAAGTTCTCCTATCTGTACGTACCTATCTGTCTTTAATAACAATATAATTTTATAGATTTTTTATTTGTACTATAGCATCGTATAAGTTAATACATTATACACTGTATATTACAATAATTTCATGTGAATCGTTCTTGATGTCAAAGTTTCAATATTATTTACAAATTCTTACTTAAAAATTATTTATAAATGTATTATATATTATACGAGTAATATAGGCACTATGGAAAATATAGCATATGTATAAATATTATATACATATTATATTGATAGGTAAATACACAATAAACATTTATCTGGTTGGCATATCACTCGATCACAGGGCGCGCCATAGATTGTGGAAAGTCGATTATGTTATTTATGGATATACATTTTATATTATACGTGCGCCTAGTATCTATATGGGTACAACTAAATAATATTCTTCACGTATCGCGAACACGTATGACGTGTCGGTGTTGTATTAGAGACAGCCGCTACGGTCATAGATCATGTGGATCTAAGACAACGTTTATATTTCCGCCCAAAAATGATATATTATATGTATATGTTAGCATATGTTTGTAGAATTAATTGCGGCATAGATGCTGCTTTCAAATTTCAAATACATATTATTTAAAAAAAAAAAAAAAAAAATTAAGGATATAAGTACAATATATTGGCACAATAGAGACGGGGCATATATATAGGCGGTGTTAAATTATTAGGCAGTCATTTTTTAGTTTCTTGATAATATATATGTAGTATGCACATTGCACATAGAAGAACATTATTAGAAATGAACTTTTTTTTTTTTGCGCGAACACGCCGCAGTGAACGAGCGAGGATACTATGCACACAGCGTGTACGCAATACGCAAGTCCGTCATCAGAGCGGCGCATAATAATATGTCATAATTTTATCACGTAATACGCGTAATCGTGTATCGCGCGTACGCTCGTCCACCGCGGCGGCGAGTTACCCGTTTTCGCGCGCCTCGGCGATTTGTTTTCCGCGCGGGGCCAGCGGCAGCGACGTCACCATCGCAGATCAACTCGTATCTACGGACATTCATCGTCGCCCCGAGTAACCCCGAGATACCGTGTACAGTGTACATATATATGTATGTGTATGTGTGTGTGTGTACACCGCATTGTGTGTAATGCTGTCGCTGCTGGGCTGGACGGTCGGTCGCGTATCGGTCCGGTCCGTTCATTACGCTAATAGATTTCCCGAAGACACATCAAAAGGAATCGAGCGAAATCCATCGTGTAGCGCTCCGCCGCCGCGCCGCACGGGGGGTGTCTGCCGCCGCCTCCGTCCTCTCACGCACACACGCGCGCGCACGCACAAAAACGAGGGGGTTGAGCTTGATTAATGGGACCGGTACGCTCGCGCGCTGCCCACCCCTAGTGCACTGAATGTGTACGACGTGCACGCGCGGACACGCGCCCCCTTTGTATAAATCATCCGGGACGCGTTCGCGCTCGCCAGTCGACGGACGTGCCGTAAATTATACTCGTGTGTGTGTGTGTGTGTGTGTGTGTGAGAGCGCGCGAAGAATATTACGTATATTATACATCGACGGTGGCGATTTATCGGGGCGGGCGCAGATGCATCGCCGCTGCTGCTGCCGCCGCGGTAAACGACGGTCCGACATACGCGACGCGAGCGGTGACTGTAACGCTCGATAATATTACACCGCTGCGGGGTGTGTTTCGTGCAGACCGTGCAGTTTGCCCCCCATCGATAACTTTTTCTGTTGGTTTAGACATTTTCTGAACGGCGGTGTTTTTGTCGGTCGTCGGACTCGCACGTTAATATTATTCGGTGGACTTTGTCCCATACCTTCTCGTATTTATTGTAATAACAACAACAACAATAATAATAATAATAATAATATTTTAAGCTGGAATAGTAAAATACAAACAATAACGATGTGCCCGTTTTAGAGTTAATTAGCTTATAATATACACGTATATTAATATATTATATTATACGTTCTAAAATCCGTCGAGAGATTTATTAACCTAACGCGATCGCGTTAAATGTTCGGGAAACGATCTGGAAAATTACCTAGTCTTTATTTTGTATACGACGTTTTTAAAAATTCTCGAATACGTATATAATTTCAAATATAATATGTTTATATACTCGCACAATATCACATTGACATACCCAAGGTAACAAAGATTATAATAAAATTATATTATACAGTTTTCGGTCACTTGTTATATTGTTAAACACGATAGACTAACTCGCCGATCTGATAAAGATTAAAGACGAATTATTGATCATTAAGATAAAGTAAACAAGTCTTATCGCAAAACCACGTTTCTGAATCGAACGAAAAATATTTCTTTTTGATTTCGTGATGTACCCAATCATTTTTTTTATAAACAATTAAAATTTATATTTTAAGTTCAAAACTAGTTTTGGTTTCAAATTGTGTTTATATTTCTCGAAAAATATTATCATATTATTACTTATAAAATTTAATCTGATGTATACTTTTATACAGTTATATGTAACATAAAAAAAAAAGTCATTTCATAATAATTTTACGATGAATTGATTATTATATTTATATTTGTTATTACATTCAAATGAACAAATAAATAATTATATTATTATTCAATTATACACGCGACATACCTAGGAGTAATATGTACATATATTGTGATGACTTTATTGCTTCCGTACGTTTTACATATATTTTGTATTCAATTATGCTTTTTTTAATTGTCTTACTGATTGTTGGCTTACGAATTCGTAATCCAGAGATAAACAGCGTGTATTTCCAAGTTTCAAGAGATAGGCATTGTAAAATTTCTATCGTATTATTGTAAATGTCAAGAATACATGATGAAGCTATTAATTTTGTATGTACAATTTTTAAAAGTATAGTCATTAATTTGTTCAAATTTGCTCTAAAAGTGTTTATTTAACTACGAAGCCTACAAGTTTGATTAATATATATTTTAATAACTTAAATAGATAGGTGAATTTTGTTTACTATAAATATTTCTGTATTGTCTAGTGTATAACTATAAATCATAGTAATTTATCAATGATGGTTTCTGTTCTACAGGTCAATTAGTAATTAAAAATAAAAACATTAAATCGTGATATATATATATATATATATATATATATATTATATATACTGAAAGATAAACGTGCTGTATCCGAACAATGTGTAGAATAATATGACCTTCACCGGACATATTATATTATCCTTATAACAGGCAACAGCTATAACATTGTATAGTTGTACGCTAGAACCGAACTTTCACCCCTGTATTCTGTAGTAATACTTACTGTATACGTTCATTTAAAATAAGTATGCCGTTCACGGGGGTGTCAAGTAATGTTTCGAATTTTTCAAATATCAAAGACACCCTTGTAGTGCCATGTTGTTACACTTCGCCGCCGCGGTGTACTTGAAAAAAGACGCGATCATATAGTGTGACATTCTGTTGCGTACAAATACACATTCATATAAATATATATATATATAAGAATATTGCATTTACTTAATATTGTTCATCGTATGCATTGTGCGCCTGAATGCAATTCCGCAACCGTTCCAAAATCATTTGTAACTTTTGACGTATCTACCAAGCGTCACTTTACAAACTATGCGAATAAAAAGGTTTTTGTTTCGGGTGATTTCAAACGAAAGTCATTTATTTATCACAACAGTATTCACTCTTCATTTTAATATTACAACAAAGACTGTAAAGGGGCCACAGTATTATGATTTGATGATTTGTCACGAAGCCGCGTTCAAATACACGTATAATAACAATCGAACTATGTGCAAGAATTGAGTTATTGTCGAGTTGATTTGTATTTATGTATAAATGTACTGTATACCTCCTGTATAATGTTATTATTTTTCTAAAATAGGGTTAACAATTATACCATGTTAGTAAGTAATAAGTGGTAATCATGCACTCTTATAGTGAATATTGAAATCTTTATTTTCTGCGGTGTCTTCAGTTTACATGGATTATGCGTAAGATTGGTAAAAAAGCTATACGGACATATTTAAAAATGTTAAATTGATCGCATTTATAAAGTAGAAAAGATACTTCAGCGCATCATATTTAAATTGTATCTTCGAGATTTTATAATTCAAAGATGAGGTAGAACCATTATAGTCGATTATTGTATAGATTAATGCCGTAATAGGCGTATGAGTGGTGTTACTAAGCACTAGCTGTCACAGTGGCTATTTAATTCAAAGCCATTTTTTATCAAGTACTTTGACAAAGATGACAAACTATTGGAGATTCATTAAATTGACGACAGCCACGTTGATAAATAGTTTTTATGTTATTCATTTTCGAGTTTGGTTATAAATTATAACTTATAATATACCTATCATAATTAATTAATTAATATTTCGATTTACAATCTGTCAATATGTTATCATATATTTACATGTCTGGTGTTTGGTTCTATTGAATTTTCATAAAGAAAAGTTGTAAATTACGAATCAAAACTGTTAGGCATAGACATGTCTCTTGGGATGTGAACTGTATATTATATGAGGTATATAATATGATGTAGTGAAGAGTAATTGTTATATTTAATTTATACCATACAGAATTGTATAAAATATTAGACAGTGAAATACTGAAGTCTGAAATGCAATAATATATCGTATCGATGGTTATTAAAAGGCCTTAAGGGCAGTTTAATAAGTATATACAAAACATAAATAACGATCAATTGTAATGTATTGGTAATATTTTATAAGTGGACAATCGTGTTATTAGAAAATTTATGTTATAACTGTGTAACTTGTTCTCTTTTTATATTGAATATACACGTTTCGTTAATGTTTTGATTCTCAAAGTATAATATATAATATGAATTCTAATAAAGTTGTTATAATTGAAGGTCATTATGTTACTTGTAACCCACGAACTTATATATGTGCATCAATATTTATTTGTATTTATACAATAAATTATTAGCTAAGTATTTTATTGAAATAAGTATTGATAATAATTTAATAATTTAAAATAAAAAATTATCATTGATATTTACAGCTCTATAATGTTATTTTATTTTTTTTTGCTCCCGATGGTTTCAATTTTTCAACCATGTAGGTTATCTTTATTTCTTTTTATAAAGTATTAAAAAAACAAAATTAAATGTATTTACTGATTTTATATGATATTAAATGTTAAACAATTTACTAGTTCACATGTTGATTTTCTGAGGTATTTTTTTGAATAATTCGCAATGTAAATAAATGATTCTTTAATCCGATTTACTATCTAATATACAAATTGGTTATATCAGAATATTCATATTAATTCGAAGTGTAGTTTTTATTTGATGTCAATTTAATACACCTATAATATGTGTATATGTATACATGAATAGGTACCTCGTGGTATAAAATGTTATCATCGCGAGAAAAAATGCAAGTGTTAAAAATAAGTAATAATATGTGGTATTTACGGTATAAAACTTTTCGTGAAATATAAATTAAAAATTATAACTTATTACGTTATAGAAGATATATATATATATATATATATAATATATGCATTACATTTTCCATAATGAATTATAAGCAGTCTCATAAGAATATTTATGATATTTTTATTATATATATGTAGAATAGGTGGTCTATTTTCTTTTTAATAATAAAAAAATATATATAATAATAAATATAATGTTTTTCTCAGAAACGTCTCTGCGTGCGCTGTATATTATCCATTTTGATCCTTTGAGCGTACTTACCGCAAACAAAACCGGCTTTTGTTTGAGCAAAATGTTTGTTGAACGATTTATAGCGCAATCCGTTATGTAGAAATGTATAAAAAATAAAGAAAAATGTACAATAGAACGGAAGCTTTTTTTTGTTTAGTAATCTGACCGGAAATGTCCAAATGTCAGTATATATACCGGTATACGCCGGTATACCACTTGTCAATCGAACATCAAACGGATATTTTGTAAAGCATTTCTAGTTGAAAACAGATTTGAATGTATATATTTTTTAATTTCTTGATGTCATTAACTGTATGTTTGATACATGGATACTTCTTTAACTCTTTTGTCAGGTAAATTAACAGTAAAATATACTCTGAATCTATAAAAAAAACCATAATATATTTTTTTGTTATATTATGATATTTATATTGAAAATACTTTGTCGGCTAACTGAATACGAATTTCTAAAACCTCTATACTTCTTATTTATAGTAAATACTTTTTATATGATGCATGACAGACGTGTCAGTAAACAAAAAAAAAATAAAAAAAAAATAGTGCTTAATGCTTACCTCGTATACCTACTTATAACATAAAATTTGTTTAAAAATCATAATGCTCAGTTGATCGTCAAACTCAAGACGACGAACATGTATCGTATACAACTTGTTAGGTATATTACATTATAATATAATATCATAATATAGATAAATGATAATAATAGTTTCGTATATATTATATGTATAAATATGAATATTTACTTATTTGTCCTTTATTAAGTCAACAACTATAGGACCGTTTTCAGTAAAAGCATTAATTTTAGAATATATTATTATTTAATATTTTAGAATATTCTAGAATCAATGTTAAAAGTTATATCAATAATTCTTTGAGATTCGGGAAGCGTTTGTTGTATCGTTTTTCAACACACACACACACACACACATATATATATATATATATAGATTGCTATAAGGGTGGCTTACACATGAGTTTTATATCAATTCATGAAAATCTAATATCTTTCTTATTTTTAAATAGGGTTATGATTGCATGGTTATAAATAATAAAATAATAATTATACTATATATATAATGAATGCGCGCAGAGTATAACCAATAATAATAATAATAATAATAATAATAATGATAACAATCATTATGTAAAAAATTATAATTTATATATACATTTCAAGTTAAGGATTCATGCAATACCCGATTTACCACACGATTAAACATGTAATATGCGATTTATCATATAGTTTAAAATGTTACACATTAAATAAACGATTATGGTCAATTTAAAAAATGAAAATGTTGAAGAATCGTCAAATGTTGTACTTGGTCATTTTATTGAAGTCTGATACAAATAAATATACAAATCTTATTTTTATTGATTTCACATATAATATTCGTTAAGTGTACTGTTAGATTTAAAGAATTGGCTGAATTGCTTTGTTTTAAAAATTAAAATTAATATTATATTTATACTATACCTATTTTATGAAAAAAGTCTTTAAATATTATACTATTTTGTTTTTATAAACGCTTAATGATTTATTTCTGAACGATTTAATCATAATTTGTATTTGTTCTATTTTTATGTAATAACTGTTTTATACAGTTTTGTGAAGTATAGTATTTTGTATGGTAGATCACAATTTAATTGTTGCGCATGTTTGTCGCACAGTAGATCGCATATAGCTTGAATGTCTTGATTTAAACTAAATACAATACAATTACAATAATTGATACAAAATCCATTTTTATGCTCAACATGTAATATCCTATGACGATCAAACACATTTTAACGGAATGCGGAAGGTATCAACGACAACGTCTAAAGTACAATCTAATACACCATATAGTTAAAACTTTAAACAATGCAGGTATCATTAATGTTCTCAGATTTCTCAGGGATACAGAACTTTGCACTAAAATTTAGAAAAGAATCCACATAAAATATGTATTATAAATGTATAATATTGTACTTATCTATAATGTATTATAAAATATCTTATGTTTTTCTTATGTATCTCAATATAGTTATATCTTTATAAGACACAACCAAGTGTAATAATTTATATCCAAATGTAATAATTACGTTAAATTTCTTGTAGCCAATGGTCCTAGTTACCGAGACAGTTATTACCGATAAAATAAAATAATTGATATCAAACAGTCAATTATTGTATGTTCGTTACTAAATATATATACTAATTTTCGTTAACTAAATACATATTGAAATCTAGAGCGATGGCATTGCCGGGTCAGCTATAGTGTTACGTGTATTTGTAACAATTAATTAGATGATATATCGTATGGAAACGATAGAAAAAAAAAAATCTTCTCCATCGAAAGCTCAAACGTTTTAACGGTAATTAATTACGTTGTCCGGTTACTCGCATCATTTCCGGGAGGCTTTCTAACCCGCTGACGCCGTACAACCGTGTGTACGGTGGTCCGCGCTCAAGGGGTTTTAACTGTGTGCGTTACTATCATACAACACGTTGTTTGTTTTCGATGCGCACGAAGAGCCGCGCCGAGTACGCTTCTTGTCTTTCGCTTCGCTATAATATCGCGTGTACACATCGTATTTACGGCCGCGCGGTCCCGGGAGCCCGTCCCGTCTCGTCCCGTCCCGTCGTCGCCGCCGCTCAGTATACACGCTGACGATCATATTATAATACATACACACACACACACACACACACACACACACACACACATATATATGTATATATGCATACGGTCTCGGGAGCCCGCCGGCGTTTTATGATTACAGCTCGCGCGCGCGCCCGGTGAAATATAGTTAGTTATACACGGTCGAACGGATGCAAATGAAATATTAACTCCCCTCGCCTTATACCGATGTTCTGCTGCCGCCACTGCCGTTGCACGGCCCCGCACTCCAGTTACTATACACAGGACTACCACCATCCACCACCGCAACCGACGTCGCCGCCGCCACCGCCGCCACCCACCACCCGCCGCCCATCGCTTCTGCTATCACTACACCGCGCAGTCGACGGTATATTAAGTCGTTATAATACTTCCCGCCGTCTCAACCCTTCGCGCCCGCCCGCCCCGTCGTCCCGTCGACCCACCGCACCGCCCACCCGGAAACGGGCTTTCGTTGCATGTACGTATACACAATAATATACGTACGTTCACGATATTTTATAATATTTATATAATTGCCCTCGGGTCCTCCTCGGTGTACACGAGCACAGCATCAGCAGACGCGCACACTCCGCGAGTGTACACTCCAAAATACGCATATAACGTGATGTAATATTGCTTATAACAGATGCACACGTAGGACGCCATGTACGGCATTTGCCGCCCCGCTTTTTAACCGCCGACCGCGCCGCGAAGGACGCAAAAGGCTCAGCGGCGATTCGAATATATAGACTCAATGCCGGATAACAATATAATATAGCAATTCACAGACTCGCATTACTTGTGCGTGGAGGACGATCGGCGTGATGACTCGTGCCGCCGACTGCAGCAGGGTGGAACTCGTCGTACGAGGATCGAGTAGACGTTTAACGAATTTGGGGTGTCCTCGGACCGTTTCGTTACCGCACTGCTGCAGCTTATATATTCACGATAAGATACGACGAGTTACGGCGTGTATTTCGTTAATCGAACTGACACGATCGCGATTCTCGGTACGTGCGCCTATGCGCGCGTCCAGGAGCGTACATTGTGCAGGGGTGCAACGTTTCGTTTCGAGATCGTGCTCAACGCAGCAAAAAATATGTTTTGTGCCGATCGAATAAGTTATCGTTTGTCAGACATATGTCGTATAAGACTAGAATACGATGCATAATTAAAATTAAGATTGTAGTGAGAGCGTATTACAATACGCATTTTTATCGTTAACGTATAGTTGGAACCTTTCATCATTTTCCAGGGACTTTGGTGCCGCTACTGTGGCCCCCGAGGTTCTTGGGAGAGAGTTTCGTATAATCAGTATAATTTACTTACGTATCAGAGGCGTGCTCACGAGATGAGCGCATCATATCCTCACCGTCTTAGGATTATTATTCTATTAATTATATTTACCATTTATTGTTAATGAAATGTATATAAATATAAAAATTTACGTTTTCAATATTTTATTTTGTACGCTTATGTTTTTAATTTTTCATATAAATGAAGTTGTTTTTTTTTTTTTTGAATAACGTAGTCTGAGAGTAGTTTAAAATCCTTATTTTTACTCTTTTAAAAAAAGCCGAGCACGCAATTGCTGCATATTTTAATATTATGTCTAATATCGCGAATAAAACGGCGTAACTGTTTTAAGCACGCCAAACACGTCGTATAAATAATGATATCATGATAATAATAATTAATAGAAATAAATTTATTTTATGTGTTCAATAATCCAATAATGATTCAACAACGCAATATTGTATTCAATAATAATCGAACGCTTTTTTATGTTATGTTTATTGTAGGCATTTCAAAGAGTCGCCGTCGTACGCACAACAGGTGCCGTGGACGCCGCCGGAACCGTCTGGCGGCGGTGTAGGAGTCGGAGGCGTCGATGTCTCCGTAGGTGAAATGGGGACGATGGTAGGCGGCAACGGCGGATCGATGAGCATGATGGGAGACCCGTTGCTCTTATCGCCGTCGTCGTCGCCTTTGCCTCCGACGTTGCCTACGGATCCGCCGCCAAAATGTAACAACGTGACCGGCCTTTCTGCCGGCCAGGCCAAGTTGTGCCTGCTCTACGAGGAACATTTGGCCTCCATCCGGTACGGCGTACAAGCGGGACTCGCCGAATGTCGAGCGCAGTTCCTGCATCGGCGATGGAACTGTTCCATGACCGCCGAGAACGTCGGTGCGCCGTTCCTCGGACCCGATTTGCAAACAAGTACGTACCTATAACTATACGACATGTAAACAAAGGACTATACGTAATCTGACTTCGCTTTCGGATGCATATTCGAACTAGCGCAGGTCTACGACGTGAGAAAGTAGGCAAAATCCACCGTGTCTATAATATTGATGAATTGATGCTGTAAATTTACCTACAGGAATCACACTTAAACGGATGGGTTGCGTAAACTTAATTATTAAAAATGGATCAAACTTATAAAACTTTTTGGCATTATTAACGCATTTGCGATTTTTGATAGCATTAAAATTCCTTTTAATTACGCGGGGTAGTTAGGAATTTGCTTGGGTCTAGTTTATTAAATGTAGATTTCTTAAAATTAAAATAAGTCAATGAATATTTTTTCTGTAATAGTTTAAGGACAAAGAAGATAAGTTATTTGGCAGGTGATATTGCATTTAGGGAGGCTGAAGTTCATAAGTATTGGATTACTATTAACTTTTTTATAATGGAATTGAGTAAAGAAATTTCATAACGCCATCGTAATGATACGATGATATTAACCATTGTCGTCTTCATCCCTCCATCCAAGGTCTAAATTTCAGGTGTAAAAGAAATGTGTGGTTATTAGGCTGATCTACTGTGTGTGTGCTTAATAGTCATGGAGAATCGCGAATAGTCGATAGTTATGGTCGATTCTTGAACGGGGCAGTCAGAGACGAGAATTAAAAGTCAGTCCTATAAATATTTATATATTTCAAATTAATAGTCAAGTATTAGATTAAAAATAAATAATAAATAAAGTTTAATAAGAATAGTTGAATTAGACTTTATTATCTTTGTTAAATAAAACGTACTACACAGCGCTCAAAAGAAGAGATGTTACAATACATAATTTGTATAATTTGAATTATACTGAAAATCAAGTTTTGATGTCTTATTGTCTTCAATTATTTAAGTATCTTTAGATAAAAATTTTAATTCAATTACCATTTTTGTTTGGTATAGTAAATATATACATTTCAAAATAACGCAGCTTTATAAGACAAAAAAAATCGTTAACATATAAGTAACTTATTATTCAGTTTCCTTAAAATAAAATTCGAAGTTTTATAATTTATTAACAAGGTTTAAGTGTACCAAAAATATTTATTAATATTATTAAGTATTAACGCAAACGCAAATATTTTTATTTTATAATCGAGTGATAATTTTTAATATATTTATTTTATGATAGGGGCAAAAGTGCCTCATATTTCATGCTAGAATGGATGTCCATTTTACAGGTGACAAATGTCCCCCCTCCCAAGTTTAGTCATATTCATTTTGACTGAATAAGAATAGAAGTCGAGAAGGGTTTTGCCCTTGTTTTTATTTATCATATTTTATGCACAGACACGTAATCTAGAAAAAGTGTGTGTGGGTGGTTTATTCACAATAGAGTCATGAAAGGGGTAAATTCGAATTTCGTGATTTATAGAAAAACTGAGTGAAATTTAGTAATGTTTGTATCTTAGTTATTCAAATTATAATTTTACTTCTCCTATAATAATGTCTAAAAATATCTTTAAATCTCAAAACTCTACGCATTATAAACAATTTAATGATCGCGTGTAATTATAAAGACTGTCCCTGTAATGTTGGATTAAACTAAAGCATTACAATTTTATTTATAAGACTTAATTTTGATCAATATTTTTCTCGTGTTTAACTTTCCGTAGTTATAAACTAGTTATAGTTTAGTATGTGGTTAAGATAGTGATCTAAAAGCTTTGGAGATATAAAACTAAAGATAAAACTTCCTGCTGTATCGAATTCAAACGACGAGATAGTCATAAAATAACAAAATAAAGTAGTTTATCGTATACATATTTTATTACAAAATTAATACTTCAAGAATATTCATATATTTATTTATCTATTTTAATGTATTCATATTATACTGAGTATACAACTATAAAAAGGTTTATTACAAACAATTAATATAGAACTACCCAGTATATCCGTATAATATTATTTGGGTTGTTGGGTTGATATCTCTTAGATTCTGAATATTTTGACGTTCTAAATTTACGATGAAAAATAATTAAAAAATCTCTGAAACGTCACATGGGCCAACCTCCTATATACCTCGTGTATGAACCACGAAATTGATTAAATATACGATTTGAATATTAAACAACTTTTTTTTTTAATCATTAATGAATAAAATATAAATATATTAATTTTACCGATTAAAATGTATATTATGTAATATATGGACACACAGTTTTTTTTTAATTAACCAATTTATAACATGTCAATAATTTATATTATAGTTAGTACCTAATTTATTTAATGTTTTATAGTTCCTACTTATCTATGATTAGTAAGTATATAATGTAATCGACGTTGAACATAGTAGGTACCTTAGTATGTAGGTAATATGCTGTAAAATGTTGTAAACATTGTTAAAATTAGAAAAATGTGACGTATACATACTATTGATTAATCTCAATTTTAATATATTTTATAATCAAAGTTGGTTTCTTAATTTAAATTAAAAATTTTCTTTTTACCTTATCTAGTTTCGTGTTGCAATTGCTGTGCTATTAAATACATATTTTTTTAAATAAAAGTAAAAAAAAAACCATTTATTATCTCTGGGTGTGTAAATATAACATTAGTAATCAAATTCAAAATATCTAAAGGTATCTTAAGATATAAAACTATTATACATTTTATAAAATAAATTAGTACACCTATAAATGTATTTATTTAATTTACTGCTTAAAGACTGCAGTTGTAGCTGATGGTGAAGTATTACCTATTATGTTTATACCATCTAAATTATATAAATTAATTATTTTGATTTTAATTTAGTTGTGTGTATTTTTAATTCAACGCGCTGAAAGGGATTGAGTTTAATATTTTGTGTTTATGTCGGTTACAGGCAGCCGCGAGGCAGCATTTGTACAAGCGATCAAAGCAGCTGGCGTTGCGCATGCCATGGCCCGTGCCTGCAGAGATGGTCGTTTAAACACGTGCAGTTGCTCGAGATCGGGAAGACCAAAGGATTTGAGAAGAGATTGGGTTTGGGGAGGTTGTGGAGATAACATGGAGTACGGATACAAGTGAGTGTGTTTTTGATATCTTTAAAAATGGTTTTTTATTACAGATATAAAAATGAATACCCTTATTTTAATTAATAGGCTCGATAGGTCTTAAAACTTTAAAATTAGACTAGTAAAATTAATGAAATTTATGTTTAAACATATTTTTTTATTCAAAGTATTCCTTACAAAACGTGTTCATAGAAATCGTTCCAATGGCTATGGATTGTATACGATTTTATATTATTGTATTCAATATTATTTGTAACTAGCTTAGTGGTTATGCTGAAGTCGAGATCAACTATAAAAACTTCAAATTTGTAACTATTAATACATGTTTGAGATTATAGCGATTAAACCGTTAAAAAATATAACACATCTTTACAACAAAGAAACATCGTTTGCTCAGATTTTATTTAACTTTTGTGCTTTAACATTAATAAAAATAATGTATAATATAATATTATAATTATATTATGATAATATTGATAACCAAGAAAAATTATTTGAACTTTAATATTAGCAAAATTGCTTGAACTCATGTTTGTGTATACATATCTTACATAAACCGATTGGCTTCGAGTGAATCGTATAGGTACAGTAAATATTGACTAAAACGGAAAATAAAAACAATGCAATCAATCAGATCAATCAGGCACATTTTTAAATGACAGATTGGCAGCTTATATGAAAGTCATTACAATTCCAAGCTCTTAGACCACCATGAGATGACAGTTGTAAACTCCCGTACTCGTATATAATATAATATGTACATGTATAAAGTTAGTTATGCCATTGTTGTTCCTTATATAGTTGTTTGAAATGTTCAGTGACGTGGAATTTCTTCTTACATTTAAAAAAAATGTACGATTCTTATCGAATTTGTGTAATGATTAAAAAATTATTTTACCTATGATGGTTGCATAGGTAAAATAAATATCAAGTATATTAATCTCAAAATATAATAATAACCCATCAACCATCGATTTCTCACTTTTATATTATAATTTATAAACATTAAACCTAACTTATAATGATTGTGATATTCATATTAAAATTGTTATTGTATAAAAGTACCTATTTAATATTAACGTTTACTTGCAACTTGGAAGCATTTATAGTAAATGATACTTGGTTTTGACTTAACAGATGTATTCAATCGGTAATGTATGTATAACGTGTATAATTATATGAAACTCTATATAATCAAAGTTATAAATGCTATGATAGTAAATTAATAAATATGATCAGTAAATGCATTATTATAGTTTTACCACTAATTATATTTTAAATTGATAAAACATGACATGCAAAAATTATTACTTAAAAATAATAAATAAATTAATAAAATTTCTAATGTTGTGAAACAGTTGTTCACATAATTTATTATATTACCTGAAAAATTTAAAATTGTGTATAGGTAAGCATTAACAAATTAAAAGTAAATAATGATGTAAAATGTCAATGCCTTGTAATTTATTACTTTTATTATAATGAAAATCACGTATTTATATATTCAGAAGTTATAACACTTACCTTCCTACATACTTATTATAAATTTATTTTGTTATGTTTGTAAAAAGAAAAGAAAAAAAAAAATCGTTCGATTAACCGAAAAATTGTTATCCATGAAAATGTGTAAAGCGATAACGCAGACAGGAGGTCGTAAAAAACATTTTTCAACGTAGGTAAGAAACACTTTATAGTTGTGTTTATTCACTGTTCCCGTTTTTGGAAGAATAAATAACTGCTTACCAAGTAAATATTTCCGAACAGATAGCCGAAAAAACTACTTTACGCGACGCGCAAAAATATTTTTTGCCTGTCACGCGAAACTGGTTTGAGTTGTGTGAGAAGTGCAATAAAATGTATTAAAAATAGAAAATAATAAAACCTGCAGCTTGTACTCGTTCACCAGTTGCGCATTATTTATTCGAATTTAATACATATTATATTTTATAATATGGATATTACAAAACAATAAATAGTATATTTATGAATTAAGTAGTAGAAAAAATATGCAACCACGACTACTACGTGTATACCATTAATATCAGACGATGGTACTCGTTGGTGGTGTTCTCAGTCAGTTGACTTCTGTAAGATATATGTAGTTACGATTGTATTAAAATACAAAATTAATATATAAAATATTGATGGAAGTATATATAATAGGTATAAATTATGTGTTGTGCTAACTCACTATAGTATTTATTTGTATGAGGGGAGATAAAATTTATGAATATTGGGGAATTTTCTTTTGTGCTATTTTTTTTTTTTAAAGATTACCGTTCTTTTTCATTCTTTTAAAAACCTGAATCAAATAAATAACGTAAAAATCTCTTGTATACTGAATTTTTATTTATAAAAATTAATCCATTTTAATATAAAATATCAATTTTGGAATCTAAATAATAGTTAAATATTATAATATTTTAAAATATTATGTAATAAAATTGTATATTAAATTTATAATAAGTAAAATAAATAAAAGAATATCAAGTATAGATATTATGTATGAATTCATATACCTTTGAGCGGTTTTGTTTAATTAATCATAAAACATTATTGAAGCGTATAAAAGTGTAAAAGTTTATTATTATTATATTATATAATAATTTCTATTTGGTATCTATAATGTCACTTTTATTACAAATAATTATGTTTAAACAAAATTGGAAAAAGTTTATTACCTATTTAAAATAGACAATTATATACCTAATACCTATACATAGAAAAAGTAATCTTAGTTCATAATTTCCTTTATTACTTAGTAATACTATATATTATAAATATGCAAAAAAATGTATTATAAAATAGTATAAAAATGGATTAATTTCTTACTAAAGTTTTTAGATCTTGAGTGTAACAATCCTCCTTCGCAGTCGGTAATCCAAGAAAAAAAAGATACTTGAAGTTGTTGTAGTCGTAAAAATTATATAAACATTTATAAAATATTCAATTTTTATATTTAAAGCTTGAAAATTATATACAAGAATCCTCATAAGTAGTT
Organism: Melanaphis sacchari; assembly: GCF_002803265.2. Lineage (NCBI taxonomy): Eukaryota > Metazoa > Arthropoda > Insecta > Hemiptera > Aphididae > Melanaphis > Melanaphis sacchari. The sequence continues at coordinate 7,169,555 of NW_020270469.1, read as the reverse complement.
CATATTGGACATATTGTAAACAAAACATCTAAAAATACAATACATGAACGTAATTTTTAACAACTTATTTGTTATTCAAAAATATTATTGGTGAGGACTTGAACTTCTTACATACATTTTACATATATACAATAATATTTTTTACTATTTTCTATCGTTATCATTTTTCAAGGTATTTTTTAATTTTTTTGAATGATAGCAATAATGTTTTACATTTTTTTAATTTCATATTCCGAAGCAAAATTTTTTTAAACATTGAAATTCTTAAAAAAATATTCTTTTTTGAAATATAAAATTACCTATTGTCATATATGGAATTATAATGTATAATAATAATTACCCTTTTAAACAAATCCTAACGGTCTAACGTCACAGTCATAACACTCATAACAATCGGATAGATATTCGTAATTCCCGCTTCCCTTCTCAAACCACCACATTCGAGCGGTCTTCGTGCGTGTTCAATGTTCATAAATATAATAATCGTATACACGAGACCTACGGTCGATAGACGATTGCACCAGCATATTTATTAATAATTAATATTATACATATAGATTATTATTGTTACTGCTTTGCGATATACATATATGTATATTAATATATTATACTTATTACCTCTTATAGTTTATACTTACAATATAATATAATATAATGTTATTATTATTATTATTGAGTCGTGGATTTATAGCGGTCTGGAAGCTGTTAAAATAAATATAGGTTCTCTTGGAGCACACATAATATTAAAATTCCTACGGTATGTACCGTGACTGCGAGAGCCCATTGTTTTCATCGCGTATACCTATAATATTATACGCACGACCGATCTATTGCTTCTTAATGGGGACACCGGCTAATGTATAGTAGTTATACGATAACTGGTAGTGGCGGCGGTAACCCTCGTAATTACAATATAATTTTTGGGCGGGTTGTCTAAAACCAATTAAACGGACAGGTCCCATCGCAACCACGGCATTTACACCCATTGGAATTATATTGTATACATGCGTGTAGGTGATTTTTATTCCGGTGGTAATTTTTAATACAATACCTATAATACATACCTGTATCGTTGGTGTTGCGATGTAACGGACTTACAGCGACCTCCTGCTGCAGCAGTTATATTGTATGTACTGCAGGCGAGAAGATGACGTATCAGCTTAATTAGCTTCCGGAATAGCTTATACTAATCAGCTCTTACTGCACAATGATTAACCGGGTGGTATAGATGAACAAAAACATATTATCTCAACTATTTTGAGTAATAATAATAAGTGCTTAAAAAAAAAAAATTTAAAAAACCATTATAAGTAGATACAATCCATTTATTTTTTAGAATAGGTCTCTATAGATTAGAAGTAGGTACAAAATGTTATGATAAATTTTAATTTTTTTTAACCTAATACAAATACGTTGGGAATATGTATTCCCGCGTTGGAATAGAGAACTACATATTTAATATTATGAACGTACCTGATATAAATCCTAAATAAAAAAATATAGTTGTCAATAGGCAATAAGTCATATTATAGCCCTAGCTTGGCCAAGTGTTATATAGATGGGACTTGTAACTTTTACTTAATAATTATAGCTGTATACAAAATATTTGGGTTCATGTCGATTAATTATTATCGACTATCGTCATCCATTATTTCGTATCTATATCGCTCGATGAGAATACTACTTATGAATCCTGCATGAAAACGATTAACAATATTTATTAACCATTTATAATATATTATATGTACGACGGACATACACTTACTCTCTCTCTCTCTCTCTCTCTCACACACACACACACACAAACACACATATTATAAGAAATCTGGTATTCTTGAAAGATCTTTTTTTCTCTATGTACAATACCTACGATAAAATAAAAATTATAGCCTAACAATATATAACATTATGGGAAATTTTAATTTACAACTATGAAGTTTCATTATATAACTATTTTTATTATTATTAAATTACAAATAATTTGTAAGTTACCTATCCTCTGGAATTTAAAAACATGAAATTTTAATATGTTGACAAGTTTTAATTTCTTTCGTGCAATTACTGAGTGCAGTTTTGATTAATTAATTTACTTTTACTTACTATACTATTCTATGAAAGATTTAACTAAACCCATAATTCATAAGAGATTTAAATACGAAAAAATTAAAATAAATTTTGAGTTTAACCATTTAACTTGTAAATTTAAAAATTTTAGATTTTTAAATTATACATCATTTTCAACCATGATGTATTATATGGAGTTTAAAAATTCTAAGATGCTTATAAATAATATTGAATAATTATTTATGACATTGAAACGTTAAACCGGACTTGAAATAATTGGATAAAAAAAAGTGAATTGATATTATTGATTTCTACAAATTAAAATGTTAAGGATGAATATGTTTAATTTAAAAATAGAAAAATATGATACGAGTAGAATATATTTTTAAAAATATTACTTAAGATAAACACATAATTAAAATAATTATGACCACGTCGTATTATTAATATTTTAATACAATTATGCATGGATATTAGTTTATAATTTAAAACAAGAAGCTGGATACTAATGGATGTACTCAGTGATTTTAACGCCAGTGTATCAAGTTCAATACTTTGGTAAATATGTTTACTGATAATATTCGTTGTTTATTGTATTTAGGTTCACTAAAGTGTTTTTGGATGTTAAAGAAAAGGAGAAAAGGTGGAAAAAGGGCTCTCCAGAACAAGGTCGAAACTTGATGAACCTGCACAACAATGAAGCTGGCAGACGGGTGAGAAAAAATAATTTTGTAATATTATTAGTAATACATCGTATCTGTATACTATCATTAAACAAAGTGGACAGGAATATCGCTCGCGTATATTATTGCATATTTTAATGATTTATTATTTTCTAAGTATACAGCCTTATGTATGGTGGGTAGGGCCCCGTAAAATTGTTACCACACTATTTAGATGCCATACGGTAATTTTCAAAAAGATCCCGCGGTAGCTGGTAGCACGGCAAGCTATTATTACGCGTGTAGTGCATATTATGTCTAATCATTTTTAACCAATTTGTCTTTTTAATATTGGTACTTTCTATACATGTTTACGGACGAAATCTGTGGTCATTGGCTTGTATATACGTATACGGCTGAGGTCATGCATGAAGTAAATTCGAGAAAAAAATAACATAAAATATAATATAATGTTTGTAATCAAAATTTAAAAACGGGTTAGGTTTTCGTGTCATTGAGCACATATTATTATCAAACTATGCTAGTTAATTTTTTTTTAATAGATTATTTTAGTTTGTATTAATATACATAATGTAATTATTTATAAATGTATTCGAGAATATAATTTGATATTATATAAAACACGGGATGTTGGAGCTGTCTTCAGTGTTTCTATGAATGGATTTTCAAATAATTATATTCGCTTAGTTGTACAGCTATATAATATGATGTATATAACATGTGTATACCATAGATTATAATTTGTTTATCTTTGGAAAAAAAACTTAATTCGCAATTTCATGTTTTTAATTAAAATGATATTTCTTTAAGAATGATATTTTTTGTTTGTACATTTTAAGAATGATATTTCTTGTTCGTACATTTTAATAATCTTAGTTCAACAATTTAAAAACAAGATGATGTATCGATACTTCATTTTCATTGGGTTTTTTTTTTCTATTACTTTATAGTTTATTTAATTTATATTCTATCGAAGACAATTTGACAAGCATGTTTATATAATAATTTGTTATTGTGCGTAGGTACATATTATATAGTAAAATAAAACTTATGTTGAATAATATTTAACGTTATAGTGTGTAAAACATAATTTTCATAATAAACTGCAGTTTGACATCATTTAAGTGGCATATGTCTATAGGTATACTTGATACTTATTAGTTATTACTTCCACTTAATAAATACATCCCGTTTGGTTCTAAATTAAATAATACCCTATTTTGTATTAACTAACATTTTTGGATCAACCGTGATGTTTTTTTTTATTATGTGTATTATTAAAATAAAGATTTTATTGAATATTTGAATCTTATAGAAATGTAGACGATTTAATAAAATACTAAAAATAAGCAAATCATCATTTATTCAGTCTTGTAAACAAATTGTATTTTAATATAAAAAGTGAAAATAAGAAAAAAAGTAATAATGTAAACGTTGTGTATATTAAATATTTATTTACAATAAAATATAAGACGGATTATCAAAAATATTAAAATTGAAAATTGAGAACTTAAGGACATTTAGTCCAGATAACCCATTATCCGTATTATCGGTGTTTATTTCCAGCTACTGATTTTTATTTGTCATTAATGTTTGTAATGTCATCTTTGTTGTGTAGGCTGTGCTCAAGAAGTCCAGAGTCACGTGTAAATGCCATGGCGTTTCCGGTTCATGCAGTTTGATTACGTGTTGGCAGCAATTACCGTCTATTCGCGAGTTGGGTGAGTACCTGCTAACCGCTGGCCGGATGAATTTATATCATATTATATTTTGTAATACACTAATTACGCTTCAAATAAAAACAACAAATTGTTACATGACGGAAATTAGGAATTCGGTCGACGACAACACCGATGTTATCGACGGAAACGGGTCCCATGTGTACTTTATAGCTTACAGTTGTAGTATCATTATACCTATAGTAGAAGTGGTTGTAGTAGTAGTAGCGGCAGTATATTAGTAGTAGTAGTAGTAGTAGTAATTAATAATAAAACAGGAAACGCAAAACATCGTCGTTTGCTTCAGATCAAAATTATTATTATTAAGGATCAACACGATGACTGATGATGTATTGATGCCTAATATATAAAATATAAAATATTTGTACGCATCCGTTGTGGGGGCTACACACGAGACTTCCAACAATAATGGAGTCTGAACTGTTTTTCACGTGTTATTTTTGTTCAATTAAATATACATATATACATAGGTTACATACGTGTATAACTTTAATATACCTAATATTTAAATGTATAAAGTGATACGGATAGAGTACCTACGCCTATATAGGATATATTATAGTGTTGCGTTTCGGGAACCTGTTTGGCACCAACTCCACCATCATAATCATCGCCACTTTATAGTATAATATGGTATAATATACGACAATAGTATTATATATAAATATATTATAGTTGTGTATCATACATATATATATATATATATTATTATAATATGGGAAAGTATAATATATTATTCTTAAGTGTATTGGCTAATACTAATTAGTATAATAATATTATTATCATGGTGGGAACAAATATATATCGGCGGCGGCCAGCGTGTGGTGGGCGCGTGTCTTGTAGCGGTACGACGGCGGGTGGAGAGGCGGCAATTAATAAAATCCATTAGGTCGCCAAGTAGACAATTAATCACCAGTATTGTGCGTAGGTACGACATTCCAAGAGACTCATCTCAGTGCTCCCCACCGCCGCGAGACACCCGGCGTATAGTTTGCCGTATTTTCTCCTCTTAACATGTAAATCCGTATATTTATGTGACGTTTTGATTTAAAGGTCTTCCGTCCTTGGACGGCATTGGAGTGGTTTTTATTATTTTTATTATTATTACTATTACTATTCACAAGCTACGAGAATTATTACGCGCGACCCGCCGAATGTCGAATCGACTGCTGTTGCTGCGGGCGGCGGAGATACGAACACAGCATCGGACGACGTACCTATCGGCGATTTCCGATGTTCCATTAGTCTTGACGACGAATTATATTATGTAGTGAGTCATACTTAACCTAACCTAGGCGGGAGATGCGCGGAGGCCGTTCGCAACGAGATAACTTGTGACCGAGACACATATTATATTATACGTAGTACCTACCTATCTTAAATATTGTAAATATAATACATTTTAATATTATATATCATGCGTAATGTCGAAAGTGAATCCGAGTATCGTGCAAATAACCGGTACATCTGGCGTGCCTTACATAGTATTGTGTATTTAAAATTTTATAATATGTGTATTGGGTGTTATATGAACGTACTATAACTGACGACACCGGAAACGATATGATGACGGGGCGGTAGTTATACTTACTAGTCCCTCTAATGTGATTTTTATCAGAACGGGTTCGGCACGTGTTAAATTATTACTGTCAAACGCACCACATAAGAAACGCATATTCATAATAATGATAATTTTATAAATTCTAAATTTCGCCATAAAAACATTTATACCAATTTGTTATTATTGATGCATCTAGAGATGTTTGAGGTGCTAAAATTATATAATTATTACATTAAACTGGAGCTTTGAATTTTCTCCCAAACTCATGTAATCGATATTTTTACGTATTAAATTCGCTCCCCATAGATTTATGCATTGAGTTGGCTCCCTTAACATTTATTTTATAAATCCAATGAACTGCGATGGATTGCGATGAACTGCGAGTACTGCCTTTAATGATATCAGTGAAATCTCTTATATATCTACAGGAAGTTAAATTTTATAAATATGACAATGGTTGTGAACGTTTAAAGCGTTATTGGAGGATTAAAGATTAGATAATTTCAAGCAATTATCCGACACTATATCGCTAAAAAATATTAAAGTCATGTAATTTTTAACTTTTATATTTTGAGAACTAGTTGTTGAAAATTATATTCTAAAACTAAATTTGGATTTGTGGATTTTTTTGTATTTTGGCTTCTTTTTTTTTTGTTGAAGAAATTAGTGTTTCTAAGGTTTAATTTTTTTGAATATTTGACATCGTTTATTATTTGAGGGTCATTTTCTGGCAGATGACCTATTTTGCTAATTGCTTGCGATTTTTACGACTGTAATCTATATTTATGTTCATAATCATGGACAAGGTTAGTTTTTAATTTATTGAGCTTAATTTTTATCTTCGTACAACAGTTAAATGAATTTTATATTAAGATATAATTATTACTGTTATTTAATAAAGGCTAAAGGTAAAAAAAAAAAACAGTGGCAGCATGATTTTTGTTTGGTCATTTAAGACGCAGTGTAATATTTCTAATCAAAAATTTATTTTGGTCTAGTTTCTCATTATGAAATCTTTATCTGTGTTGTAGGATGCAAAAAAAAATGTCTTTTTTCCTCTTTATGAGGTATAATTTTTGTTTATTATATATTATGTTTATACAGATATATATTAGTTATTCGCAATTTAATATAATAATTATTAAATTATAGGCTTTCATAGTGATATGGCTACTATTTAAATTTTAATTTATAATCGATAAAATAATAATACAATAATAAATAAAATAAAACATTAGGAAATAGTTTTTAATATTTTAGAACTTGCTAGCTATGGGTGTTATAATCTTTTTCTTTACTTTCAAGCAACCCCTAGTTACACGAATGATGTATATGTAGTTAATAATATATATATCTAACACGCATATTCCGATGGGGTATAACTCGTATTTATGTATGTGTGAACTATGCATTATGCACGGGCGCCGACAGGATTGGAGTTTGTGATGTAGGTATTATTGTATTGGGTATTTATATGATTATAATACTTACTGTATCTAAACTAAAACAAGAAAAACAAATTAACGTACATTATCGAGGAAAGAATACATTATAATTGTTGTTTTATTGTTTTTATTCGCTTCGACAATTTAAAGAAAAATGGTTACCAGATCTTAAAAAAAAAAAATGTGCCTATAAAAAACACTGCATTTACACATAGACTATAGATTACAGTTTTTCATCGAAACAGTTAATTGTATTATATTATAATATAATTGATAAAGAGAAAAAAAGTTTCAAGTGAACATTATACACATTTAAACCCGAGTCTGATGTATAGTGTGTTGAGTTATATTTATTGTTATTGTTATTGGACACTTATCGTACGTATATGATATCGATATATATATATATACACACAATTTAAGTATCTACGTTTAATAATTTATATAAATGTCTTACATAGTTCCATAGATCAGATAAATGTGTGTTAAATGGGCGTTTAAGACCACTCTAATATGCAGTATATAATATTACATCTTAAGGGGAACGTCTGCACAACGGCGATGTATTGGTATATTACGAATACAACATGGAAAGAAACCATTCGACCGAAATCGGTGATTCTTAATCGATATTGTCTCCAAATGACTCTCCGACATCCTATAATAATCGTTCGATATAGTTTTACGGATTCGGATGCATAAATATAGTATATGTCGTATATAGGTACTAACACAATAGGTACCTATAATTGCATAGTAAATATATACAACTGCCTATATAGTGTTGTCGTTTTGTGTATTTTTTTTTTTTATATCAACCGTATAATTGTATGCAACAGTCCGTTACAGTTCGTGAAATTTCGCTACGGGCATTTCCTCTTTCACTTATTTATTATATACATGCATACCTACATATAGTGCTTTGTGACGTGATCAAAAACGAACAAACATAATGACCTAGGACTGGATAAGGGTGTCGAAGTGTCCGGGAAGAAACAATTGTTTAGTCGATTCAATATGCGTAATCACTGTGCTTTTGTTACATAAAAAACTGCGGGTTTTATATTATGCATAATATTATAATATATGCGTGTGTGTGTACACACCGTCCTTTAAACGTGTATATATGGGCATAAAAACAACTAATAACAACTATTATACTGGTGACCACTGAGATTGAGAATATATTATTATTTATAGGTATATATATATATACTTTTTGTTGACGACTGATTCAAAGTAAATTTTTAATTTTCTAACCAAACTCACGCCTTTGTATGATTATTTATACAGTCTATTGCTTTTCCGTCAGCTTAGTTCAGTGTAGCTGTTGTGTGCTGTATATGGCTTTAGATTAAACATGAAAGAAATATGTAAATTTAATTTTATATGTAGTGACTTGAGACCGACTGTTTATTTTCTTTATAAATATGCTTGTATATATATCCGAAGCAATCAAAGTGATAATATATTCATATAAAACATATTATTTTACAATTCAGAAAATATTCAAAATCAGAATAATGGCCTATTACTTAATTAAAATGTTATGAATTATAAAAGTTTTAAGTTTGAAGCTGGAGTACATTTCCCTGTGTTCGGGTATATTGTATAGTAATTAAAGATTCTGTAGATATTACACTACATACAAGCAATTATAAAAATATCTCTAAGATTGACTATAGACATCAAGGAGGATAGACATTAATTATATCGCTAATATAACGTATACCATGTATATCATAAAATATATCTATTATAGTTTACAGATATGAAAACTTAGTCAGACAGTAGACGCAGCGTTGATTGAAGTTTATTTATTGTACTATACGATCTTTAAACTATACAACTTTGTACACGAAATAGTGCAACAGTACTGTATAGGTGTAAAAAATACAACTATGAATCTTCGGAAGCGGAAACTATATAAAAAACGTCATAGTGGCGGTTTTCCTGAGGCAAAGTAAGGGAAGCATTGCCTCCCTTAAAAAATTGTAAAGAAAAAAGTAAAAAATATTTTTTTTATATTTGATTAATTTTAAATTAATAGTTCTCCATATGGCTGCCACGCTAAGCATCCCCAAAGGCTAGTTTTATTATTTTTAATGATATAAACAAAAAATATTGTTTTTTCGCACTGTAGAGGCTTGAGGTGGCGATCGATTCACTCGTCTATTGTAGTTTCAAAGTGTACACGAAATTTTATTTAAACGTCATCAATAATGCTCTATTTATTTACGTATATATAAAATACACTCGCGGTATTAATAATATACTCGCAGTATATATACGTGAATATAAAAATTATACGTATATATATATGAGTATTACTTATTTACAAATCGCAATTGGTAAACCGACAAGAAGAAAACGTTGTTCCGATTGTTTCATATATCTAAACACACAAAGACACTCGTCGCGGACTTGCAGCATTTTTTATTATTTATATTATATACGCATTGGAACGCGGTGGCTGTCGAAGACAATTTGTACTAAACGAGCTCGCAGACGTTCGTGCGTCTCGCGTTCAACATAGTCGCTGGTCAGTAAATAGTTTTATACCACGACGGCCCAACTAGCTATTCAAGTATATACTATTATTATATATACATATTTTGCTACATTCCACGACTGTTGCACAGATCCCGTTCGTACATACAATATCGCTTTGGTATCCCAAATCGATACGCGACGGTAATATATACTTGGCTATACATGCCGCCTTACTGGTCTGGTTTTTTACTTTTATTTTTTATTACTCTTTTTAATTTAATTTATTATACGAACTATCACGATGAAGGCGGCGGAAATTTCTAGTTTCACAACATTGCCTTTGATCGTCCGAAAAGCGGTGAGCACGTTTGGTTATACATAACCTATATATATATATATATAATATATAATATACGGTGTAACTGATGTTACATAAAAGCCGGTCGGGAATATTTGTCTTATTCAAAGCTCACGATATATGTATACAAACAACTCGAACACGTATAATACCTCGCATTATAGTAAACATGGAATTTCAGTCATACCGCCGCCGAATTCACTATTAGTACCTATAATATTATAATAATATGTATACGTTTCGGAATGTATATAAACCATCTTCAACGCATGTTTGTGTATTTTACACGAGTTTTGTCCAAATACAATTTTCATGTACTCTCATAAGTCGGATTTATTTCATAGAAATAATGTAACGCGCGTGTAATATCGATATAAACGTACATAAATATACATATATGTATATAGCTTTATTAGTTCGACGAATATAATATCACCTGAAGCGATGTTATAATATTATAAGAAGTAATGGATAGTATCGTACACCACGATGTTATAATATAATTATTGTTTGCCCCGAGCTGTAAAATGTCATGTATTTATATACATTTTGACTACCGAACACGAACATATAATATTATATTGAAATAATCAATACTAGACATATACGTATTCATAATATGAATACACACACATATTATCAACGTAATAGGTATATAAGTATTTATATCCTAAAATTATTTGAAATTGTATTGGTGTTTAGATACATATTTATGAATTATAAATTAATATTTTAATCAATATTCAGCACGTAACTACTAGTAAGTACCTACATTACATTTTGTGTCACATCATCAGAAGTGTTTAGGTGCGATTAAAATACTGTATATAATATAAATTGTTATTATTAATTTTATTTAAGATTTTATGAACGAAATAATTTATTACAAAAGGAAATTAGTATCTGTGAAAAAGTAATATTTCAAGATTTAAAAAATTTGGTAAGTAGGTAGGTAATTTCTTACCTATCTTACTAATAAACCTGACAATTGTATAAATTAGAAATGAATAATGTGTTATTTGTATTAATTCGATTTTTGGTTATAGGCTCTAAAGGCAGGCTATCCGATACGATAAAAATATTGTAGGTAGGTAGGATAACTTATTGGATAATTGTACGAGTATACTATAAGTAGTTTGTACAGACTGCTATCATTATTATATAAGACAAAACTGGATTTCTGATACAATAATGATTATATGAATACATGTCATGTATAATATAAATATATAATAGAATTGACGACTAACATGTGTGGTGTTAGGAGTGGCTTCAGGGCAAAGAAGACGTGTTTTTTCGTAAGTTTAAAATTGTTTGCATTTTAATAATAGTAACAGCTATGTATCCCACTGTATGCGGTTTCACAGTTGTAAACGGCGTTTATTCAAACACTTGTAACAATAAGAGTATAATATAGTAATGTGTATATTACATAGCATTTTAAAATTACTTTTTAGTGTGTTTTATATGAGTGTGTAAAAGTTTTAGAACGAAATTGTTTACATAAAGTCGACTGGTTTGTACCGAAAAACAACGTGGGTGTCCGCGGGGTTCTTTATACTTGCTTTAAAATCTTACTACCGCGCTCTGTTAATAATAGCCGAGAAAGAAAGTTCACTTATTGTAGTCTGTGCCTGTCTAATTAAAAAAATGCATCTTCTGGGTGTCTTACGTATCACAAATATTTAATGTAAAAGGTTTAGTATGTACATCGTAAGCAGTAACTTAAGTTAAGTGCATGTTTGAATAGTTAACGTAGTCACATTATAATATACCTATGTTATACTGTTTAAAATTAATATTATTGCAATTTTTGAAATCAGAAAACGTTTTTAAATTATTTTTTATTTATTAAATTTAATTCAGAATTTTTTTTTAATTAATTCAATCATAGAGAGTTTATTATATTGTACTAAAAGTATGTAAATTGTATCATAGATATCTATAAGCCGGTAATCGGTATACTATATAATTAAATGTGGCATAATAATAATTAAAATCTTTGTTTTATGCTTAAAAGTAGAATTGGAAAAATTCTTATTACAATCAAAATATATAAATCTTTAATGATTTGCGTACTTGAACACTTAATATTATATAATGTTTTAAGTATAAGTTTAAAGCATATTATTCTTTAAATTACTATTTAGAAAAAATAATATTTTTTCGTCTCTCTAATTTAAACAATGATTTCATTTAGCTTGTCTGAAAAAATAAATATATTTCAAATGTTCTCACGCCTTCTGAACCTATCATTTATACAAAATGTGTCTTAACCTAAAGTCATATTGCAGGAGTAAAACATAATATAAATTAATTTTTAGTCTTCTTCTAATCATTTGATTAATAATTAAAATTATAGTTTCAAAAAAAAAAAAAATACCAACTGGCAGTCACCCTTTTAATGTAGACATAATGATTATGATAAACATTCCAAGCATAGTGTACTACTGTACTTAAGAGTCATACGCGCAATTAAGTGGGTGCTATATAAACTTAAGATTTCCAAATAACTTATCAGTTACATAACATAAAAATATACAGGTACCATAAGAAAACATTTTCCCGTTTTCATCAAAATATCCTAGTCGCCTTCAAAATGTTAAACCTATTTGTGTCCATGTCTATGCATATATATGTTACATAAAATCTGGGTATCGACTTATTTTATTGAATTGTAAAATTAGATTATTAACATAATAATGAATATTAATCAGTTAAATATTAATCTGTGTTAATATGTATATCATGTTAAAAACATAATTTATAAATCTACATACAATAGCTACTAATATGGAAAAGTCACTGTATTCAAAGACAGCGTAAAGCTGAAAAAGTTAACAAAATTGTTATTTTTAAATGGGTTACATTCAAGCAAAATATTTCGGTATCTGAATACACTGCATTCTTTTTGTTATATCCAGCTGTGTGGTGAAATTTTTGATGTCGTACACGTGCTGGACATAGAGATTTAGACAATATTTTAGGATGAGAATTTTTTTTTTGTGGCAAAAATAATGTTTTTTTATTTTTAATATCTAGTAAAAACTAAAAAAAACAAACAATCAAGCCATAATATTACACATGGCTATCATCACGAGGCACGTACACAGAAAAAAATTATGGCTGTTGAGTAAAGGATGAGGGACTTATAACTCATAAGTCATAGTAGTTAATATTTATTAGATATAAATTAAAATATTATATGATATATGAGAATAGAATGTTTTTTCGTATTACGTTGCCGTGAGGGGAAGTTTAATCCCTTCTTCCTGTGTCTTGTGTATCTGTCCACTTGCTTGGCTCAATAATTACAATATATACGGTCGAGCTCCGTTTACTAGAATAATATTTACGTCTAGACTTGTATTTGAGCCTTGAGGATACTTAGGGCGCTAGGGTTAACGAGCGCACACCAAACAAGTGTCGCCCGAAGCAGAGACAATATTATAACATTATAATATAATACTTGATACGAGTAGACGGACTTAGTATACATAATAGGTCGAGCGAATGGTGTGAGGTGGGACTCATACATATAAATTGTATACATACGTAATAATATTATATATAGGGTGATTCACCAAACATACTCACCCTTATTTTTTTCATTTAATCCAATTCAAATTTTGATTTTTGAAAATTGTAATTATGTAGATACTTAAAAACTATACTTTCAAAATAAATTCTCAAAATTGTATGTTCTTACTACTTAAAGAATTTTCTGTGACAATATAGACTTCTGTTATTATATTTTTTGTAAAAATATTGATAAACCAATTTAAACTTCTATAGATCCCATACCTTTCAAACTCATTACCGTGGACCATTATCATTTATGTACAAAGTTCATTAACTAAAAACCTACTCGTCTGAATTTTAATTTTGATACATCAACATTTTCAAAATTAAACTCATAAATTATTCAATAAATAATTTACGGTATTTACTTGTTACCTATCATTTGACAAACAAAAGTTTGTTTCACTAAGACTTTTTCTAAGTAATATAAATAATCTCAAAAGTTTTAGAAAATTTCAAAACTCAGATTTTGAATAACTGTATTGTAAAAAAGGGTAGGTTTGCTTGGTTAATCACCCTGTACACGCGTATATACAAGCAGTGAATGATATATGATTCCGCGTCGTCGACGTAGGTCTGAAGTGTAGCTCTAGATATAGTGATATATAGATAGAGTGAGAGAGTGAAAAAGTGGAAGAGGTGTTATAATAATGACGATTAGGTCCAAGTGGCGAACAAACTCTTGTGTCGCCGCCATAGGGATAGCATCATAATATATAATGTCATATCATTATTATTATTACTACTATTATAAATATATCTTACACACTATATATCATATTAGGTATACGTATATGTGTGTATATGTATCATTATTATAGAGTTCACACGAGTCGTTGCCCTTTTATTCTTATTAGTTATTAGTTTAGTTTAGATATTTGCTTACACAATATACTATACATGCAGAACGTAGGTACGTATTATATTGTATTCGATGTGATTCTTCTAACATCAAACACTGTTATTTCTACTAGTATCTATTATATTGAAAATCTTCTTCTCGGTAAATGTACGATACACTATGCTCTTATAGCATTTTTTATTGTCTTAAGTACTTTTTTCACTCTTATGTCTGTTGTGGTAAAACCACTATAACACTATTTTTGTTTTCAAATAACAACGAAAACACAAATTATTTTCTAATAAAGTTGATGTGATAACTGACAATGGTATCAAACTATTAATTATAGCCGTATAGGTTAGGTTAGTTAAGTGGAAATTTTCTGAACTCAATGGGACACCAGATTACTTTTCATACTATACCTACTCTTATAATCTCATCTAAACTTTAAGTGCTATTCGTTATTTCATTTGATATTTTTTTGATATCGTTAAACATGAAAATACAGAGAAAGTCAATGAAATCACATAGGTATATATATGAAGCCGGTAAATACGGTATATAGGTATCATAGTACTGGTCGCCGTTTCGTAATCAAAAGTTGATAGAGTAGAGGGGCTTGCCGTCACACATAACATTCAGACTTAGAACATGAACAGAACAAGGGCAAAACAGAACGTAGAGTTTTCTCGACGTGTTCAATTATATGTATGCCGCCCAGTATATCGACGTGAGATGCGTTACCCTGCAGGCTCCCAAGGATAAAATTTTGAGTTGAAAATCGTGCCTCTATTTGTATAATAATTCATTGTATAAAGGATGTCTCGTGCACTATGTGTCATCAATGGGCAGTGATTTTATCGCACCTATACGACAATGTAACGGGTTTTAAAAATGATTTTTGTCTGTCATCTCTACACCGCTTACCTATATCCTCATTGCTGGTATATTAGGTAAACCAATTTGTACCTACACACAGTAGGTACACATGATATATCATGTACGCATTCAGTTTAGGTGCTTATGTTATTATGCTTACCTACCATATAGTTTACACATTATAATATGTAACTGGCAGGTATGTCTTGCATTATATACGTATATTATATTATCATGTAATAACGGTCCGCGCAGATTGTACACAGCGGCGGGCGCCTATATAATATAATTTTTTTTATGGACGGACGTTTTAGTCGTTATTTTAACACCCGACTATTGGACGTATTTCTTTTTCGTTTTATGGACCAATAATAGTGTTCGTGTGTGTTCGTATATTATATAATATTGTACGTGGCATATTATATTATTATTATACCTAGTAATATACCGACCGCCGCCGACGCCAGTATATTACACACGTTATATTATATAGCTAGGTATGTACATCGTATATATAGCCAAGCATTATGGTACATTAGTACATAAATAAGACGGCGTGTGACACCATCGCCGCCTGGTCGCTATATTTTCTAATCCGATTAACCTATACGTTCCTCGCCCGCGCCTTATTGGATCCTCAGCGAGCGCTGCACCGACCTTAGTCGACAAATAATAATAAAAAAAAAAAAAAATTAAAAAATAACCAAAAATCGTTGGATGAACCAGTGTTTTTGACTAGTAACACGTGTTTGAGACGTTATTAATATTGTTTTTGTCGTTGTTCTTTCGTTAGTATATCACACAATATTAGTTATAGTAGATACCTTATAATGTACCATTAGGTAACACCAATGGTTATCTTAGTGTTACAAAATCGACGAGGTAATTATATTAATAACGAGCAAATGTGCAGTACTGTAATACGTTAATATATGCGACCCTCCATCCGATTTCATAACGCGATATTTGTGTGTACTCATACTTACTTATCAATAATTTTTGGAAAATATTTAATTATTTAAGACGTTTATATATGTAATATTATTCTAACACTTTTTATAATTTCTATATTTTCCTTATTTTGGTCTCTCTCTTGATTTAACGTCGGTTAACTTACTATATACATTTTTGATTTTAAATATAATTTTAATCACCTACCTAAATATAATTATGATTTAACCATTTAGGTATAGTATCTATTTCACAATCAAAAGTGTAATACTTTTATTAAAAAATGTTGATGCATAAAATATCGAACATTCCAGAACGATAATAAATTTTTTTTTATTTACAAGCACTTAATAAATTTTTTTAGGTAAATGTAGTAGTGAACCTCAAATCTCGAGAGGCGAGTATGAGCGTAAAATGCTTTTAAAAAATTATCATAGTTCATGTTAAAATAATTGATCTATTTATGTATTTATGCATGTATGTGTAATATTATATTATAAGTGTGACAATAACGGTTTGCTTTGTTACAGGTGAACATTTGAAAGAAAAGTACGAAGGCGCCATCGAGGTAAGGGCTACGAGGCGAGGACGGTTGCAGATCAGGGATCCTAGGTTCAGTCTACCCACAGCAAGCGATCTCGTCTACATCGACGATTCACCCAACTACTGCATCAGAAACATTACTGCTGGTTCTATAGGTAATAATTAGTCTCAGAAAATTCTGAATTTTGCATATTTTTTTTTTAATATTTCAGTAAATGCGAGGATCAAAAAATAACCTTTCTGAGATGAAAAGAATCTAAAACACAAATTATATTTTGCATATTCTATGGTTTCGATTATTATAGGGCATAGACTATAAAGTTAAAGCATATCAATGCAATAAATAGATTTTTAATATTTTTTTAAAAAATATTTGTTAAAAAATAAAATGTTCATAAAAATACAATTTAAAAATTAGAATGCTTAATATTTTTTTAGTATTATGTACGTATTTATGTGCTTTCTATGTATTAGATATAGCCGATATAAGATCTGAAGCGCTTCTCGCCGCCGATAACTATTTCGAATTTCTACGTATTCAGTACAGATGTTACCAGCAATGTGTTGAATCCGGTATTATATAGAAATCCTAGGTATTCCATAGAATACCAAAAATGAGCAGGAAAAGTATAGAATGTAATACGATGACTAGGTATCCTATAAATCACCTAACCTCGAGCAGGAAAAGTATATATAATATAATTAATATAAAACTTAGATTTGTACTTAGTGTACCTCTGTAATCAACAATTAGTGTTTATCTTGACGATTATGCTATCGCATACAACACGTGTGCGATGTATTATATTTATTATTAGCTAATCATATTATCATATTATTCGTGTATACAGGAAAATTCAATATACGCCTTTAAAAATATTATTTCTTTTCACTTTTGTAAAAGTGTTTGTCGTATTAAGATACATTAAGATGTCTGAAAGTTTTTATGTTGAACTAAAGAAAAGTTGAAAAAAGTCGAAAAAATACTGTTAATTTATCGAATGATAAATTGAAAATGTCAATCTAAAAAATGCTTATGTGTAAAAAATAATATTTTATGTAGTTATAAATGTCGTGCATCAACTATATGCTGCAATAAATAAATAAAAATAAATAATAAACAATAATAAAAATATTTTGATTTAACTCATTACCTAACATAGTATAGGCGTTTTATAGAAATCCTAGGAAAATTATATAGAATACCTAGACATAATATAAATTACCATTTAAATTTAATATATTGCCAAATAGTTCAAGGAATTTTATAGAATTCCTTGGGAATTTATAGAGTGCCTATATTCATTACTTTGCCGGTAACATAGACACACTTGCTATAAGTTAATAAAAAGAGAAAAAATAACCATATAAACAAATGTAACTTTTAACTATTCCAATAATTCAGCTATACTTTTTTTTGTTTTACTACATATTTGGTAATATTTTTTAAGCATATCTGCTATATGTATCCATATTTCTGTGCGTTTTGAGCTAAAATGCTTAACCTAATGATTACCTACATGATAATTAAAATAATTAGTCATATATATATATATATATATAGTGTCATTAAGTTGAATTATGGGTGTTATTTATTTTTGTAGTTTATTATTTATTATAGTTTACTAATTTTACTGAGACTAAGTAACAAAATTTAATCTTTTAAAATTTAATTTAATTTTGATGTACATTTAAAAAAAAAAAAAAATCTAGGTAAGTACTATATTTTAACGTTTTAGTTAAACCAATGTTTGTATGTATCCATACTATTTCATTAATACAATATATGAGGTATCAATTTTCAAAAATCAACTAAAGCTCAATTTTAATACAATTATGTAGGTACTTATTACATGTGTACATATATAAACTCATTCATAATTATGCCACTGAATGTTTTAGTAGGTAGTATATTATTATACGATAATAGGTATAAGTGTCTGACGCCTATATACTTACGATTATTGTGCTCTCAGATTTAATAGCCAACAAGTCATCACATTATTATTGTATGGCTCGAGACTTCCTCAAGATTTCGATTACGTTGTGTTATATAATAATATTTTGTTAGGTATGTACCACTTATGTACTATATGAGTTATGATGACTATAGAAGTGTGTGTATTGTAATCGATAATGATAAATAATTGTGCTCTCAACCACAATTCCCCATCGTAAACAAACGTTCTCGTTCTTGTGAATCATCATTGACGTGTGATTTTTCGTTTTTCATGGTTAGTTGCGGTGAATTATTATAGTTATTATTCACTCTTACTTTAATAACGAGTAGGTTACGATTGATATTATAATGGTGAGTACTGCGAAGTGACGAATTTGTATGATTAGGTACATCGGCATTTTGAGGTCAAAAAGCCCATGTAAATCTTACAATCAGGGGCGTATTTAAGGATGGGGCCCACAGTAAGGTGCACTTACTTTGTTTTTAACCTAATTTGTGGCTTTTATACAATATATATATATTTATATAATATCATATTCTTACAGGTACCCATGGTCGAGAATGCAACCGTACATCACATGGAATGGATGGTTGCAGTTTACTATGTTGTGGTAGAGGCTACAATACACAACGATTGGTCACACGCGAAAAATGCGAATGTAAATTTCATTGGTGTTGTTATGTGCAGTGTAAGACATGTGTCCGTAATGCTGAAGTGCATACGTGTAAATAGAGTAAAACAACAAAAGAAAGAAAAAGAACATTTTAAGAATTGAACATTAGATCTCAAAATATTAACTTTTGACTTCCTCCCTTATTCCCTACTTACCTATAATTTAATGTGTTTTTGATTTTCCTTGTCTTTAAATGCAAATAATCATTACACAAAGCCCATATCCCAGGCCTACCTAACTATTTATTGATCAAAGTACAGATTTATTTTGTTTTTTTTTTTTTTTTTGTTACAGACTATTTTAAAATGTAAATATTAAGAATTAATATTTAAACAGTAACAATTTATAATTATATATTTATTAAAGCTGTTTTGTTTCAATGGACTGAGACAAATGGGCTAATAAAGTAGACTATTTATGTTTTAAGGATGATGATTTTTTTTTATTTATTTATAATTTTAGTAAGTTTGAGTGAAAACTAAATAAAAATGTAATTAACACAAAAAAAAATCCGTTTTTTTTTATAGTATAGATATATTATTATAAATGTAGTAGTTTATATTATAGAGAGTTGTGCACAAATTGGAATAAGAAAATTAATAAATATCACAAATCAATTTTTTTTTTTTTTATTGTCTACCATTTTATTTTTTGTGTGATCCAATTCTCATCGACAATTTCAAATGCTTGGTTCTGGTCTCTTTTCATAGTTTGATACTTATTAGCGTTATTTTTACTACTAAAATAATAGAAAGAATATTAATGTTTATTAGATATTAAAAATTAGTTAATAAGTTATAAATATACCTTGAATGAATTACAACATGAGTAGTATTGTTATCAATATTTTTGCAGACTGTGCCTCCATTAAATTTAAATATCAGCATTTCTAACACTGTGTTTGTGTGGAAATTTCTGACAGGCAAATTATCCTAAAACGTATTCAACATGATATTAATTTATATAAAATAAGTGCATGCTTAGTATGGAAGTTAAGATAAAAGCCCTTAATTTATATATATATACATACATTAAGTAGATAATAACAATAAAAAATAATATAATTTTAAATTAGTTAGACTCATTTGATTATTTGACAATATCACATTTACTATGTAATGACTTATTGTAAATTTAATTTTGAAATTTACTTTAATAACTTTATACACTTGATATGTATTAAATTAACAAGTAGAAAAAAAATTGAATAATCAATTGAAGTAAAAATAGTTAAGTATTTGGGTAGATCAAGATGTCTGAAATATATTTACTACAATTATAATATGACGATAAATTTAAACATATTTAAATTGATGTAAGTTCTCATTATTTTTATTTGATTTATGTATTATTTAGTATTTATTATTGAGAAAATTTTTATATCAAAATAATATTAAACTTACTAAATTTAAATCATCAAAATAAACTTGGTATTTTTCAAAAATTTTAAAACACTGTTCTTCATTAAAGAGTTCGTTTTTGAAATCCAAAAAAGCATCAACTTCTGTGTTGATTAAATCATCCTATAAATACCACGAACAATTATGAATTAACATTTAGTACTACAACTCCATAACATGATTGATGATGCATACATCTAGCTCAACTCGATCCATTGCCTGGCGTAATGTTTCAACAGTAGCTAATTCTGTATAACTGTCACCATACTGATCAAATTTTTCATTCATTAATAGCTGGTGCTCCTTGGATAAAAACAAAACGTTTTCAGGTGTCCAGTTAAGAAATTCATTATCATTAAAACATGACAGTATCCATTTTGTGCTTATTATACTATATTTGCCTGATAATTTTATTGCATGTGCCCTTATATGCTTAATATTGTTGGCAAGAACACAAAAAGTATCACTGCCTAATAACAAGTAAATTTTATTCCATTAAATATTTTATATTAAGTATTTAATATCTATTAATATTTTTTTTACCGGGATTTTGAACGACTCGGCCACCATATTCAAGAATCTTTTTTTCAATTTCACTCTTGCTCAAAGTTTCACTATCATTAAGGACACAGAATTCTTTTTCTTCAAACATATTATTAATACAATTGACATCTTTTAAATTTGGGCCTTGAAATTTTTTATCAACGGTTACCGTCACACGAGATTTTTTAATTTTACCTGAACGATTCGTGCCATCAGTATGGGAAGTATACAATTTTCCCTCTGTTTGCTATAAGGTTAAAAAATGAATTAAATTAATTAAATTAATTGACCAATCCATGAATATTAGTTATTATTTCTTGAATAGTTAAACTTACGAACCTTGATTATAGACTCAAATTCCTCAATGGTCATACAGTCATGCCATGGTTTGTCGTAACGAACTTTTTCAATTCGTGGGAAACGTAATGCTATTTTACTTTTAAAAACATGGCTTGTCATAATTTCTGTTGCCTTCACCTGTTAACAAAATGTACATTTAAACTATTTCTATAAATTATTCTGTGTGATAACTGATAAGTAATTATGTTCCATTTACTTGTATAATAACTGATGATTCGGGTTCAATCCAAAGATCAGGCTTTTCTTTACCCCACTCAATATTTGGTGGCATATCTTTAAGATTAAATCTTTTCCAATGAGGTGATAATTGCCTCGATAAACCAGCTAGTTCTTCTGTTGAAAATCCTGAACTAACTCGACTGATGGCAGAATATTTAGACGATTCACCATCTATAAATAGTATTTACCATAAACAATAAACATTATACAATTGGTAAATGATGAAGACTAAAAAACTTAACAAACTACATAGACTGGGTGTTAATAACTTATTGTTGATTGTCAAAAAATATAAGAAAAAAAGTAATTATTTAATAGATATAAATTTTGTTTGTATAGCTAAATATTAGTTGCTAGTTCAAAATTTAAAATTACCTTTTTCCAAAAGACCCACTAGAAAATGACTCACAACACCTCGTTTTTTACCTTCACCGTAGTATCCACCAATAATTAAGAGATCTAATTCAATAAGTGCACCATCAGTATACTAAAACATAATATAATTAATAACCATGTATCAACTAAAATAAACATTGATAAAAGAAAAATTGTAAAATTCTTACTTCTGGCTTAATTTTAAACCATCCTGCATTTCGCGAATTTGGCTTATAAATTGATAATGGATCTTTGACTACAATACCTTCCTCATAGTTATCAATTGCATTGTTAAGATGTTTCATTAAATCAATTCTAAAATTGTTTAAATAAGATTTATACTGATTTATATTTAAATAATAATACCATTGATTATGGATAAAAAATATCTATAATCAATAATAATACTTTTATATTTATTACTTTCTTGCTTTATGTCTCGTAGTATGTACAAAAATTCCTTCTAAAGGGTCAAATATTGTATTTAAAATATTTAACCGTTCTTCTAATGGACGGTTGGTAATTACAACATCGTTATAATAGACAATATCGAATACACAAAAACATGGTTGATGTGTATTCCCTATTCTTAATTTTTTCACATCAATATTCATGGCTAAAATAATAATAATAATAATTATTATTATTATTACAATTGTAGTAATTAATAATTCTAAAATATTACCTTTTGTGGAAAATGATTTATACTTAGTATTATAACACATCATTTCACCATCTAATATGCAATTCTTTACATCAGGTTTAAATTGTTTTGCTAATACTGGACTCAGAATACCATTGACGTCATTACAACCATATGTATCTGTATAATCATTGCCTTTTCTATAAAAATAAACAGTTCAAATAAGAACATATAATTAACACAATAATTACTATATTGGTTAATGGGATATTTATTTACATACCTAGAAAAATATTTAAAAAGGTTTTTTTCTTTGGACCAATGTAGTTGAAATCTTTCACCGTCCAATTTAATATCAACAAATAATTCATCATTTTTTATTGTTTTCATTATTTGATTATCATCAGTAATTTCACAGCGTTGGCTTAGCATTGGACAAAAGGGTTCAAATAAATTAACAGATATCTCATGCAAAACCACTGACGGGTTATTCAGCATTTTACAAACCTAAATTAATTACACATTTATTATGTACTTATTCGAAAATTCTAGAAATAGTTATCATAATACTTTTGTTAAATCATTGCAAACATCATATAAATCGTTGGCATCACAATGATACGCTTTTAATATTTTTGTATGAGCAATACCTAAGCGCATATCTTTTAATAATAGACGAACCAACCATTTTTGCTCATTTGCACTGAATTTGAATAGTGCTGACTGTAAAATTTGTTCCACTTCCTCTAATATACGTAATAAAATTTAAATGTTTAATAGCCATGAGTTAATAAACAAGAATACATTTTTAATGTGAAATATTGAAATTTAAATTACTTGATTCATTTGTAGCATATTTTAAGGCTATTTCATCTAATAATTGATTGACATCAGCAATAGTCATTGAACCATTGTCTTCAAATCTACTTCTTATAACCCAATACAGAGTTTCAGCAAAGTCTCCAGCTGTAGGCCCAGAAACTTTTGGCACCCTATACGATTTTAATGTTATCATTATTATTTTAAGGACTATTTATCAACATTTTAGTATATTTGGAATATTTATAATTAAAATAAATTACATGCCTGAAATTCAAAAGTCTTTGAGCATCTGGACTGTCTTTTGCAAGGCATAATATTTTTACATATAACTTTCCCAACGCAGTTTCTTTAATGCCATATGCTCCTCTTTGTTTGTCTGATACAGGTAACAGTAACCTTAATGCCGGGTAAAATGTGTCTTCCTAAATATATTATATTTTCTATTAATGTATAAATGGAATAGAATATTTTATCTAGTTCTAGAAGATGACTTACAATATTTAAGTTTTCACTTTTCTCAACAGACCCTCGACATTTATTAATGAATTTTTCTAGAATGAGGATTTTATTTTCATTTTTTGCATTATAAATGTCTTCACATACACAACAAAATAATTCAAATGGTATTTTGTTGCAAGATTTACTGATTGCAGAAGCCATGACTCTAACAAATATGATCAAAATTAACAGTTAAATAATTTTAACAGTTATTTTATTGTATGTACATATTAAACATTTAACTAAAAATAAATAAATATAATTGAAATTAAATGTAAGAACTGATAACAAATTTCAGTTAAACAATATTTTATTTATTTAACACCAATAAATTGAATATAGATTAAAATAATATAAAAGTAACAGATATATTTAAAAAATTATTAAATAAAAAATAATAATAAATTAAACTTGCACATGACTGATATACATCAATGCAACATCAATATTTCCAGAGTCTAGATAAATCAAATGTAGATTATATGCTGCCGCATGTTTTAAACAGTAATCCTCACTAAATGGTTTCGTTTCCAATACTAATTTATAGTAGTGTAGGGATTTTGCCACCATACCGACTTGATGGTATGCTCTAGCAATGTTAAAATAACACTCCTGTTCATGTTCCACACCTCTGTGTTCTTTATACTTCATTAAAAATCCAATGCCTTGTAATGATAAGCTGTGTCTATCTGCACCAACTTTAAATGTGCAAAGTCTAAGGATAATCACTCCAAGCATGAAGTAAAGTAGACTCTTGTCATCTAGTTTGTTCAGTAGTTCAGTATACCTCGAAAATAAAAGCTGATAATTATATGCATCATTAAACACATTAGTGTCTAGTAAATTAAGGGCAAGATTATCTGGATATTTGGCAGCTAGTCGAAAAATGAATTTTGCTTGTTTTTTGGCAGCACACTTTTTTAAAAGGAAACAAAATAAATTTGAAATTTGCGGTGCTTGGGGATACTTTAATAACAAGTACCTAGATAACATGAAACCTAATTTGTACGCTCTAACTTTATATGCAAATTTTATAGCGTTCAAAACAATATGATGGTTGTAATTTACTAACACAGTGGAGTTCATTGCTGAAAGTAGTAACTTTAAACCTTTGTAGTAAAGATTTTTCTCAATGCACTTCAAACAAATAGCAGACATAACGTTCCATTCTTCTTCAGGACTGGGTAGTGGATTAATGGTCAAGATATTATCATGTTGATAACCATACAATTCTTTCTTTATTGTTAATAAAGTGTCGTGTCTATTTTCTACATTATGTATTACCAACATAGATTTAACTTCTCTTAATGAGTGTACAGGTAAACAGTGACGAGAAAACATCAAATTAGCTGCTTTCCAACAATTATCAAACATGTCATCTTTGTCATATGATGCCAAGACATATTCATACAACAATCTACAATCTAGATTTTCCACATCATTCTCAAATAATACTTTCAGACTTTGGTCTATTCTGTTTAACTTTTTCAATGACATATACAAATCAAATTTAACTGTTAATTGTTGTGGGTTGACATCTAGCAGTTTGTTATAGTTGTCAATAGCTTGTTCAAGGTGTCCTAAAGTTTTTAAACATTCAGAATATTTAATTTTAAGTGCATGTTGATCAAATATCTGATTTTCACAGTTAATCAATCGTTCTAGAAATATAATAGCATGTTTATGCTGATTGGAATCAAACAGAATATTAGCAACATTTAAATGAAATTGATTCACTTCTGTTATATTTAAAATTGGTTCATAAATTGGTGGTAATATGGAAAAGGCTTTAAGTTGAACTAAAATTTCAATTAGTTTGATTCGTACTAACATTGGCATAGTATTAGGAGCTGCGCATTCTACAATTTCTGTTATGGATGTTTCATTACTCACATCAGCTACAAATTCAAGATTATAATGTTCGACCAACAGTTCTAAACTTTTTTTAAAGTTCTTGTTTTTAACAAGATAATCTAAACATGTCACAAAATCGTTAGGCTTTACATCATCTGGAAACAAACTAAATACATGTATAAATATATTAGATGCACGGTCATAATTTTTGTTTTTAACAAAGTTGTCAATTAATAATTTAGATAAAGTAATAATTGAATCTTTTTGATCAGGTCGTAATTTACGTAACAGACGGTCATATTCATTCATGGCACTTTTAGCTGTGCCCAGTTGTTCTAATATTGATGCTCTTTTAATATGCAAATCTAAATTACGCCTATCTTTTTGTATAGCTTTGGTCAAACAAAAATCTGTTAAAGGCAACATGTTATTTGACTCACATGTTTCACCTAATAACACCCAATCTTCAGATGTTACACTACTTAAACTATTACCAATTACAGCTGTTTCTAAACTTTTTTTCATGTCTCCCATTTGCTCATAGATATCAGACAATGTAAAAAATGGTTCAGATGCATTTGGACACTCTTTCAATATATTTACACAAATTTGAATGGCCATGTTATAGTTTTTTTTCAACATAAACATTTTAGCTTGACCAATGAGTCCTCTCAAGGCTAGTGGAATTTTTCCCATTTGCCTTGAACGAGGCCCTTCAACAACTGTATCATCATCCTTGTCATCTGAATTTGTTCTCTTGCTAAGCGAGTTATTCATTTTATCATCAACGGGTGTTGCATTAATGTCCTGCCGTGAATCGTAGCTCTGAATGGTATTTCCTTCCAAATTATAAACGATAGCCAATTCTTCATTTTCAGAAGTACCGTCAGGAACTTCGATTTTAGTTTCGATTGTGGGCGTTTCAATCTCTTGAACATCCAAAAAGTCGAATAGGTCGTCTTCCGGCACGTTATCGTCTTTAAATACGTCCATAATGACGTCTGGTGTACCTTCGTCCAAGACGATCTCCATATCCTCGATATTCAACACAGTTTCTGCCATATTAAACAAAATACAAATCAAATAAGTGAAAACTTACCAAGTTGGACGACAGACGATTATTGAAATAACTATTATAGTTTTACTGATTTTAGTTTTTTAAAATGTAAACAAACACAGTTGATGGTTTATCGTTTTGTTGCTCTTATCAGTTCTCCGATGCTATCCTATTGCGCACGCACCTAATGAACGTAGTAACGGTAATGGCAGTTATGGAAACGACATTACATTGCCGTCGTTTTCGTTTGATAGTTTGACACATGAAGTCATTAACGAATAACGGTGGCATTTAATAATATTTTACATGCTACCATTGTTACTATATTGTTCAACAGATTTTAATTTTCAACTGTTGTCTGTTAAAATTCGTTGCCTTTTGCTTGCATAGTAAGAACCTTGATCCATGATTCAGATACGAATCATGATAAACGTGTATTCCGTAACTGACGTTCGGTGACACGTTATTGTTTTCGGTGGCAAAAATTAAAAAACTCCTAGGTTTAGTATTTCAAAATTTAGATAATATTTTTTATTGTAAGTTCTTGATTAAATTTAAGTTTGTGTAATAATAATGTTTGAAATACGGCTTTGATGATGAAAGATACAATCATGGATACAGTAGACGAAGATACTGTATTCTCGGACGAAGAATTATTTGCAAACGGTAAAAATATTCTTTATTCATATTAATTAATTAAATAATTAACTTTTCGTTATTGTGTATATTTCTTTGTAATGTTTTTAAGTCTAAATTTTTAGTGTTTTTGCTTTACCAATTCTTTATTATAAAATTTCAATTTATTTACATAAGATAGTATAATTCGAATATTAATCCCCCTCACTTCAATTTTGAATTTCTGAACGTCCTTCCAAATGCAAATATAAAATTGTTTTATTTTGATATTGTACTTTATATTGTATAGATCTGTGTTTCTCAACCCTTGTGTATATTTCATACTTTGTGACACACAATTAAAAAATAAAAATAAGGAGTAATATTTAATTTTAATTGTTATTATAAGACATGTGAAATTGTCGATAACAGAAAACTTATTTTTAATCATAGAAATTATATCAAACACCTACTAGTTTTTAAAAATTATGTCAAAAATGTTTGAATATTTTGTGTCATTTAATATACTTCATGACACATTTGGATTTATTTGGAAATATACCAGAAATAGAGAAATAGAGAAATACCAGTATAGATATATATATAATATAGTATATAAATTAAAACCATTGAAATTTAACATATGGATACAGCATCCCTACCTTCATTAAGCTTAATACTAAAGAGTTGTTTTAAAAATTTTAAGGATTTCAGTTAATTTTATATCATAGGCCTCTTAAATCTTAGGTATATTGACTATATTAAGTATATTTTTTGATTATTTCTGTTATGTTGGTGATGATAATATTCTATTAAAATTAATATGAATGATGTTAAACATTTTTATTTTTAGATGCAAACGATTGTGTTGTAACATTAACTAGTTCAGTCAGTTATGAAGACGAGTATCAATCTTTATTATTTCAAAATAGAGATCGTATAATATCAAAATTAAAAAATGATTTATCCAATGTTTTACCTCCTCCGCCAACAGTAACTACTTGTCGATTAAGTGTAAGTGATATATTAGATAGATGGTACCAATATGAAAAATCAAATTCTCCAACAAAGAAACCTGAAACAAAAGAATTAAAAAATATTGACCGTGCAATTAGTTGGTCTTGGCCAGAAGTATCTAATGTCCAGTGTTTTGATGTTTAGTAAGGAAAATATAAATATTTTAAATCAATATTTTTTTTTTTTTTTAATTGTGTTTTTATTACAGCTATAACATTGATAACAAGTCAGCAGAAATGGCATTATTAGAATCAAAGTATCAACAAAGGTATGTTTCAAACGAAACCAAATCTCTAATGAATACAGGACTAACGCCACAGCCTAAAAAAGAACGAGGATTAATTGTTCAACATGTTAAGCCTGTTGAACAAAATACACGATTAATTCGAAGAAAACCCGTTTCAAAACCTCAAATATTAGCAGAAGCTAAAGCAAAATTAGCTCTTATTGAAAATAAACGTCGAATTTTAGTCCCAGGGTAAGAATATATTAATTTTTAAACATAAGATAATATATATTTATAATTTTTATTATTTTTAAAGAAAACTAAAAAGGGAAAATATAAAACCACTTGAGAAAAGTTATCTTGAAAATCGAAATGGCAATGACAGAAGATCAATTAGTCATAAAAGAGCACTATTTCAAAGTCCTGAAATTTATCAGTCTAGGAAACGTATGTGTTATAGTCATAATCCAAAGTCTGAAGAGTCATCTCCTCTTAGTGCCCTTTCAATTTGTAGCGATACATCAAATACTACCCCAGTTAAAAGGTATCAACTTATAAAATTATTTAAATGTATTTAATATTTAACTAAAAAAAATTAAGTGTATTCAAAAAATTATTTACATATATAAAATAGGAGAAAAGTAAAAACTGTTTTGCAAAAAGTAAGTGTTAAGTGTATTTTGTTATTTAGGGTAAATAATTTAAATGTACATGTTAACTTTGAATTTAATGATGAATAATTGTATAATAAAAATAATTTTGAGTAAGATGATGTGTTAGCCTATATTTTATTTTATATTTTAATTGCTATTTGTTATTGAAGTAATTTATTTTACTATTTTTTAAATGATAACATAAACATTCGGTGAACATTTCAAGTATTTACAGATTTTTATTCTTAAATTACAATCAAATATTAAAAATGAATTGAAGAAAAATAGTTATTTTACAGTTGAATGTCCTATGTTGTAAAAGTTTGAATTTGAAATATTCATTAAAAATTAATATATTTTCAGTAATTTTTTTCTTTCTATAGTTAGAAAACCTTAATGAAGAACCTTTCATTAAAATTTAATCTTTTTGAACCATCAAAAAATATTTTTACAAATATAAATATTGAAAAATTCAAAGGTTTATCATAGCTTAAAAAGAGTAAATATCTTTAACATCTCACTATGTTTAGAAAATGTTAATATAAAATATTTTGTGAAAATTTAAATTATCCGTGATTTTTCTTTTGAGTAGCTGTAGAAAAAAAAATTAATTTTATCAAATACTGGTTTTATATAAAAATTATCATTTTTCTTTAATTTTTTTTTATTGTTTTTTTTTTCATGATTTTTTTTAATTTTTGATTTTATAAAGTATGAACTTGATCCATTTTTCTTATAAAAATTGCTTAAAGTTGAAAATCAAAGCATTTTTTGTCTCAAGAGGTGATGACAGACACAATTAAAAACTTTAAAAATAATAATAAAAATATATACCATAGTAAAATTAATACATTTATTGCTCCGCTCAAAATCTAATATACATATAGTAATAATAAAGAAAATAGATGACATAGTTATAATTTTAACAGTGATTCCAATAATAGTATTAATACCATGTACAATTTCTTTTATTTGACCTAAGATGTTATCTTTTTAAGCACATCTTTCATTTTTTTTTTTTTTTTTGATCATCCATCAATAGATATTGTATTAATATTATGATAAACTTATGTTTTTAAAACATTAACAAGTTATTTTTATTAAAATATAATAATTTTTTTTAGATGGAGTGCTGTTCCTGTGAGTGCACAACTATTTGGCGATGATCAAGAAGATAAACAGAAATCAATTATTACTAGAACAGAACCAGTTAAAAAATGCCAAAGAGTATTGAAATTTTTCAATAATTCAGAATCAGCAACTTCAAAAAATTTGTTTAATACAAAACCAAGTCAAAAAGAACTTAGTAAACTTCATAAACAGGTATTTATGATTTTTTAATTTTTTAATGTAACTAATTTTAAAATTTGGTACTTATCTTGTTAGCTACTCACTATATTCTACGCATCATAAGTATAGTATATAACTTTTGTATATCCATTAATTTATTAACTTATTTGTCTTTTAAATATAAATTAATATTATACTTATAATAGTGATTTAACCTTAGTAAGTTTGTATGGACATATATTATTTATCTTTTAATAGTTGATAGTTTATTAAATAATTAAAACAAATATAGATAGGTATTTGCCTTGTTAGGATAATATTTTGTAGTAGATAAAACTTTTCAATCACCCCTGTACTAAGATTAAAATTTTTTTTTCTGATCGGCGGTCAGTAAAATGGGATCATGGATATACAATGGTTAAGAAAGTTATTGTTTAGATCAGATTAATATACATAAACAAATCAATACATTTTTATTTATTGTATTAAATACTAACAGATGACTGAGTTCTTTCTGTGTTCTATGTATAGTAGTTTGTAAATCTAGATACCTTACAATTCATAAATTTTTTTCCTATGATCTAAGTGTGATATTTACTTTTATTTGTGTATTTAGTTTTTTAAATTTATTATGATCTTACCTATTTTTTGTGGTAGTATCAGGCCTGCAAGGAGCAGTCTTCTCTTTTGGATAATCCTTCCCTTTATTGCTATTAATATCTTAATGCGACAATTGACAATTAAGTTTTGTATATAATTGATACTAATAAATCATTCCAGATATATAGTAAAATTTATTTATGACAATATCACTTAATATGTTCATTGTCTTGTGTTCTTTGATGCAAATTGGTTTGATGTATAATATAATTTATAATTATATATATTTTTTTTAACAGGTCTCTTAGTCTCTTAATCACAAGTACTACAATTTGAAACTTAAAGGAATATTATTTTGTTATATTTAGGTCTCTTAGAGATTATGTTATACAGATTTTACTGTAATACAAGTTAATTTAAAAATTGTTTCAGAAATTATTATGGGCTGTTTCGGAAGTGTTAAAAGAATGTGGTGTTGATAGTCATCACAAGCAATTTCGACCTTTTCTTCAACAATTATTTAAAGTATGTTCTAAACAATGGTTGCAGAGAACAGGTTCTGAAATAAAAACTAGTACTAGTGAAGCAATGCGTGCTCTAGTGATGAAACACAAGAGTACAGTACTAAAATTGAAATCAAAATCTCCAAAGCATAAAGACAATGTTGTTACATTTAAACGAAAATCTGTAGCAGATGTAAAAAAAGTATTATTTACAGATGCAGCTCCAAAAACTGATAAAAATAGAGTTATTGGTGATGGGATTGATGATTTCGCATTATATCTAGATATTAAAAAATTACCTTGTAACCAAAATACTGAAGACCTACCAGGTAGGCCAGTTTCTTCTACTTCCAACTATTGTTCTAATTTAGATATTGATTCCAAAGATTCAGAAGGAATCTTTGCTGGTTAATGTTTATATTCATTAATTAGGTACATTTTTTTTCTTTTTTGACTTGCTGAAACAAAATTGCTATTTTTCAGACTGCAAATGTATATGTTACTATCCATTTTCTTTTCTTTTGTGTTATTTTCATTAATTTATAGTTAAGTAAATTTTCCTGATTTAGATTTAAGTCGTATATTATTTGTTTTTGGTTTTCATTATTTTCTTCTAGTACTAAGAAATTTTATTCAATTTAATAATAAGTATTTGTTTTTTGTTTCTAAAATTAATGTTTGTACCCAATCTTGTACTCTTGTACTCTGATGTTGCATGTTAACATATACATATTATTTTGAGGAATGACTGAAGCATATTTGTTTTCTGTACTATTTACGCAGATCTCTTAAATTATAAATTAATGTATTTAAATTTTAGTGTATAAGATTTAGCTAATTAAAAACAATTCAGTTTTACAAATTAAAGAAATTTTTAGTCATTTACAATTAATTAAATTAAGTAAAATAAATTATGTATTATGATTATTGTTTCATTTTTAATAAATTTAATTATTTTTACTTAATTATTAAATAAACTTGATATTGTATAAAAGTATTGTACTATACTTATTATGGTTTTAAAACTTTGTTTTAATTATTGTATTATTCCATATCTTTGATTGATTCTATTTTGTAAAATTAACCAAGTGCATACCTAGTTGATTGGTTTTCTAGAATTAAATTGTTATTAAGAATACATATTTAATTTTAAAGATTAAAGTTAATTTTTATTGAAATTCTAAAAAAAATTGTAAATTGTGTTTTTTTCAAGAAAATGGAAACTAATGCGTATTTTTTTGTTGTAAAATAAATTTTAAATTGTTTTCAATTTTTTCGCAATCGTTACATATTCAATTATAAAAATAATAAATTGTTTAGATATTATATTATGTTATTATTTGGTTAACAATAAATACTAAATATTATATGATACTTATTTTGTGAGTAATGATTTTTACCACTTGTTAAACAGCAGTTATCTGTAAAGCTTATATTAATGATGAAAATTAAATTCTACAAGTATGAATTGATGGCTGATAATTAGATTTTATATAAATTGTTAATTTATATTTTACTGATATTATTTATTATACATACTAACTGATTTATTTAACCTATCACAAGTACTACAATTTGAAACTTAAAGGAATATTATTTTGTTATATTTTCATTTTAGTTTATCTATAGTATGCATTTTTTCCTAAAGATTTCGTATTCAATTTTTAATTAATAATTACTAATTAGATACCTATTACTTATAGATTTTATTATTTACTTGTAAAAAAAATAAATTATCTTTAAAATGTAACCTTTTGTTACTGTTTGGATTTCGAGTATCCTCAGTATATTATACTGATTACTATTATTCTGTATTCTATATCATTTTTTTTTTTTTAGGTGAGGGAGGTAAAATATCTAGTTGCATTAAAGCTTACAGAAGATTTATTTTTTTAAAATGAGTGAAATATCATGTTGATCAACAGTTCTATATGTAGGTGGTACGTATGATCAATGCCTACTTGTCTTGTTATATTTGGATAATCGTTACGAATTACAGTATAAAATGTTGATGAATATAATCTTAATACATTTTATTAGTTTTGAATATGAACACGATTTCACAATATTATATTATTATGATATTAATAAATGCTCTGTATGAAAAATATTTAATAGGTAACAAACAATTTAGATACCACTCGCTAGGAATAATTGTTATTTTCAAATTCAATGATTATTAAGATTGGCTTATCAAATTTTAAAACAACAATAATCAATCTCGTACTGGATCGAAATTAATATTGTCGCATTGTACTTATTGATATAGGTAAACTTGTTTATTGTTACCTACCTTATTTTTGTTTTTAATCACCAACAGCATTAAATTCGCATTTTGAATTATAAACACTATCTAGGTATCTGTAAACTTATTAAATATCACTTCAATTTTTCATGATATAAATCATTAAAAATGTAATAATAATTTCTGAAGATCTAATCTTTTCAAAAATTAATCGGTTCAAATTTAACACATCCATTACGCTATTTCAGCGATTACAAAGGTAGAATTAACACCAAATTTTCGTTGTTGCGCTTTAACGATTTTAGAATTTGTGAACTGAAATAATAGATGAACGTACGAACAATATTATATGAAATAAATGATTGAATGAAATGCAATATTTTTAATGTACACAAAATCAAAACTATGTAGGTAGGTAATTCTATTTAAAAATGGTTTGAAATACGATTTTAAGTTCTGTCTTTGACCTTATAGTAAAAAATTAAGATTAACAACATTTATTTTCAACAATATATAATGTTCCCAATAGCTGTAAGCCCGGATTAATAGTGGCCGGGGGGGGGGAGCACGGTGCCCTTATAATATTGAGATTTGTATAAAATCTATCTCCCGTAAAATGAAAAACATTAGGAAACGGCTTGCAAGTTGTAACGGGGTCCGAGAGTATTGAAAGAGGGTTTTTCCAATTCTCATATGAATTTTAAAAATAAATATTTTCGCAATTTTTTTTTGTTGTGAATTTTAATTGTGTTATTCATGCGAACATATAAGCATAAGTCTGAAATATTTGAATAACAACCCTTTATTCGCCAAATCAAAATTACATGAAGGGGCCAAAAATACATTTTTTATTATACTCAAATTTTATAGCATTTTTGGTGCCTCTGTGTGATATGCATTGTTCATGTTTATGCTTTATAGAAAATTCAATTCTTACTAAAAATAAATAGCTTGTTTGTAATTTAACACTATACATTTAGTATAAAGTATAAATATATCGTATTTTTATGTACCTATATATACTGTAGATTTTTCAAATACAATTACGAAAATCAAAATCAATCGTCATTTTCGATGCAATTAGGATTTAGAATCTTAGGAAACACAACTCAATAGTTTGACTTCTTCTTTATTTAAGTCATTTGTGCCCCCTAGGGTATTCAATTTTAATTTTTTTTGAATATTAAAATATCAATATCACAATTATTTCATTTACGATTGAGAGGTGGAGGTTCTTCAAAAACTATTTCTCAACTCGTAGGCACTTAAAAATATTTATTATTATAACAATAAATTGATTGATCAAAACCACTTAGAAATAATAATAATAAAAATTACAATAAAAACGAAATATTCTGTAGTTGTATTTACTATATATTATATGTAATGTAGATTAGAAGTTGTGAAACTGTGATTTATGTACCACTGATGGTCCGTGATAAACAACGCAGTGGTATTGAAAAATACATTAAAAGTGATCATAATACTTACCGATACATCGTTTTAAGTCGTTATAGTATAGTATGCGAGTCTGATCTACAAAAAACATAACACGGAGTAGGTACAGGATAAAAAAGATCACTACAAGTCTAGATGACTTTTACTCTTGCTAAATTACATTGCGTTTAAAATTTCTTTAACCCCTCACCCCATAAAAAATAGTAGAGGTTAAGATATCTGCTATTAAACAACACTTAAAGTCTATTTACTTTTAAGTTTTGACCGTACAGAAACATAGGTATATCTATTATCTACATAAGATTTATTAAACACGGATTCTATATAGGTACCTTAAACATTTGGCCGCCAATTATCCCAAAAATGGCATTGCTTATGTATATAGGCGCTGTACCTACTTATATTATTTTACGATCTCACTATCTCAGACGCGCTCGCGCACATTACAATCATATATTATTATTTATTACACGCTCATACAAAAGTTTACGTATAAGCGTACGCGTTTTATAACGTCCGAATTTTCAATACCGTTT
Source organism: Melanaphis sacchari (assembly GCF_002803265.2). Classification (NCBI taxonomy): domain Eukaryota; kingdom Metazoa; phylum Arthropoda; class Insecta; order Hemiptera; family Aphididae; genus Melanaphis; species Melanaphis sacchari. Next base: position 7,132,868 of record NW_020270469.1, on the reverse strand, counting down.
TTCATATTTCCGAGCCGCGTGACTGGCGGGCTCGTGCTTGGGGCGGGGGCGAAACCATGCGACGGAAAATCGTTGGGGCGGGGGTGTTTTTGAATATTCCGACGACGGTGCGCAGTGGCAGCGTACAGCAGCAGTGATTCCCACGCCGGCCATATATCACGCGGGAGGCCAGAAAACGCGATTTATACCGACGCGGGGGGGCGAACGATCCACGATTGCTATTCCCAGATTGAATTAAAACGCCGTTAAGTCTGTGCATACATACACAAATATACAATATGCACACACACACACACACACACATACATACATAAATAAATATAGGCGTATAGCTGCAGTAAATATTGTCTGTGTGCGTGGGATTTACCCCACATTATATTTTTTTTAACGCCAACGACGCACACGCACAAGAAGGATATACAGCAGGGTGTCTCCGTTCATATACCTGTCCGACTACTGAAAAGTATCTACCGTATTGCGATACAGATACACTCCTCCTATACAGTTTCCTCTCGCCTGAGCTCATACCTACGTAATTCGTATTACGCATGCGGACCACAATTTGAATATTATATATAAGACCCGTATATTACCCGTAATTTTAAAACGTGTAATACAAATTTTAAAATATTTATGTATGATATTGTGTATATAGTAAATTATGGTCAGTTCTGTGTCGACCATCGTTACGTAAACTTGCGTCGCGCTGTAGTTCATTAGCGGTATCGCGTAACCGCCGTGCGATGGGTTGGATAAAACAAAATTGTATTTTACCACAATTATGTTATACAAACGTATCTACAATTGGATTATGCCTTGTATTCATCGATCAATGCGTTAGAGATGGATTTTTTTTTACAACGTCAAAAGTTTTCCATAAAAATTAAAACACCGAACTCGGCAATTACACAAAAACTTTTTGGAATATATCATCATGGAGTCAGATCTGTCATTCCCCACATTTACACTTCATCACATCTGTCTAATGAAAGCGGTTATTCGTCAGCAACATTTTTCCATTTCCGTCAAATACTGCACTGAAACGGCTACCATATAACATAATTGAGTTGCTCCGTTTTAAACGTTGAAAATATCTTCAATATGCAGGTCAACTGGTTTTTACTTTTATCACAATTTTCTGCAAATCTTGTAAAAAAATAATTCAACCAAAACTTGTTTAAGCATTTTAAGCTGATAAAATTCCTTCAAAGTCGTCATTGAAAAATCCATAAAATTTCATCAACAGTCACAATGTAAGCGGTGACGTAGTCGTATGCGGGTCACTCATAGATGTTGTTGTCATTTATCATAATTTGTGTTAAATGTACCTAACGTAAATCATCTTACTGAAAATAATGATAATATAGTGACTTGAGTTATCCACCAAATGCGCTTCATGCTCAAACGCGCACCACATTAACTATAAAGACTACCTGTTTTATAAATAGTTAACGAATTTCCTTGTACAAGAAACAATCTTTTCTATTTAACAGTTTAAAAAAAAAGGCTCTTAAGGTTTTATTAACCAAGGATTTAGATGCTCATACAGTCATATCCAACCTAGAATGAAAACTCGTTGAATTTTAGAAGCTATGTCAAACCAAAATTCATTTTCAGAAGTCGTCTCTACCATGTAATCGCAATCGATTTCAAATTAAAATTCAAAACCTATAATCAATCTACTGATTAGCTCTTTTCTTTCTTTTGTGGTTCTAAACGGATTTATCGCCAAAGGTACTTTTTATCCTTGGTCTATTCACGTATAATATTTTCATACTTATAATTGTCCTTATTTATAGCTCCTATAGTTCTTTAATTAGTTAAAATTTAGTTCAAAATCTTTTATATTAATAATTACAAATGTATCGTTCATAAAATGATGATTGGATGCAACGTATTATATTATTAATAATCGACTAATAACTCATATTTAATAAAAAAAATCAATTATGATTCCATACATTTACTATGTAATTTTTTTTTAATTTTGAGATAATTCTTATAACCGTACGTGATTTTTAACATTGCAATAATTCTCCGAAATTATTTTTGAAAAATAATAAATAGAAAAACACTTTGTACTCTATAGGCGCACATTAGGCGGCAATTGAACATCTATTAGTCGTTAATATCAAATTATAAATTAAATAGTCTTTAATATTATTATGTATTATACCTATGCGAAATCTGCAAACATGTAGTAACTATACATGTGCTCCATTTTAGCATCGATATTATATAATATTATCCTTTTTGTATGATATATGTCCATATGTATTCTTCGTTTATATATTATGTAATATCATAGGCACGCGCACGGAGCCAGCAGAAGAACCTTAAATATTTTTTGTGGGCTTTAGTAAATTAGTTTGAATTTCATGGCAAATTTGAAAAACAAGCGGTATTATATTTATACTGCTCCTGAAATTAAGTTTGCGCACGTCTATGTGTATCATGTATTTTATTAATTATAACGCATACCACGTACGATGAATTAAATTATATGTAAACCATGTTTTTTCATTTGACAAAAGTTTTAATTACAAATAAAGTGTCACAACCATCTATAAACGAGTAAAACGTATAATATAACACATAACACGAGCAACTTTAATAACTGTAATAGTATACAAACAATAATAATAATAATAATACAAAAAATATAATTATAGTAATAATAATAAATAATTAATAAAAAATAATGATATTTTTACAAAAAAAAAAAAAACCACTACAAGATAAAATAAGTGAATAAATCAAATATAAATTGATTGGTGTCATTGAGAAATCATATGAGGAATTCTTTTATTTAGGCGTATTTAAATTTTTTAATTATTGATTATTTGATTTTCTATGATAGCAAAAGTACTTACAAGAAATGTAAGTACTACCTTTATAATTTTTTATCGGGGTTTTTTTATTCAAAGTAATTGTGTTTATGATGCTTGTTGCAATGTTTGATTAAAAATACAACTTTTAATTTGTTAATAAAAACAAACTTTGATTGGAGTTTATACCTATACCTAGGTAATTATTCACAGTACATACATTATAGCCATGAATTAAATTGTTTTGTTAAGATAATTAAATATTTTAAAAGCGTCTTTTTGATACTATTTAATGTTCTCGAGTTTAAATGGATTTATATTATGTAAAAAATAAATTACAAGTGTGACAATTTTAAAACAAACTTATATGGGTAACAAAAATAAATATATTAAATTAATTTTCCTCATTTTTACTATATTTTTTAATACTACTTAAAACAGCCACAACTGTAAGTTCTTAATCTACAACACATATAAGTATAGAATATATTTGTATACAAATCTTAATCATAAAAGTTTCTTGTTTTGCAAGAGAACACTGTACATTTATTTAGATCATTCAACGAGTAAAAATATTATACCGACTTGACTTTTATTTTACATTTACAATATTTGAGTTATTCTATATCTATACAATCTTCAATCTTGTGTATAATACGTTTAACTTAATATTTTTAGTTTTACTTATAGTTTATAAGTTTTATTTGTAAATTAAATGTATTAGAGTTATTTGAATTATTGCACTAAAATATAAACGATGTTATGTCGATACGATTTGATAATTCTATAGCTATAGCAACACAAGTTGAAGTTTAAATTATTTTATTGTTATAAGTTTATAACATTAATTAGAAATCAGAATGTTTAGTTAAGCGTTTATTACGTTATATTTTATACGTACTATTAAATCACCGTATATTTTCGTATACAATTGATTATAATAACAGTAATAAAATTACAATGTAAGTATATAAAGTCATATTGACTAAAGGTACAATATCATAATAATAAACAAAAATAATAATAAATAAATATAATAATATACATGTAACTAATAGTAAATTAAAGTTATTATTATCGTCAAGTATATCGGGAGGTCAAAAGGTGATCAATTTTCATTATTATAAAGCGTATACTATTTTTTAATGACTATATCATTGTACTTATAATATAAGATATAAGATGACGAGAACCAAAAATATTATTAATTATTATTAGGCATTTGCAGATAGGTACCTCATACTCATACTACAGGTTCTACTCATACTCGCAATTTATATGGAACCATAACGTTTAAATTTCAATCTGTGATTGTAAATCTAAATATTTTTAATTCATGCTACAGTACCTATAATATCATATAAATCTCAAAACTCAGCGAGAAAGGTGACAAAATTAAAAAAAAAAAAAAAACACTATAAAACTTATATGGAAATAGCATGAAGTTAGAGTTTATTATAAGTTTCAGATAAGTAATTTTGGCAGTAAATTCTATAATATTCTATAGAATAATATTTTGGATCTATAAATCAGATTTGATTAAATATTAAGATGTGCAACTTAGCTAGAAAAAACACTAACAAGAAAGTTGATAGGACTCTCAATAATTATCATTTAATTTTTCTTTCACAATTATAAAACCAATGCTTGCTATTGTAACTCCTCAAGTAATACTTATGCTACTTTTAAAGCAAAAAATGATTACATAAAAGCGGTCACAACTGAAAATGAGTCATTTTTCTTGATCGACGGTACTTTCCGCCAAGTGCACATTTGTCATTAAATATTACTGTAATATTGTTTTTGACGCGATGACTTTATGAATTCGTCTAAAAGTAATAAAGCATCCATACGTATTTATTATAGTAACATAATTGACTTATATGATTTGTATTTTTTTGAATTATGTCACCTTTTTCACCGAGCGTGCATGCTGTAATATGATGTCTCGAAGTAGTATGAAAGTATTGTAAAAAATGTCGACAGTATAATATATAAATATATATAAATGAAAAACAATGAAAAAAAAAGACATGCCTAATGTTAAACAATCTCCTGATCTCTACTAATGGCTTCAGCGTGTTTTTTAGCTTTTAACCGCAAGTCGGCTATACTGGAATTTTTGGTTAACAGTCTATCTTGATGCAATGCCGCAAGAGCAGCTAGACTCAGACCACTCGGAGGATATGGCGCAGGGCACAGAACGCCTCTTCCCATGGCCACCGCATAATGCAACTGCAATAAACATATATATTTCTCTCTGATTTTACAGTACGATATTGTATTACACGATATCTGCGAATCGTTACACATTTTACGCAGCACGTTGAATTTTTCAATATTTTTCTCAACGATGCGATTTTTCAAACATTTAACGCGATCGACAATACACTTAACGATTACCTGTTGTGCGGCCGTCAAGATGGCCGGATCGAACGCGGAAAACGCGGCTGCAGCTGCAGCTGAGGAGTTGAATTGCAACTGCGGTAGTCTCGGCACGTTCACGTACGGTGCCACTCGACACGGCTCTAGAGGCGTAGACACGTTTTGGTGCATCATCAGGCCTGTAAAAATGTAATAAAATCATGATAGTAATGCATCGCGTAGTATCTAGTTTAAAAACATATCTAATATATTGATGTTAACAGTTTAAGTTATAATTTATCACACGGTACAGTCGTGTGTCGGACAGTTAATACTATATGGTATTATGGTTGGACCATGTCCGCGCAATCTTCAGATGAATAAACTATGTTGTAGAAAGTAAAATGTGGTGTCCGTAAAATTACTCGCACCGACTGGAAGCCGTTTTTTTTTTTTTTTTGTGTGTGTGTTCTATAGACGACGTTTAACAATAAAGTATCGTCAAACGTACCGCAACAATAACGCCATAAACTGTGTAGGTTACTTTATTGTAGTTATAGCGAAAAATATGGGACATTTGATACCATTGTTTACCTCTATGTAAAATGTATTTATATTATACGCGTATCAAAAGTATCTAGAACACGAAATGATAAAGACTTTTGTATCGGTGTCTAGATAGATATGCGTCAACAGCACGGCGTAGTCAGGTGTTGGGAGGCAGCAGTTCTAGGAGAAATTGTTGACAAATTTAAAAATGCTTTCAGTGTTCTGTGAACAGATTTTACGTACTATGGACGTATACATATAGTTTTGTGTTTTTTTTTTTTTTTATTATTGTAAAAAGACGTCAAAAAAATAAAAAAAAATATGTACGATAGTTATAGAAGGGAAATTGGAAAATGAAAACAGATTGAACTTAAAGTATTTTTGAATTTAGTAAAGATAGTTTATAAACATATAATAGATATCCTATTAAGGTACACCGAGCAAAGTATTAGTAAAATCGTTTTTTCAAATGTATCATTTTCTATACCATCAACCCCAACATACATCATATTAGCTACCTAGCCATATTTTTCAATAATTTTGAAAACCATATCGTTACGAATAAATATTATTTCGTTCATAGTTCAAATACACAAATATTATCACCTAAACGAGTTTACAGCAGCAAAAGAAATTAATAACGCAGAATAACGTCACATTTTAATATCATCGAATTACAATTATTGTACCTACGATCAAAACAACGAAATATTAGTCCATACAGCATCGTCTAAACATACTTACATACACATTATACATTAGTACTTTACAGACATTATTGGACAACTGTGCGGCGTGTGTACCGCATGTATGTCACTCGATGAGACAGTCAATAGTAAATTATTATCAGTGCACCAATTGTGACAATAATAATAATAATAAGGCCGCTCTTACACATATACACGCATATGGGATGTTTTGCACGGATCACGGAGGGATTACAAATAATCTGGACCCGTAGATAATAATATATATATACAGTTGTCGCTTAATCAAGTTAAGTGTGTGTGCGGCGCAACGAGTGATTGTCACCCGATTGCACCCCAGTGAGCGATTAGGAGAACTGCTCTGCTGCACCAGACCATCACTCCCTCTTCTCAGTTTGCTGTGCTCGCTAAACGGTAACACAACACACGTACACACACACACACAATAATATAAAGGATGATTTATCAAGAACGATCACCCCATAATGAATTTATTGAAAATCCTATTTTTGTTAGTCTTAAATACACCTACTAAAAGACCATATTTTCAAATTGTCGAGATTACTTATATTACGTAAGGAGGTGTCCTGTGATGATACGAATTCTGTTTTTTAAAGAAGACCTTTTTTTTTGTTATATATGATTTAATAGATAGATTTTAAGAAAACGTTGATTAAAAATGTGCACGAAAGTTATTTCTAAGTTATTTATTTATTTATATTTTTTTGTTTATACTAATTTTATAAGTAGTATTTCAAAATGATTTTACAAAAATATAAAAAGATGTAATATCGAATCTAATTATACACAGATCATTTTTTAAAATTATAAACAAAAATAGATGAATACAATTTTAAAATCACTATAGATAGCTATTAACCCTATATACTATATAGTCATATCTTCCAAACCCATTATTTTTGGTACCTATAGTTATACAAAATTAAATAACTCAAAAATTACTTGTTCGAATTTTGATTTTGATACGTAAATTTTCAAAAGAATTATTCACTAAATAATTAACAGTATAAAAATGGGATTTTCATTCGGAAAATAGAAGTTTTTATCTCCACAGATCACTCCTTAAAGCCTTAAAAATTTAAAAATATAGTTTTTTTGCATATAAAATCAGAATTTGAACAAATGCAGTGTTGAAGAATAAAAATGGAGTGAACACGCTTGGTGAATCACTCTGTATATTATAGATTTAAGTATTTGTAAACTTCTGTACACCGTGCTGGGGTGACGGCGACTGCTCATGGACAGAGGGGGTTTGTTTGTTTGCTTTTTTCGCTAATTCGATTTCAATTTTTCCCCGCGGTCCAGTCGTATGTGCACTTACAGCACCGCGATCACGACGACTGTTGTGCATAATATAAACTGGTAAAATAATATCATGTATATAAATTGGTACAAGACATATTATTTTCATATTAGAGACGGCCTATATGGTCGCAGATACAACATCTACACTATAATATTTTATTAGTTTACTTCACATTTAATATACATGATATTTATTGTAGTATGTGCAAATTTAAGTTGTCTCATTCGTTCTTTTTCTAAGATTTTCATTTCATATTCGTACATATTACATACCTATGAGCTAGTAGTCGTCATCATGAAGTATTTTTTTTATGAATTTATCATCTGTTTAGTTATTTAACATCTATAATTAAAATGCATTCACGACTTGCGCCAGAAATAAGATTATAAAAATGAAAATAATTTTTATTTATAATTTTAGTATTATTGCAGTATGGTTTCCATTAAATGTTTTCAAGTGGGATTTGGTAACGCTAAATAGGAAGTATAAAATAATTGCAGACAGATAATACAATAATTTTGACCTATTTACTTTGATTTTTCTTTTATGAATATGCTAAGCGTGTTATAGCAATAAATATTATTGCTTAAGCAAATAGCAAGTGATTTATATTTAAAATAAAAGGTTGAGTTTAAACGATTAACGTATATTTTAGTTGTAGATGTTAACGTCTATACCGTGATGTCAAACACAACATTAGACTTTGATATTTTGTTCAAAACCAACTCATTTAAAAATACATAAACACGTTTACAAATACTAACATTTGTAAAATTAAATTAACTGATTGTCATGCCATGCACTAAGCAAATATCTGTGTCCATCATACTATATTATTTAACGAATTTAACAAAAACAATATAAAAATGCAGTATTAAAGCAGTACATTTACAAGTTCTAAGCACGCGCCCCTGTAAATATTATAATTGTATAATTCATATATATTTTTTCATTATAGGGACAATAGTCACCCTGTTTATTGGATAAGCCTTTGGCCCCGCTCAGATTTAATATAATTCGTTCGTTGTCGTTGTTTTGCGCAGCCGAAAAAAAATTATACTTACATTATTAATATTAATGACCGACCATAAAACGTGTTGCGGTACGTTAATCGCGTTTGTATACGATTATATTATATTTATATATGTGTGAGTGCCCGCGCGGGACGGTGAATATAATACGTACTATCCCCCGTCGGACATTAAAATGAAATTATCTTTCTCGTTTATTTTTTTCATTTCTAAATGACAAGTGCGATTTTTATTCCAGAGTGACTTTGAACATTATGTACATTTATCTACAATAATCACTACTGCGTACCTCCATAGTAATGATTTTGTTCGTGGTTTTCGTGTATTTTAAAATATATTTTATTGTTAATATTTGAATAAAATGACACCTAGTATGTCATAATTTATTAAATAAAATATCCCTACACTAGGTGTTACGTATATAGTGGCCGTATAGTCAACAAAATGTTATGATGACGCAAGCGTGGATATAAGCTGACTTATGCCTTTTTTCTATTTGGAAATTGTTTATATTATAAAATAAATAGTTCATACGTTTTAAAATCTATAAATTTAAAATAGAAATAAAATAGTTTATATTGTTATCACATTTTATCTATAATTTCTTTACTTATTTATAATTAATATATAAAATAATCATAGTATTTTTTTTTTTTTTTGAAAACACTATAACCCCTCCCCTCACTTTAGATTTTTATGGCTGTGGATGACTATGGTGATTTATTTGTAGTCACCATCGAAACAGTATTAATAATGTTTTACTTAAATATTTAAAAATAATAATAATTATTATACGGGTGATTTTCATATTTTAAGTATTCATATTTTAATGTCATTATCCTAAAAGTTTTACGATGAAAAAGTAACACTATATTATGTTTATACAAAGATACTATTTAAAAACAGATTTGTTATTGTAATTTTAAAAATTATGATTTTCTCTCTTTTATTTCAGAGTAGTGACAGAGAATCCATCCAAGACATTTTATTTCTAACGATTTGAAATATACTAAATACGCTTATTTTTATGTAATTTACACATTTTTTTTTTTTTATCGAAAATGCTATTGTTTGGTTGTCTTTAAGTTGAGCATGTTATATACAAAATAAATGAATATAGTCCATAGGTAAGAAATTAGGTATTATGAAAGTATTTGTAAAATAATAATGTTCATATTTTATGTACATTCTATAACTATTAATAAATGTTTATGTTTTTAAATCTGCACTTTGCTTTATAACTATTTAATGGTTTTAATATTACCTAATACCTACACCCATGTTATCGCGATTATTTGTCGCAATATCATTTTAAATAAGCGAATTATATACAAATATACAAATAAATTATTTGTTAGAAGTACCTCTTATTGTATGCATTAAAAATAGCAAAGTAAAATCATACCTTTATGCATTTGACTTTCGTGTTTTCGGCATTTGGCCCGTCTGTTTTGAAACCATACCTAAAAATTTTAAAGTTTTTTTAAATTAAATGGTATAAATTATCTGTGAATTAACGTGATTGAATAAAAAATCACTTAGTTACAATACAAAGCTTTAGAGTAAAACAAGAACATTGTTGTACCAGCATTGCTTGAATTTTAATATTTGCACATTTTACTTACCATAATGTTTAAATAATTGTTTTTTTTTTTTTAGTATAAAAGTTAATATTTTAACGACTTTTATAATATTTTATAATTTATTTTGTTTAATTAGTAATTTATAGTAAAAAACTAACTTGTACTCTTGCTTCACTGAGACCAAGACGCTGACTAAGCTCTTCTCTCATAAATGCATCGGGGTAGTGAGTTTCATCAAAAAGTCTTTCGAGTTCGTTGAGCTGTTCTAGAGTGAAGTTGGTCCTACTTCGTCTCTGCTTATTGGACGGACCATTTAACTGCTTATTGTTACTGTTTTTTGAACCATCGAATGTTTGACGGTAATCTTCTACACTGTCTTCTTTAGGATCTTTGAAATCTAAAAATGTTTATTTTAATCGTTAAAAGATTGTTATTCAATGTTTCAAGTTAAACAAAATATAATGTGCATAAACTATGTATCATTTAATTAGAACATTGAAGTAATATAGTATAATATATTTCACGGTAAATTTATTTTCAAGTTGCTTAAACTATTTTTCTATTAGTTATTATATTATATTTACCTAAAAGAGTTATTGTTCCAAAATACATTTGTATTTTTAATTAAGTTTAATTTATATATTATTGTTTTAAATTCTAGTTTTTTCTTTAGTTGTATAATTTATAATACGCAAATTCAACATTTAAATTTATATATATATATATGTATATACAATCTATTTTTTCTTATTAAGCATTATTTTTAGTAATTTAATTATTTACACATTTTTCGGGGATAACGTTTAATTGTTTTGTTTTGCAACAAATTTAGTTCTCAAGAATTTTGCATCAAGATAAATAATAGAATGGTGAGTTAGGAATAATTTAGTATAACAAATTATTTACAGACCAAATTAATATTGTGGGTAACCATTTTATAACTAAATTAAATTCAAAGTTGTGTATTAATTATCATATAATTGAATATAATACATTTGTGCTAATAAAAACAAATATCATTATAATTTATATTTATAGCTAGTTTACTTATTCAAATATATTGAGTTATTGATAAATTAATTTTTATTATGTCGCTTGTGAAATGTAAAAAGTAAAATAAAATGTATTTCGTACGTTAGTATTCTAATCCAATATGCTAACAATTATTACGAAGAATAAATTCTTACATATTTCTTTATATATGGTTGCAATTATAAGCTAAAAATCATACCATTGTAAAGGTTTCATATATAAGTACATATAATATCGTACACTGGTAGGTATTAGGTGTAAATAAGTATCTATTTAAAAAATGATTTTGTCTTCCACAAATTAAAACCATTTAACTACAGATGTGCTTAAATAATTGTTCCATTACTTATATTAATGTGGATTTACATGGTATTATGCTTCTTATTTTTAACATTATTATATTCGAATATAACTAAAATATGATGATTATTATATAATTATATATAGTGTACGATTAGCAGTAAGTACTTTATATTCTAGCAATTATACTGTTAACTTGCCAATAATACTAATTGATTACCACTTTTATTATGACTTTTTTCGTAGCTTAAGGTTTTAAGCACCGGTTACTAGAGGGGTTTGAGATAAAAAAAAAAAAAAAACAAAATTAATTCGAATATGTGCATTTAATGCCATTTGGCAAATTAAACACGCGCACAACATAGCTATTAAAAGCTTAACGTAATCGTTTCCTTTATTTCATTATTCATTTCCATCTTCCCACTTTCTCTCTCACTCTCTTCAAATTTCTTTCCTCCCTATTTTTACACTGTGATTTGCAGCTACTTAAATGGGTCTAACAAATTAATTGGGGTTCCGCCTATCAAATCGATTACATTTAAATCGTATTTAGTATGAGTGTACCTGCATTTAATGGAGTATACGTTTGCAAACCGTTTGAGTAAAATTTGCATGATTGATTTTTATTTTTATTATTATATGAGTACCTACCATGTTACTAAATATAGTTAGTTGGTACTTAATAATGATTTATACAAACGTAAAGTGTATAATACACATTTTTCTTATGTCATGAATTTTAAATTATATTAATATTAAACTAAAATATGATATTATAATATATGATTAATTTATACAATTTTAAATTCTTAACTTAGATTGGTAGCTACCTGTGTTGGGGAAATATGATCAATCACTCATATTCAGTGGCGTATTTTCGGGGCGGAGGTCTCCCCGGGTACGAAAGTCGTAAATGAGTTTCTACGTAGGTACAAAGAAAGGTTTTTTAGATTCCTTCAGTCTTCACCCCCTCCCCCCTCACAAAAAAAAAATAAATAAAAAAAGAAGAAATTTAAAAATACGCCACTGCTTATATTGATTCGGGTTATATGATATATTATTATTAATTTTAAAACAATAACAAATCATTTAAAAACGATCTTATAAGCTAATTAGTAAAAGTTAACTTACTGAAATTTTTATAAATGTATTGACTGTCATTTACGTTTGGGAAATCTAAGATTAGATAATATAAATAAAGTTAACTTTGTATTATTTATTATTTAATTATATTGACTTTATTTCCAATAGTCCAATTACTTTCATCTCTATTTTCAAAAAATATAATTTTATATACATTAGAGTATTTACAAAATATATTATCTGTACGATCTATATTCTATTCACATTAACTTGTTATACATAAATGTTAGAGCATAGGTAGAAAAAGATTATTTAAGAAAAATTGTTAATATAAACACCATTGTTTATTTTACTTATTATTTATTAGTACAATAATTAAATAATAATATTCAATACCAAATTAAATTAACTTAAATTTGAATAAAAATACTTAAGAGTTTTTATTTTTTTTTTTAAATAAATTAATGTTGACATAAAAATAACTAGATGTAGATGCTGCATAGTGGATAAATGTAATATTAAAGTTGATGTGATAAATATTAATTCACTTGAAAATAGAAATTCAACATGTTGTTTAAAGTGTGAGACACGCTGACGTATAGTTTAATAAAAACGTATTACAGTTGCTTAAAGTATACTTTATTTCATATTTCAGGTTGAAATTGGAATGGTTATTAAACCACACATAAAAAGTTTAGTTTATTGCCGTAATTATATGCGTACATTATTGAAAAGCGAAGTATAGTAATTGTTAATAGTTCGGACGAAATAAATTAAAATAAAGTACGGTATTATAAAAAAAAAAAAAGTAAGTATACGAAAAGTAGCTGTATTTATATATATATATATATAGAGAGAGAGAGAGAGAGAGGGAGTAAACCCTTTGTACAAGTCTACGATTTTTATTATGAAATAAAATTACGACGATGAGACGGTTTGTTGGAGTTACGGGGCAATTAATTTAAGTCTGTAGCCCTGAAGTACTCTAGGGTGTAGTTACGAAGTCCCGCCCTGCAGTCGAAGAGGCCTTAAGACGTTTTATTCCTTCCCCTCCACCAACACCATCCGGATCGCCACCCAGCGACTGTGCATCTGTTATGTCTCGGATTAGTCTAATCCCATTACTTTAATTAAGAGAAAGGAAGAGAGAAAGGAAAACCACCCTCCGTCCATCTCTATGTCGTAGATACCTGTATATATATATATATATTATCTATATTATCTTTTTACACCTTGCGCCAATCGTTCACACCTATAATAATAATATATATTTCAGTTATCTGATCCATCTACAATTGAATGGAAATCCCCCACAATATATTATGAATTTCTTTAAAATACGCTAGTTCTATAACGAAATAGAAAGTTTAAATTTTTTATTTCATAATCTGTTACAATACTTATGACTAAAGACCGGATTTATATGCATTTTAAATTGTTAAATATGTATGCAAATACGCATCAAAAAAAAAAAATAAAAATGAAAATATGCAAGAAAAAAATGCATAACATGCAAAATAAAATTTAAATTTTTATTAAATTTTATATTTGATTTTAATTTTGCAGTGATAATTATTTAGTATTTTTATTTAAAATTTCATAAACAAAATGTATAGGATGTATATTTAGCAAATATATGATACAAAAATGTTATTTGTTAATTTGTAATTTAATTTTTAATCATTAGGTAATACACTGTAAAAAATATTTTATTAATATTAAATAGTAAATACATTGATGATACAAATAAGAAAAAAAGTACCGTTTAATGTAGTATATTAATTGGACAAACAATAAGTTATCAAATTATTCTTGGAGACATAAAATATTTAATATTATAATATAAACGTACTTATAATTTGTTTTTTATTTGCTCAACACTTTTTTGGATCGTTAGATGTATATTTGTACGGTTTTTTTGTGAAAATATGCAAAAATATACAGAATATGTACAAACGTCAGAATATGCAAAGATATGCAATATAAAATTTTGATACTTGATCAATCAATTAATGATTTGTGGACACTCGTTAACTGCATGTATATGATGTTAAAAATAGTAACACGCATTTTATGCAAAATCCGGTCTTTACTTATGACTAACGAGTGAGTGTGATACTTGTAAGTTGTAATGAAAAGTTTTATCCCTGGAGAAATTTTCCACGAAATTAATAATTTGTTTATTAAAAAATAGTAAAATATTATAAGCTTTAATTATAATATATATAATATTATACGATATTTAATTATTATTTAATATAGAATAATAGGTATTAATTATTACCGATTTAAGATTTATAGTCACATCATTTTTGAGATTACAAAGTACGTATTTGTATTTTTTTTTTTTTTGATGTATGTCCTTACTCCTTTGATTAGAATATTATTATGTAATTTTGAAGAATATTTTATTGCAGTTTTTGTAATATATGCTTAAGCTATATTATAATTTGGAGAGATTGCAAGATCATAGTGTAAATTATTGTGGTAGGTACATTAAAATATGCTTTACTTATTAAAATTAAAGTTCTGTATAATTATAAAACATTGAATACGATTAGTGTTTGATATTATTGCAGTCTCACAATTGAATACCTTATTTTTAAGTTGGTTTGATGTGAATTTAATAAATTAGTTAAGTTATATTAAATAACTGCATAATTAGTATAGACTAGAGGGGAAAAAAGAAAATGAATAAGGCGTTGATGTTTATAACGATTATGGGAAAATTACATAGTAAGTAATTTTGACGATATTAGTAGTAGTTAATAGTAGTAAAAGTAAATTAATAGGTAAATAAGTAATAAATGCCTATTTACAATAATAGGTAATTAAATAGGTTTTTTGGTTTAAGTATGAGTATGGCAGTAGAATACTGCTATGGTATACAAAAGTAAAATAGCTTTAACATTAAATTAATTAGGTATGCTAGAAAAATGATAACATTTTATTGTTATTTATGGTTGTATGGTTGGAAAGTACGAACAATGCGTGATAAGCAAATGTATTATCCTCACTGTCTTCACCAATCATTAAGATTGGCATTGCGCAAAGTAATTAGAGGATGCCGTATCCCAATAACTATAATAAGTTGTTTAGTAGTCTTCAAATTATCAGAGACATCCACAAGTGTCTTTTTCTACTTACCGTGAGTATTTCTAAGCGTTTAATATAAATTTCTGTGATAGATTTATTAGGGCATTAGCTTAAGTTTTTACGCAAGTGCGTTGTATAGACATTTTTTGTCAGCAAAGTATTTTGTTCTTTGTCATACATCTTGAGCCCAACGTTTTTGTGCTATGAAAGTACACGTGTGTTTTAGAAATAATGTAGATTGAAATGGTCTTGTTTGGTTGCGGGTAACAGTTTTGATTCACATTATTATTTATTTAGTTAATTTGTTATGTATGAAAAGATTTACTAAATCGTCAGTATCAGTAATTGTTTTAAATGAACGGTTTGTAAAAAATTTCACTAGATTTTTAAAATCAGTCAATGATAAAGTGTAATGGTGTTGAATATCATAGACCAACAAAAGTTAGCAATTTATCAAGAACATAACGGTGAAATGACTAGCACACGGCAAGAAGATTGACAATTGAGGAATGGAATTTGAGTTTTAAATTTAAATTACTGTTTTTGACTATAGAAATCAAAATATTCTAGCTTCAACTGTCTAAGTCTCATTTATTTTGACAGTTCCTATTAATATTTAATTTAATGTCTGTCCTAAGTTTTTCCACCGCGACTCGTGTATATTTGTTTTTTTCATCACCACAATGTCAGAAATACTTGTTTAAATAATAACGAAATGTGTACGTGGAGTAGGTACCTATATATAATTTTAATATTTTTAAATTAAATTTTTAGTAAACATTTCATTTATGATCTATTTGATATTTTTAAATCAAAAATAGAGCAATTCTTGCAGGTATAAAATTGTATTACATGTGTGTGTATGTTATATAAGTATAATAAAAATGGTATAAATCGAAAATATCCACGAAAATACGATGGTCACATAATTTATAATAATCGTTATTGTCATCGGATGCCGCAACACGACAATAATAATTATATCTATTACAGTGTATGGTATATGTGTTATGTTATTGTCAATTCCCCAACGAGATGTTCTCCAATAATAATTGGTAACAGTAATTTTCAGGGTTTAGTCAGGTCTGTGTGTGTGCACGCCGCAGTGGAGGCATACACTTATACACACACACTGCAATGTACAGTAGTTACATTCATTAATGTACGTAGTCAAGTATAATTCAATCTCGCCGAATATTACACTATGCTACTATAATATACATATATACATGCGTCGTATACGATAAAAATTGTATAATACGAATAATACGATTAACCCGAGCCGGGGACGATAATAATGATTTCGAGCCACCGTGTATACAATATAATATAATATACAGTGCACACGTTTGTTTTACTGGGCGTGTATTGTGTGATGGTGAAAAAAACAACAATAAATTCGCCCGTGTAACCGACCTCGGATTAATAAAACGAATAAAAACGGCGCGAAGACGCAACAACAGTGGTGAGGGGGTGGAAAAAAATCCAATTTGGTATTTTTGCCGCTCACTGGCAAAACTATATATACGGTTCTAATGAAATTCGGTGGACGCAGCGCACTCAATCACCCTCACCGACCAAAACAACTTTTATTTATATATAGGTACGACTGAACGCGATTCCCCCCTTTTTTTTTAAAAAAAAATAATAAAAACAAGAATAAAAATAAAAATACATTCCCATTATTAAATTTTTTTTATTATTATTATTATTATTACCGAACCGACACAACATTTCGGTTGATATTTACCGCTAAGGAATGAAAATAATAATAGCACATTTATACTGGTCAGATTATCTGCAGATAAAACTAAACAAACGGATTTTACAAGATACAGTAGCTTAGCAGCTACATAATATATATACATTATACATACATATATATTATATATTACGTTATAAACCATTTACAGTTGTCATAATTCCATATTAATGGTTCATATGAGCTATGAATTGATTTTATTACAGTATATATGTTACAAATAATTATTACAGTATTTGATTGGATAAAATATGTTTGTTTCTAATATTGTAGGAAGAAAACTTATGTAAAAGTGTAGTATAAATTAAGACTAATACGTATATTAAAATTTAAATTATTTATGATGTATGTTTGTTGGTTATAGATTTTAACACTTTTTAATAGTTCATATCTATTGACGTATTTACGTGTATATAATATAGTCAAAAGTCATTGATGCAACTTAGGGGAGGAGGGCTAAATTAATTTTAGCAGCCTCGGTTGGCTAGTTCTAAAACATTAAAACTTAATAATTTTGGTTTTACTTATTACTATCGCTATGTTTTATTCGTTATGATTCAATTTTAAAATAGGAGATACTTATCAAAGTATACTTATGTACGATTTTACATAAACATAAATAATAATCACTATTAAAATAATACAATATACAATGTAAAAATAAATTAATAAATTAAGTACATATTTTATAAATATTTTTAATATGTATAGTGTTATATAGTATAAATAACAAATTGATTTAGACAATTTTACACTAAATTAATTTCCTTAATTTGTTTTCATTCAAAAACGTATTACTGTAGATATATAATATATTTATATTAATATTTTCTATTTATGATATATTTAAAAATATTTTGATTTCTTTTAAACTATTTATAAACATTTAAAATTTTTATTTTTTAAAAAAAAAATATCTATTAACACTCGTAGTAAAAAAAGCTTAAAAAATAATATTTATATTACTATAAATTGTAATAACTCGTAACATACTGATTTTTATCTGTTTTAAATATTTTATTTATAATGAAAATTGTAAAGATTTTGTGAAATCACGAACACTTATACTTAATAAAATAATACTGTGTTAACTGAATTTTGATTAGTAATAGTTTTGTAATGATTAAAATGTTCTGTATGCATTTAGTAAAATTTATTGAAATGGGAAATTTTATAAAATAATTGTATATTGTATATTATCTATAATTTATAATTTGTAAATTTAAAAAAATATATTTATATTAGTTGAATTGCTAAATACATATAAGATTATGTGAATGAATGTTAGATCATTTATAATAGGTAATTAATAAAAATATAGCAGAATCTAATTTTATAATTATATGCATATTGCACAGTGATTGAATTTATAATCATGGAATATGAAACTTCATTAACTAACCAAATTTCAAATTTAATTTATTTTAAAATTAAATAAATCTTTTAGCATTAATCGATTCAATGAATAATATTTATTAAAATGTATCAACGATAGAAGATATTAGTCTTAGGTACATCAGTTAATCATAGTTCATAGAATTGTTTTGTTCAGCATTTATTGGTGGTATTAGATAATAAAAATGTATTATGTATTGTAAAATTCGAATGGAATAATATTTTTTGATAAAATTAAGTACTATATGATATATAGTCACAATCTGATCGAATTTGAAGGTAACAAAAAATATATCTTATTGTATGTACAGTCGAAAGTTGTACCTATAAAACCACATTAAAAAATAAAAATTTAACAAGATATTTTTTAAAGAATAATAGATATATACATAAAGACTATAAAATAAACATAAATATAAATTATTAATTATATCTTAAATAAAATCTTACCTTGCAATAAACAAGATCGTGCACATGATTATGTAAATTTTTATTAATTCATTTATATTTTTGTATTACTTATGGGCCACAATATTAGTGTTTATTAATTATATTTGAAACAAATAATCAGGTATTTATAAAATATTTGAATATTTAAATCAATATTTATATTTGCGTGTGTTGAAATAATCGGAATAAGATTATCTAGTAGTAAAATTGACCCTTTTATATAATGTTTATGTTTAAAAAAGACAACATGATCATATTTTTAATGCTATACCTATCTATCTAATCTTATTACCTATTTAATAATTTACTGTTCGAAAATGGCGGTATACAATTTAAAATTTAAATCGTACGATTTTATAACTCACAGTTACTGTGACTTTTATATGACATTACAAGGGTTGAATATTATGTACTATTTATTTTATACTATTCCACCATTGACTTATTACGATATGTTACAAGTTTATTACATAATTGTTCATATTTTTTTAACTTATAATTTTATTAAATATGTATACAATCATAATATTTTATCGAAAATTAGCCATAGTGCTATAAATAGAATATAACCGAAGATTATTGCTTTTAAATCCTGATTAATGTTTTATTTATACAAATTTATTATATAATTATTTATTAATAAAGCTTGCTGGAATTATAGAGCTTTAAAATATGCATTTTTACGGAAATGAAATAATATTTAATTTAAAAGTATCATTTTTATACATCTTAATAATATAATAGTACATTATAAAGTTATCTTAACTTTTATTATTATAGTTATTATAATTATATTGCAATTATTGGGTATATTATAATGTAACATTAAATTTGTAAAGGTATTAATTATTAATAATTAAATTTTAATGATTTTAATGTTTAAATGACTTAATTACTGAATACGACGCAATACGTCATTTTCTATTTAATTTGTTTGTTAAAACTTTAAACATATTTAAACAAAAAAAAACCATTAGGCCAATAGTTATAGTTAAAAAATCAAATCGTTGCCATAAAATGAATTCTGTTTTTTATTTTATTATAATCTCTTTTACAAAAAAATTATTTAAGATTGAAATTTTTTTTTTTTTAAATGGTATTAAAAACTTGAAAAGGTTCTTTCCCGAGCAAAACTATTTTTTTATTAAAATGATCTAGTATTACCACTTGTAAATAATTAACTGTATTATAGTATCTAATTTTATTTTAAGATTTAAGATTTTAATTTTTCTCAAAATTCCATTAAAATTATCTTCATTAATTCATCTAAAAAGAGTGTGTTTGGAATTTTCTTTAGTGGATGATTGAACTTCTGCATTGAAGTTCAACATTTTTTATTCATCGGGATAGGTTTGGATCTATTTCTAATGAATTTAATAACAATATTAGTCGATTAAATTTTTGTCAAAAAAACGATAACGTTACTGACCGTAAAAAATTTATGTTAACGAAAAATTACCATGTACAGTTTTAACGCGCAATTGTATTAAACTGTTATATTAAATTAATAAAGTTCTGCAGTTCTGTTACACACAGTTAAATTTATAGACATATTAACTTATGGATTACGCATTACCCAAACTCTGCTATTAGTTGCCAAGAACCAACATTATTGGAAAGATTGCGGATATGATGAGACCTTAAGTGTACGCTAATTTTTTCTAAAAAATGTCGTTATCTTTGCTATTGAACTCTTTTCTCTTTTTCGTACATATATTATAATCTCAAGTTATATATTTCACGTATCATTTTTTTATAACAATGTCTTGCTCCTGGACTTCTGTTATCTGCAGTCCATTTTTTAAAGGTCTATATAGTTACATCGATTACACGAAATTTATTTTGATTTCGTAAATTTCTAAGTGTTGTCTTCCCAAGTGTTATTGAAAATCAACCAATACCAATCGAAGTCGTTAAAGGTTGTACAATGTCATTTAATGATTATAATATAATATTATATCATAATATATCAAATTTCAGAGGACAGATTTTTTGTAAAAAAACCACGTAGATACTTAGTTTATATTAATAAAAGGTAATGTTTGCGTGGGTATGTAAGTGATCCATAGCCAAGTATATCGCACTCATGGACCATGGTCTTTGAATTTAGGTAACCATATACTCGAGGATGAGTATTTGGCTTCGAAACAATTAGATTTTTCAGTTTAAAGAATGGTTCACACAGTGACTTGTTAGTTCACGAAAAACAAATTGTATTGTTTGTATATGGTTGTTGTAGGTTATGTAAAATAAAATAGTCATTATAGTCGTATATAACTTTAGACCAACATTTTAAACTTAGTTAAAACCATTCTAGTGACTATGTCAAATATTTGTGAAGTTTGCATTAAACAAATTTTAAGTAAATCCACAGGCATTATTTCATTGATTACGACTAGTTAGCAACGCCGCGTAAGTCGCGTGTAGCATTAGCAATAATTATTTATAAATATATCAACCACATAAAAACAAAGGTCTAAAGCATTCTTATGCAAATTCGCGGTTTTTGAAAGATTTTCATAGCATTTTCGTCAATAGATTCAGCGAGATCCGCGTGTGTAAATGGAGTTTACTTTAACCATCCGCGCGGTTCACATGTCTTAATAAAAAAGTTTAAGAAGGGATAAGTCGGCGGCGGGTATTGAATTCGCGACGGAAAACGTCGTCGTCACGGGATAATCAGCTAGCGTGACGTTATAATTATTTACAATTTTAGCGGACAAGTCTTGTGTTATCGTTCGATAACAATATACATACCTATAGCATTAAAATTTAAGACTGAACAATACGAATAAAATACGCGTGCAAACGAATCGTCAGTGCTATACAATTATGACTATAATATTATGTGTTACGATCAAACGGGACCGCAGTGTCGTGGCACATACCTGCGGCGGCTGCGGCTGCGGCGGCAGTGATTCCGGCGATCAGCGCCCGGTGATGGTCCGACGGCGAGGGCGGCGCGCGTGCATGCGGCGATTTCGCGGTCGCGCCGGACGATTGTCGATCTCCGCCGTCGTCGTCGTCGTCGTCGTCATCGATGTTGTTGTTGTTAACGTTGTGATTGTTATTGTTGTTGTTGTTGTTGTTGTTGTTGCTGTGGCCGCGAACGTGTCCGACGGCGGTTTGGCGGGACTGCAGGAGCGTCATCGGCTGCTGCGGCGGCGGTACAGGTGATCCGGGAGGCGATCTCGAGTCGTCCGGGTCGATCACCGGCGACAGCGAAGACGCTCGCGAGTCCATCGGCGGCGGCCCGGAACAGCAGCTATACAGTGCGTCGGCGGCGGTGCGTTGTGGTTGAGGGCGCGACGGCGACAGAACGGTCTGCGTGTACTATACGGGTCTGTGCCGAACAGGGAACGGCGCGGCCGCGGCGTGCAGCAGGAGCAGCAGCAGCAGCAGAGCGGGCGACGAAAACGCGAATCTCTTCAACTGGTCCATGCGGCGGCAGCGGTAACGCGTTATCACTCGATTACGGGGCGATTGCGCACACCATTTCCACCCTCTGTGCCCCCGCCCCCCACTCAGTTATCGACACTCAATCGGAATATAATGCTTATGCGTGTTTGTACGTGTGTGTGTGTGTCTGTGTGTATGTGCGCGCGCGCCCTTACCGCGATATATGTACATATATATATATATATATTATATATCGAAGCGTTTTATGTATAAAACACACACACACATATTTATGTAGACAGAGATTCCTATTTAAATATATATACACCGTATATATACAAATTTTGGTATTGTATATATAAGTATGTATATACGTATGTAATGTGTGTGGGTGACGCGCCAAACGTCCGTCCCCTAACCGTTCGCGGTTGCCGGGGTGACGATCGCGCAGGGGTGGTCGGGATATTTTCCCCCGTCGGGGGGCCGTACGATTTAACGGACGGCCATTGGGCGTATGGGCGGCGCCCGCGACGGCGGTTTATTTATTAAGTGCGATGCGGATCGGAGGGGCCCAATTCATTATCGACAAATGATCGCCGCCGCCGCCTCGGCCCCGCTCCGTACGCCGCGCCGGGCCGACCGTGTCGGGGCGAAACGAATTTGTCACTCTCGCTCTTTATACACCGCCACCGCTCACGCACGCTTTTGCACCGCCGCCGGCGAACCTTTGCCGTACGCCGACACCGCACCTACATACATACAGATACGCATACCTACGCGACGCGTACACGAGACTTGCACGCGCGTTTACAATAATATATTATCATGCCGTGCCCGTTTCCGCGAACGTTATATATGCGGACAAGTAAAGTCGTCGGCCTAACGATATGTATATATTATTTTACATCCGGTGTGCGCGCGACAACACAATATCCTCCGAGCCAACCGACCGCATCCGGTTGGTCCCGCGAGGTTCACGCGCCAGCGCCGTGCAATAATATGTACGCCCGGCGCGGCGGCGGTGATTGATGTACGTCCGCGGCCGAATGGGATGGTTCGATTTCGGTATTGCCATTTCGACGATTGCGACCGTAATAATAGTTGTACGAAAAATAGCTCCCCGCCGCCCCGCGTCCGGGGCACAGTTATAATACGTTGACCGCGATAACGTTACAGATTTTAATATAATAAATTATTCTTACCATCACCGTCATGTGCATGACGAGTATACGTTTTGTACTGTTGTTTTCGATCGTTCTCGTTGCACGTTATGCCTACACGTTTCGATCCATATTGGGATTTGATTTTTCGAGTGGTTATATACATTTATTTTAGTCTCGTGCAACACACTTTTGACATCTTGATAGATCATATTATTATACGTTCTGCGCAGCAGTATTATGATACATTATAATGTTTTATTTTGACTATACACAGCTATGCCGTTTAATTTTTTCAATCTTGTTGAGAACTGAAGTTCCAATAGTACTAGATGTTTACTGATATTTGGTATCAGTAGTTACAAGTACATTAGTCGAAAACTAAATACTAATCTAGAGAAATTCTTCTT
Source organism: Melanaphis sacchari (assembly GCF_002803265.2). Classification (NCBI taxonomy): domain Eukaryota; kingdom Metazoa; phylum Arthropoda; class Insecta; order Hemiptera; family Aphididae; genus Melanaphis; species Melanaphis sacchari. The sequence goes on along the minus strand of NW_020270469.1, from coordinate 7,108,392 downwards.
TTTCCGAAATTCCAGTCTGTCTGTAAATTGTGATGGACCAGCTTGTTTAGAATTTTTTTCATTTCACTAACCGATGTCGGCTGATTTATGGTACATTGCGTAGAAAATCGAAACCTGTAACCGTAAATATAAACATATTTTTAAATTAGAATTGAATTAATATACGTAAGACAACAAATAAGTAGGTACTTCAATTCTCATAGAATTAGTTTAATATTATTGCTATACATAATTGCATAATTATATTGACATGTATGAATCACGGTAATCTCGTGGATATTCCCTTAGACTTTGATCTCTTTTGTTCAATTTCAATGAATACGATTTTTTATCATAATCAATGATAATATCAAAGTTAATTTAAGTTTTTTATTATTATTTATTATGATAGCACATCGATTTACTTGTTCACAAGGAGTGTTATAGAGTCTTTACTTAAATATTATCATCATGTGTATGGTGTATTAAATTAAGTTTAAAAACAAAAATAGGAATTATACCTAATAAATACGGTTTATGTCAGGTAAACTTAAGCATTACCTACATAATATATACAGTTAATTTTATAATATAGTATTAAGTAGGTACAATAGTTACATGTATATCAAAATATACACTTCCTAATAACCAATATTGATTTTTATATTGTTATAATTCAATCAGCAGGTTCATTAAATTATTTATACTTTGAAATTACAGTAATAATCTACAAAAGTGGAATTCGTTTGGATATAACAATCGGAAAATAAATAAAACAGTTTGAACGCCAATTCATCCGAAACTGCAACCCAATTAACTGCATGCGTTGTTGATTATATACGCTGTGTCGACTAAATGTACTTGCAAATACTACTAAATTTGTATAATTAAATTTATATACACACCGCACATGGGCTAATTGCGTATTCGTAATTCCAAATGTACGTGCTATGAAAAATATATCACACACAAATGAATAACGGTTTATCAATATATTTGTCAATAATTGTTGGTATTTACTCTTTTTACTGCAATATAATTTCACAAAAAAAAAAAAAAACAAAAACATTTTAGTATTAAAATAATAGAAAATTTCTATTCTACGCTAATATGTATCTGCATTCTGCAACACCCGATGATCGTCTATAATATAAATTATACAATGACATAAAAAAAATAATTTTTAACTGTTTTGAAATATATAAGTTTATTAATAAGAATAAAATATGCTTTATAACATTGTACATTATACAATATGATATCTGTTTATTACGGTATATATACGATGAGTATATTCTGTGATTCGATAAAAAATCCATTTATTAAAAAAACCCTTCTTACCTAAATTATTGATACAGCTATACTTTGTTTTAATTATAACAAACAAGAACAAGTTTTAAGTTTATAAGCGAAGTTTAGTAAATTTATTTAGAGAGACTGAACTAATTGATACCGTTACTCCGAAACCTTTATTATTTAAATGAATAAAGTATAATATAGTATATTAAAAAATTAGAATTGATTAATGAATTGAATATATTTTTACGTATATACAAGATGTTTTACGAAGCATGATCATTATGCTCACTGTTTATTTTTTTTTTAGTGGATTAAATCTATTCAAATTCTGATTTTAGAATTTTTATGCAAACTCAATCCATATCTTCATAAATACAAATCTTCTATTCTAATGCAAACCGTTCGTTTTTTTTTACTGTACATTTTTAAAGAGACGATTATATTTTAAATAATAATCTATAGCTATAAATTAAATTTTAAAATAGTTATCTAACTGCATGTACCTACCTATTATAAGGAGAACAATCCATAACAAAATATTTAAAGTATTATATATTACTAATTAATATTAAAGTATTTACATTTGATAATTTATTCAAATGTGAATAAGAGTATATTATATTTAAATGCCCTAAAAACTTTTGAAAAATTATCTAAAAAATAACATGATAAAATGAAAAACATCAAAAAATTAAGAAAAAAATGCAGAATAACAGTTTCACTTTAGAAGTATTCTTTACGTAAAACGAATTATGTACTTGGAATTCATTATCTTAGAGTACAAAAAATAATAATCTTTGTATTGAAATTCGCGCCCTATTAAATAATCAAGAAATTATTCATTCTAATTTCATTTTCGATAAACAAATTTTAACAAAAATTATAAGATTAACGATTTCTAATAAAAGTTGGAGGTAAATGATTTTTTTAAAAAAATAAGTTAATGTCGCTAAAAATTACTCATTAAATAATATTTAAAAAAACGATATATTTTTATGTGTTACATAAATAATACTACTAATTCAACAATATATTTTGTAAACACTTATTTAAACAGAAAAACCCTCAAAGTCGAGAGGAATCGTGGTTCACCAAATGCTAATAATTTTTATTTAGATTGTTTTGCTTAAGACTTTGGCCCTGTACTAACAAACCAAATCAACTATACTCTCGAGATATATATTCCAAATTTCCACGCCTATTTTACTGGTTTTAAACAACGATACATCGTCTCGAAAAATGGTTAATCAAGTGAAAACTTGTATAGTTTTAACTTTTGAAAGTTTTGGTTTATTAAAATAAAAAATATATTATATGCTGTGGTTTTCGTTTCGGTAATATTGTATTCGCCAGTATTTTCAATTTTTAAATATTGAAACCTATGCATAATGCATGGTAAGTATTTTTACATGTATTTCGTTATCAGTTGATAGTAATTTACCATTTATCACATAATAAGAGAAGAAATACTCAAATATTACGAGTAAAATAGTTTTTTTTTCCCAATACATTGGATTTATCAGTCCAAAATAGAGCAATAAACGTCTGTATTATACCTATCCAACTCATATAAAATAAAAATAAAAATAAAACGTGTAAGCGTTTCAATATAGGTGATGTGGTGTCGGTTTCACAACTTTAGAAATGTTCCCGCGGTTTCTTTTCATTCGGTCTCACTGCAATATAGGTACCGCATATAACGTATCCTTATGTTTGTAATAAAGTATGCATGCTGTGTATAGATTATATACCACCGATGCATCTGTAATGCTAAACGTAATATAGATAGTGGGTTATATATATATATTAATATAATATAATGCTCTGTCACGTAATATATAATATACGCACAGCGCAGTGCACGCGTATTATACATTTTGGTGTTTATGCTTTGTTGAAGAAAGGTTTATTGCGTTGGTATATATTATTATATAGGTACCTGTAAAATTAAATTAATTAAACCGCCGGCAGTTTGCGTTCGGGGGTTGCTTAATCAATGCGCGCGCCAAAGATGGCGGCAGCCAAGAGAGAGCATATTATTATGTACACATTATATAAATACGTATATGTGTATGTGTGCGTACCTCAACTCACCCCGTTGGTGCGGATATATACTTAAACTGCAACAGGAGCACTACCTACCGTATACACACACAAGCGCGCAAAGCGGATATATAGCCCTTTTGCCGCTCGGTTTTAATTATACGACACCCCATGATAAGACATCTTCACCTTCCTCCAAAGCTGCAGATACTACTCACTCCACCGACGCGTCTTTTTCGCGTTATCATATCGCACTCATTTATTATTATTATCATTATTATAATATATATATAAATGTATGTATATACGAACGCCAGCGTTAATTTTAATTAAACAGGGCGTATGGCCGGCAATTAACTAATGAATTACACTTTACCAACGAAGCTTTGAGTGTGCGTATATATTGTATTATATTATAAACATTATACAGGGTGATCCATTGAACGTATAATAAACTCATTATTTCAGAAAACACTTGAGTTTTTGAAAACATTTATTTTACATAATATAATCTGAAGTGTCGTTACTAAACAACATTTTTGTAGGGAAATATATACTATAGTTTTACTAATTTTTAATTTTGTTTTACTGTTTTGAGTTAATCGAAACATATATTTTTAATTTCATAATTCAAAGTTGAATGTTATTCGGAATATTTCGATATAAATAAATCAAATTTCGGATAAGTACCGACTAGTTTATAAGTAGGTATCTAAAGATTAGATGAGCGGACCCGTGGACCAACATACCTAAATTTAGTATAACTATACTTCTATACTCATCTGAATGCATGTTATCATTAAAAAAAACCGATAACGATATCGGTTAGCAAATATAACGTGAAAAAAGATATTTTCAAAAATCATTAGCAGTTATTAAACTAATGAGTATTTTACGTTAAACGGATCACCCTGTAAATGCAATTTGCACAAAACGCAGTTTCTATTGTTATGTTTTTACTTTCGTTGTACGCAATATATAATATCATGTATAAGTACGCGTGGCTTTTACGGCTCGTTCGGCGCCCCGGCGAGAGACCACTCGCGCGTTTGCCGTTCAATATGATAATATGTATACTTACTTCACGTAACGCACGTTTACTCGCGACGCCACGAATGGGAGAATAGTTATGATCCCCGGTGCATGTCGTTAAGTCTGTTGAAAACAATATCATTTATATAGCTATAAATTATAATTGCAGCGCATTATACAGACGTGCGGACACACGATTCGCAAATTGTTGATTATGGGATACGAAAAATATTGATGGGCCATCTACTTATTCTACTTCTCTTTCTATATATATATATATATATATATATTAGGTGATTATTTTATCGCATACTCGATATTTTGAAAATATTTTTTATATGATTTCCATTTAAAACAAAATAAATATTTTTATTTAATGACGACATACGTTTTTAATTTCATATTCTGATGCAGAATAATTTTCTGAGTATTTTGATACATAAAAATCGAAATTCGGATGAATAGTTTATGAGTTATAACTTACAAGTATTTAAAATTTTAGTGAGTAGTGTGGAGAAATATGAAGATAGCCCACAAAATCTTATTCTACTAGCTATTACTATAGATTTTGAAATATCGAGTGTTCGGCCTGTTTGCTAAAAGAATTTTATTGTATACGTACCTAAATTAATATTTATTCTTCTTAAATACATTAATAAGAAACTAAATACTCACTTTGTTGTTACTAAGATATTTTAATGTTTATTAGTAACATTTCATAAAAAACATTAAATGTTTATTGATTAGAACGAAAGTCACATCAACACAAAGAATAAACAATAAACTCATCAATAACCTCTTCAATATATATTTTGAAACAATTTTCTATTCGGTGCTTAATAAATAAAAATATAAGTGATGAGTCGAAATATTCTTGCAAAATTGTACTTCAAGGTTTAAATATTTAAATTTTACAGTGGGTAATTTAGAAAATGTATGCTTACATAGTCATCTCTAAAACTTATACCAACTTATTAGAAGAATTTTTACTAGTTATGGTTAGGTATTATGATTACATTAAAGTTTTTACTTTATAAGAATTTAAAAATATACTTATACTCGATAAAAATTTAATTGCTGTAATTGATGATTCAGGGAGGCTGAAAGAGAAGCCGATAAATAATATATTAAACATATATTTATTTGTATTAGACATATTTCTAATTAATCTTATTGTTTATTGATTTTTGTTGTCATGATTTGAAATTTTAAGTTTATCGATAAGCCCTTTGTTTAAATTAAATTAAATTATTTTTTTATGTTTCTAGTTCAAGTACTGGTGTTTGATTACATTTAAAACTACTTTTATTGGGTACTTTATTGATATTGTTGACATAATTAATAATTACATAGATTGTAGGTATAATAATATATTAAATATTACCTAACTTGATTAACGTTCACGGATGGTATATTTAAAATAATAACATTTTTCATCGTGCATTTTTAATATCAGTAAGAGTTAATAAATAATAATCGTGCATGATAATAATAATTAATAATCGTATCTAAATAAACAGTCGATGGGTTAAAATATTAGGTTTGTACTTACAATAATAAATGTAAACGACGTTTATTTCAACAAAGGCCAAAATGTGAGAGGTTAATTTTAAATTATGACTCAAAGGTCAAAATCATTTTATTTTATCTTCATTTATAAATCTGTACGAAAGTGACCATGTTTATGGTGTGCCCAGTGAACTGTAAGTGAAATAATTTGATTACATCGGTGATTTATTATTGCAATCCCTTTTCTAAAAGAGTCGGGGTTGCGGTTAATCTGCTACAATGCTATATTGTATTTATACCTATTCTCCAGCATACATGTGAGTTATCTAATTAAAGTAAAAATTTTACCCTTACAATAATTACTTTACAATACCAAGGAATTGCAAGAATGGTCTAATTATTTAATAAATATATAACTATAATAAATAGATGGAAAACGTTGGTGGTAAGTATAATAATATTATAAGATAAAAGTGGCTATATTAATTAAATAATATAAATCACAATTAATATGCAAATTTATATTCCAAAAAATTCAAAATTTTTAAATAAGTTGTATTAAGTTATTTTTAGACATAAGTGTACAATTCTGTTATGTATATTTTACGTATTTGTACAATATACATGTATTGTAACATTATAAAGGCGTACATATAATATTTTGAGAAAAATTAAAGAAAAGCAAGAATCTGTATAGTTTGATTTTATAGGAAATATTGAGGTATAAGGCTTACTTATGATTAGGTAACGGATTTCATGTAAATGCACATATTTATTAGAACAAAATATTTAAAATTTGTTAAGAAATGTACACGATTTAAATCATTCTTATTAAAATGTAAAAAGACACCAATTTTTTATTTGATATATTTTTACATATTTTGGTATAATTACATATTTTTATAAATTTCGCTAATTTGTTAATATATATTTTTTAACAAATTTTATCATTTCAATACCCATACGTTTTTTCATTAAAAAATTCAAAATATTTTTTTGAAAATTTTGAGTCGTACCACAATTTTTTAAGAAATTTACTCTGGTCTTGCTCTACCACCTGAGCCAATAATTACTAGGTGGGACACATTATTAGTAACCGCTCAATATCATTGTGAGCACTTTTCGAAAATTCAAAAAAGATTTCAAAATAAGATCCAGAAACTTCTATGACTATTAGAAAAGTTTGAGCTTTTCAAAATTATGCAAAATGAAACATTGAAAAATAATTTAATTTTCATTTCAGTGAATTTTAATTTTAATTTAAAACAAAAAATATTTCTTTAAATAATAGTATGCAGTTTGTCGAATTAATGATAAAAAAATTGTAAGAGGATAAATAGGAGATGTCATAAAAAAGAAAATTCATATTGGTACAAAAAAAAATCTAGACTATATTGATTTTAAAACAATCAATGAAATATCAGATAATGATTGGTAGACACCTTTCTATAATTTTGGAATTATAGTCTTCAAATATTACGCCCTTTTTTTAATTCATCGGTTAATGTGGAACAATAATTTAGTCGGTTTAAAAATATTTTGAGAGCTAGTACATGGCTTTTAACATTTAGTTATTTAAAAGAAATTATGACCTAATGTGACATATAATTTTAATATTTTTATAATTATATTTAATGTATTTTTTCCATAAATGCATTGTACTAATACAGAAATAAAATTTTTTTCCTTCATATTTTATAAACACTATATTTTATTTATATTTCCATAGTTATGTACATATTTTTGTATTTTTATTAGATATAAATCCGTTTTCTATTTATGATGTATAAATACTTTTAGTTTAAAGTTTATCCAAACTTGGTATTCAGGAATCGTTACTAAGTCTTACTAAATTAAGCATATATAATTGTGTGAGCTTTAGCATATTATTCAACATATCCCTGTATATCGATCATAACTTGGTTTACCTTGGATAACCTATTTGATATTATAAATACAGTAGAACCTCGATTATCCGGGGTAATGATGGGGAGAGGGTCACACGGATAAATGAAAATCACGGTTAATCGAGACTTTTTATAATAATGAAATTTAAAAAATTTTGATTCAATTGTAATTAGAAATATACATAAGAAGATGCAAACATAAAATAAATTTTCGGAAGAGTGGGCACGGTTAATCGCAAACATGGATAATCAAGGTTCTACTGTATATATAAAAAAGTGACTTTGCTTAAATATTATTTTAACAATTTTTAAGATTATTTCAGAAATAATTAACTATGAAAACAAATTCAAAAAACGGTTTTTTTTAAGTAAATCATCATACAATATCTGTGTTTAATTTCTGTTCTATGTAAGCCATAAAAGTCCTACGAAAAACTTTTTGAAATTATTTTTATTACCCCGAAAAATTATATTTAGATACCTATTCGAAAAGAACCCATAATTAAATATAATACCAAAAGTATCCTCGTGCCATTCAGAATACCAAATGAAAAACTTAAAAAAAAAGATTACGATGGTTCTTAATTGTATGATAGGGGCAATAATGCAATATCAATAATAATGAGATAAAATAAAAATATTATTTAGTCACATTATTATGTTTATATGTTACGCCGAATTTATACAGGAAAAATTGCCGAAAACATGAAATCGGCAACTTGATGTACATAATACTGCTGATTGCGTGAAATCAGCAAGATCCTTCGTAAAAAAGTTATAAAGTATAACTCAATATAAATGAATGTATTATATTCATGATATTACATAAAACACTGAAAATATAATAAAATCTTACTGTAATAATAAATTATGTGAAAAAAAGTAAAAAAAAAAAAATCGAAAGTTATAAAAATGTAGTTAGTGTTTTAGGTTATATGTTTATATTTATACATTTTGGTAATATGGCCAGGGTGATACGACGAATTACACATCGTGCCTTTTTCCTATATATCCATTTATATGCAAATCTGTACTCTATATAGTTAAGTATTGAGCATTCACAATATAAAAAAATGTGTTCTTATTTTTACACAATTATTATACTTACGTGTTATAATTATGATAAAATAATATGTTAAAATATTTTGATTTTAGTTTTATTTTGTTTACATAAATGTACAAAGATATTTGAAGATTATAAACAATGCTTTAAGCTGAGATTAAATTTAATTAACTGCAGTTAAATTACTAAGCTGTTGGTGAAATTAATATTCAAAATATTATAGGAGATAAATTTCCCAAGGTTTACGCACAATTTATTGGATTATAGCATCATTTAATCCTCATAAGTTTACCTTTCTCTTACAAACTTAATTTTGGCAGCAGTTTATTGGTTTAACGAAATTATTTGATGCATCTATATACTATTATGCACATATACTTATATCATAAAACATTGAATGAAATGAAGAAACTAGTAGAACTCATTCATTTTGTTTCGTAGATGTTTTTATTTAAAATAAATAGAATTAAATTTAATAATACAGTGTATTTAAATATCATAATCATTTAAATAATCTAATTTTTTTTATAAATTAATTTCTTTTAAGCACCTAATTTATTAAATGGAATCTTTTTTACGCGAATTTTCCCGAAGTATGATTCTGTTAGGTATTATTCAAATTAGCATTTTTATTAAAATCTTTTTTTTTTTAATTAGATGCATTTACTTACACTGTACATTCAACTATGGATTATTTTAAACAGCATTTCTGAAATGATTATTCTTAAGTTTTTTACCATGTATATATAATAATGTTAAAACTAAATAGCAATTAAATTTAACTGTGATTGATACTTTAGAGTCTTTAGACTCTTAAATACTTTTGAAAGCCTAATAAACTTGGTATAAACTTTACATCAAAACAATAATAATGTACGAATAAACAAATATACAAATATTAATTAAAGTAAAATACATAAATATAACAAAACTGACTCTAAAGTCTGTATAAATTAACTAAACAAAATTGATTTTATTCTTTTTTTTTTTATGTTGCGAATTTTTTTTAATAAATAACATTTACATGCTTATACTATTATAGATATCATCAAAAGCTACTAATATGCTCTCTATTATATGGTCTTTGGTAAACAATATTGATATTTAGTGGTTAATACAGGTCTGTATATCATTAAGTTGGGATAAATAGATAATAGGTCTCATATACATTTGACATATTCATTTACAACAAGCAGCATTAACAATTAATTACACACATTGTGTAAAATGAGTCTTATTGTAAAATTTTAATGATCAGGAAATTACCTACTAACTATTCTTAGGAAATCGAAATTATGAATAAATTCCAAACCTCTAATTCTCTAGTATATACAGACAAAACGTTTATAGTATATAAACTATGTATAATATAAATGCATATATATTATAATCCTATATATATAATACGAGTATGTGTACATATAATAATTTATACGTTTCGTATAAAGGTCAAGAAATCAAATTAACTTAAATGGAAAAAGATATTTATAAATATAATAAATAAATGGCGCACTAAAAGTTATGGAAATCGGTTTTGAAAATTCTTTACGGATGACGTTAATCCATGTAAAATACTGTCAATGGGCACTTTTTTCACCCCCTTACACCATATGAATGTTTTTGAAAAGAAAGTGGGTAAAGGCTATTTGCCGGAAATCCATTTTTATGGAAGGTCCGGCGTTTTTACGACATCCATACATCTCAATTTTTATCAAGTTATGTCACTCCGCGTTTATATATTTCATTTTACCACCCCTCCTTCCTACTGGATGATCAAGGTGGCGTCGGCCAGGGGCTCGCGAGGGTGCCGGACCATAGAGCGCTATATGCTATTGTGACACCACCCTATAGATGATCCATTGCGTGTCCGAGTGGAGGAGAGGATGTGAGTTTTGCGAAGCTAGTTTTATGGGCAGCACTGGTTAACTTGGTTATGCTTTTGTGAAAGTGAAAGTTACAAATACAAATGGATGACCATTTGCTCTTAGACAGGGGAAAATAGTACTAGCATTGAACGTCTAAATAATATTTGATATTTCGCCGAGATATAAAGTTAATAATATTTAATTTCGTTATTTTAAATTAGATCATTACGTGTTTAGATTTGCAGATTGATGGCTTTTATTAAATATTTGTTTTTTTCTTATTTTATAATATATTTTTGATTCGATATTATACTTTTTTTATGTCAAAATATGAAGTTAGATCCTGATTGTATACGATACATATTTTTGAGTATACGATCGCATAAATGAATTGTTTAATATGACGTGATATCACTTGCTAAATATAGGCTCTAATTTTCTTAAATTTTTAATTGTATACAATTTTTAAACTAAGTATCACGATCAAATTGAATGTTTTTTATTAGATTCAAAAAAATCTTGTAGTGCTTTAGAGATAAAATTAACAAATGTATTAGTAGTTTAATATTAAACTTGTCAAATATAGCAGATGAGATAATTCCATATAATTAACATAATATTAAAATGTATAAGTTATTCGATTTATTATTCGAGTCGACATCGTGTAGGAACAAACCTACCAGGACTACTCTTCGATTTCGTCACTGGAAACATTTATGTTTGAGAAATGATAATTGTTGTGAATGATATTAAAATGAAATGTATGTTTTACTGTAATTATATGGTAAAAACTGCTGATTTTCCATAATGTAACTGATATTTTTAATCAACAAAATCATTGTTTTTGTAAAAAATAAATTGAAATACACGTTTTTAACTTTTAAATTTTTATTTGGTATAAAGAAAATGTATAGAAAATACATCTTTAATCTATAAAATATTAAAATATCAAGATAATAGATTTTAATAGGTTTGCAAATAAACCGAATAGAATATGATGGATGTACAGGAAGTACTAGCAACTTTAACCTGGCTTATAAAGTAATTTTTCTCAGTATATAATTAAAATTTTAAAAATAATGTTATATAATTATTTTTTTAATACTTTTTTAAGCATAAAAACCCCTTTGATTAAATTACGAAAATAGATTAAATCTATTATTTGGATACTTGAATAAGTACTAACATATTTGTATAATATTAATTGCTTATATTATAGTTATTACTTTATTGATAAATTATTTTATCAATATGTACGGATTAATTAGATCAAATGAATTAAATAAAAAGATCTGTATGGTACAAACTGTATCGGTGCTTAAGGAATACTTGAATAAAAAAAAAAAAAATATTTGTTATTTTCTATAGTAAAATAGTTTTTAAATAATTTAATTTTTAACTCGCATACCATTAACACAAATGTGTTCGAACATATTATTATATTAACAGTAAATCAGATATTAAAATTATATTAAAAAAAAAAAAAAAAAATGTAAATAATTATACTATAATGCTTTATTTTTAATTTACGTCCGCATTTCGTATTACAAATACCAATTATATTGTTCTATCTGGGAACGAAATAAAATTCGATTAATAGCAGTGCGATTTTAATAATTATTTTTTCCACTCACCGCACAACTACGCCATGTAGCATGTTCAGATATAAAACAACCGCGTATATATTATGTATCTTTAATGGTTGTTATGTATATTATCGTTTTCTTGTCGTAACATTTTTGACCGTTCGTCAGAATAAAAATACCAATTTGTCGTTTTATTCACACACATATTAAGAATATCTTGTAATACGTACATGACATATATAATAATACATGTTGCCTACTGTAGTATTGTATGTAAAAATACAAATGTGTAAGTATATTACAACATTATTAAAAAAAAATGAAAACTATTATATTCTTGTATTCAGTTATAATCTACATATTATAAGAATAACGATGTTCAATTACCATGAAACGTATTGAAAAATCAGTCATTAGTGAATCGAATAAGGACGGGACCAATAAAAGGAAACCGGTGAAAAGCTGAAAAAACTATCATGAAAACTGCAATTTTTATTGTGTTGTGTAATATTATATTATAAGTTATTAATTATTACTGTTACACATAGTAAATATTAAAACAATATACAATATACCTATGTCCTATATATATTAAGGCGTAAAAAGAATTAAATACCTTTAGATACCTATACGTCTTATTAGTTGTTACTGGTTGGTATACTTACCAATATATTTATAATATTAAGTACACTTTGTTAGTATTTATAATTTGTCTCTTGTTTTCTACATTATATGTGCCCGTCGTTGCGGCACTCTGCCGTTTTCAAATGTAACGAACGTTAAACGACCCGTGTTTGCCGTTGCAATTAAAAACGGTCGACAGTGCTGCAAGGGGTGCGGTCAAAAGGGTGGCCCCGTCACCGCACCCCGTGATAATTCAATCAAGTCCGAAGTTAGTTAACTTTGAAATTCGCGAACGCCACCGCCACGCCACTCCCCTTATATATATATATATATAATAATAATAATAATATATACAACACCACCGAACTGACTGTGGGGCTCGTAAACCAAATACAAAATCAGCGACAATCAAGGACAACTATGCACATAATTCTATTACCATAATTACAACGCAAATAATACGAGAAATATCGCATGACGTACATCTCCACGCGACAAGACGCTATTGACGAGGGTGTCGGGGACGGTATTTTTTACGTTGCTTTTTTATTACAATTTAAATATAATACAAAACAAAGTTTCTTCAATTACGCGTTCACATGAAACATATATTATTCATATGTGCGATAACAGACACGTGTACAAATGTACAAGTATACAACAGTTAACAATAAGTATAAATATCAAAGTATAGCTTACAAGATATTTATATATTATTACATTATAATAATATATTTTATTAAGCACACATAAACACCTAAACACTTCGTTTAATTTTGTATATATTATAAATTATCATTGAATGACAATTATAGTTAATATGTACGTTAGTTCAATGACATTACGAGTATAATGTCTAGTGAGCGATGTTAAAATAGAATAACAATAAAATGTAATTTATAATTTTAATAATTAGGTAGTGTATAAGTTTTTAATTAGAAAAATTATATGCATATATAAATAGTTCCAAAAATAAAACGCAACTTTACTTATTTAAGAACACTGAGTTAGTGTGAATTAACAGTTAAGTACAAGTACAAAATATTTACGTCAAATCATTAAAAAAAAAGAAAGCTGTCATGGCCCACGGGATGCCTAGTAGACGTGAAACATTGAAATTAATGGATATTGAAAGTATTTACAATTAATGAAATTAGACTACATCTAAAACAATTAATATTGATAAGAAAATAAGTATTTATTATGTAAACAATCGGAGAACTTATAATATTGATATAAAACAACACAATATGTATTTCTATCCTATCCTATCCTTGGTGTAGCACTTTAATTTTATTTTAAAATTGATTTACTTCATTCATTACCGCATGGTAGTAGCTTTAATTTCGACATTTCTACGTTTAAGACAATCTTTGAAAATTTAATGACTCGTTTAGAAGTAATTGTTTTTTAATATGTTGATCCTTGATCCTCAGTTCCACTGATCTGTTAAAGAATGATCAATGTTTACAAACTTCTGACATTTTTTCTAACACAAAAAAACGTAATATCCATTACACGGTTTATTTTATACATACATGCATACATATTATATATATAGCATTATAGGTTTAAGACACAAATTGAAACTAAATCGATAATTTAATAGAAAATGATTTAAAATCTTATCTTATTAAATGAGGAAAAATGTAATGATTTTAATGAGAAATATGTAAAAAAAAAAAAAATAACATAAAAATAAACCATGGCGAAGTATTAAGCAAAATCGTGTTTGCCGATTAATCGGCGACCAATTATTATTGTTTCTTTAGTTACAATTATTTTGACTTCTTTGTAGATATAATTAAGAATACATAATTATTTCCATCTGTTCGATGGAAAAAAGTATAACGAGATTGCGGCGAATCAGATCAAACAAAAAAACCCCTCATAAACGGTAAAATGTCAATGACATGCTATAACGTGGTTCTGGATTCGAGAGAGATCGTTGACTAATATCATAACAGTACTACTGAACAACAACAAGAATTGTACGGGCCAAGCGTTACTTGAGTTTTTATAATGTTTGTTGCGATGCGGAAAGTTTAGCGATGCAAAAATCGATGTTTATACGACGAAGCTAATCGCGCCGGACGACGCGCGGGCGGTTCCAAGGCTGCCTGCAAAATCGGTTGGGCGCATCGTTCAGCAGCAGGATAACGCGGAACAACAGCAACTCGAGCACGTACAGCATCAGGACGAGGAGTGTCAAACGGATTATCCGAACGGCGGCGGCTGGTCCAGGGTCAACAGCGACCGCGACACCACTGTCGGCCACCAATTGCTGGTTCAGCAGTACCACACGGTGCTGTATAACGCGCCGGAACACGCGTGTGGCGGTTCCACGAGGATAGGCTTGCCAGGTTTTAAAATCACCAAACCGGGACATCATATTTAAATGACCTTTTTTTATTTTTTCTAGCATGTTAGTATAATTATATGGAAATGATAAACAGCTGATGACACAATACGATAATCATGCGTAATGATATTATGTACAATATTATTCCACGTTTCGATATTAAATAATAATATAATGTTTAAGTTATTTTAGCTCGGCTTCCATTAACCGGGACAAAATTAATGACCGGCCGGTACACCGGGACGTGCTGTTAAAATCGAGACTGTCAATCCGGGACGTATGGCAATCATACACGAGGAGACCGCGCCGTAATGTCAAGTGAACCCGGACGGGGCGCGGACAGTGATCGCGGGCCGGCCGCAGCTGCGCGAGCTGTTCGGAGCTGCGGCAGAGAGCGGCCTCATTGGCGACGGCTACAGCGACGGCCGACCGGTGGTCGTGTCGAACCGGTGAACACGGTCCGACCAGTTGCTGGTGGCGGCCACTACACAACGGTCCGTCCGACCGTTCGTGGTCGAGTTCAACGCGCCCCGGCCGTTCGCCGTGGTCGCGTCCGTCGTTCAGCACGCGTTTACCGCCGCCGCCCGCGGACGTGGACAGCCCTGGCGCCCGGACCGGTCACGCCGCTAGTGGACGTCAGCAGCCGTCGGCCACTTTACGTGGTCCACCGCGTCCGAGCACTCGTGGAGAACGTCGCCGGGTACGGCGAAGTGGTAAACATCCGCTTCAAAGGCGGTCACAACCGGTCCGGTAAACCGGCCAAGTTCAACTTCGCTTTCGTCGTGTTCAGCGGGCTCGAGGGCGTGGAAGCCGCGCTCAGATCGACCTTTGAAACGGCAACCGCGTCAACGTGCATCGGTCCAAAGGCCAGCGACGCCTTTTTCCCGAACCGTATGACGGCCGTTAATCGATAATGATGATATTATGACGGTGCGACGGAAGTTCGCTGTAGTGTTTGTTTTATAATAAAACTTTTATTTTCATACTTCCGAGTATAGATTAATAGTAAATCCGACTTGTGTGTTTGTGTCTACTTCTTTCGGTTCTTCGTCACGTCTTATAATACCGTCGTAAACGTGTTTGAATGCTTGGCCACTTTGCGACGGACCCCAAGACGGTAAATTTAAATCGACAAATTGATTTTTAAAATTTCATTTTCATTTAGTAGGAGTAGTTTATTATTTTCTAATTCTATACTATTCTGTATAATGTTTTATTGGACTTTGATTGGGCCGTCACGATATCGTATAACCAAGGCGTACCAGTAGATGTTTCATATAAAAAGAAAAATAAAGTTCTAATCTACGTAAATACGTAGTTTATGTGATATAAATAGCTAAAGTATGATCCTATTTTTTTAGACATGAGTATCAAGGACGTACTGAGGAAATTTTAGAAGTTGAGGATGGTTCAATATACAATAATTACTTTTATTTTAATTTAGTCAGATAACTATGTTATCATGTTTTACGTAAGTACGAGAATAAAGCTGGTAAATTTATGTAATAAAGACGAATTTATTTAGTGAGCAAAAAAATAAAAATAAGATTTTTAAAAGTATTTAAAATAATGCATATGTATATATATTTTTTTTAATGGGTGTGATCTGGACTTAAAAATGAAACATCCGCTTGGATAGGTGCGAGAATAATATTATTCTATTATATTTATTTGTTTAAATGTTATCTTTTTATATTTTAATATTAATAAAATTTAATATTTTTAACATACATAATTATTATACGTCTTTGTTTATATTATTATCATTTTATTATTTTTAATAGAATTTATTCTTTATTTTTTTTATTATACGTTTTGGTGTTTACCCTGTTACGTCTGAATTTGGGGTGCTATATTATGCCACTACGCTAATATAGCACCCCAAAGTCAGAATTTTTGTTTGAAACTTTTACAAGATTTAGTAAACATTTCGTAACAAAGTTTAACCGCGATTAACTTACAAATAATTCCAATTTTTAGTGATGAGCACTAAGGTAAGTTACCGAAGTAACCAATACCCTTCAAATGACTTTATTTACTTAAAATATTTACATAATATAACTAAATTTAATACAAAATCTGAATTTCCGGATAACCCAAATCTTGTTAACACCATTTAGAATATTGTATTATATTATGACACTTCGCGTGTGTCCCAATACCTATTCTTGGAAATAACTTTTTAGATTTTAAATTTTAATTTATACTAAAATTTTGAGTCAAAAAAATAATTTTTATACTTCGTATAGTAGGATAATATATATTTTTTACAAACATAAGATATAGTAAATTTTATTATCAATTGATTTTCAGACGTTAATTAAAATAAAAGAGTGAATTACAAATCAATTACGAAATGTTAAGACAAGATTATTATCATTAGCATCTTGTAATATAAAATATTCTACATTTTGAAGAGAGTTAAGTAAAACATATGAGAGTGGCACATATTTTGACCCATTAATTTCCAAAAGTCTAAGACTATTACACGTTTGGCATTAATGAAGAAAAAATAATAATAATAGTATAAGTAGAAAATAAGTGTACCAAGTGTGTACGTAAACCATATTGACCAAATATTTATAAATAGGTACGTTCATTCTACGAATGTAATGAAAGTTCTTAGATGCCCGTAGCCCGTTATACATTATTATTTATTACAAACTGAGGTTAAGTATTATATATTTTTTTTTTAAGTCAAAAAGATATTATTTTTAATATTTAAACGTTACGAACTGAGATAATTTATTCAGGGGTTGAAATTAAAATTGAACTAAAATGATTTATTGATATATGCGTGCTTATAACAATTTAAATTGATACGCTAAAGCTTATACTATTACAACGATAACTATTCTCTGTTTATATATGTACTGCTGTCTATTAATTGTATATATTGTTATTTATAACTTGACCATTTCTGACATTAACTCTGTATCCATTGTTATTGAATTACAACTAATCTGACCTTTACGCAGAATTGTTTTAAATTAATTATGTCGAATATTTGCTAAACACTGAGACTGAATTAAAGAGTGGTATAATAAATCATTTTTTATTTAATGTTTGCGATAATCAACTACTTAAATAGCAATATAAACACAAAAGTTTTAAATTTACGGTACGATATATACGTAAACTCAATATATAAAAAAGTTTATAAATTTATAGAAACGTCGTATTCACCGTTTAAACTTCATGTATTTATTATTTATTGATTTAATGAGAATAACATAGTTTGGGCTTTGAAGGCCTAATGAATCTGGTAACTTTTACACCGCAAACAAATTTAAACATCGTGGCCGTTGACAGCGCTTATATTAAACTTTTAACTAAGTACAATGAAAACTTTTTGATGTCAGCTAATGTAAAATATTTTGTCTTCAAGTATTTGCATTTTATGTAAAACTCAAGACAAAATAAATTTAATAAATTATAAAGCGATTGAATAAAATTTTGTCTTTTTTTTAGTAAATTAATATAATATTATCGGTGATTTTATTTAAATTGTATTTATAAATTATAAATGCATTAGTTACTTCACAACGCAAATAGAAATAGTATATAATATATACTAGTAATCAGTTTAGTACACTAAATAAAAAATAATAAACAATTAATACAAACATATAACTGATTATTAGTATATTACTATAAGATTATTATATACTAAATAATTAAAATATAATGGACATTAATACGTTTAAAAATATAATAACACCAGTTACGGAATAAGTAGAAATTTTGAATCAAACTAAATATATATTTAAGTATATTTTGTTTTATTGTTTATATTGTATGGATATGCTCAATATCCTCATTATAATATTATTATTTTTTAAATTATTTTTATTTTATATTTTTTTAAACTTACAATGCTTTAAACACGATTTAAATGAAAACTACTTCTTGAAATACAGTTCATAAAACTCTACTTAGGGAGAGGGAAGGGAGCTATGGTATCAGGCCTCAGGATAAATATAATAGATATATTAGACTTTATTAAATTATTTAATTTAAAATTGATTAAGTATCGCATCAAATATGTTTACCATTTATACGAAAAAATTGATAAACAGATAGGAAATACGCACATAAACAAAATCGTCATTATAAACCAAAGAATTAAATATTTTCAAAATAAGAAAATTAAAATTGAAACTATTTTTTTATTCTACAATAAAATTGGCTACTGAACTGGGTAAGGAAATGAATGTATGCGATAATGTTTATAAAATTTTTGAATTAATTACAAATTTGGGCTTAAAATTTTATCTGAGATTTCTGCTAATATTTTTCAATTATTTGAAGATGATAATATATAATATCGATGTTACTAATATATGATATAAAGCTAGTAATTGTAATTTTTCAAGTTACATAATGTAAATAAATATATTACCAATTTTCTTTTGAAATATTTTTTTATATCTTTAAACATGAAAATAATTTGAAAGAAATTTTACTTAATATGTTCATTTTTTTACGACTTTATTATTATCATTTCAAATTTCAAATTTTGAAACGCAACGCATACTTTCAACATTTGAATAGATTAAAAACTTCAGAAGAACGTTTTTTAACCAAGAAAAATTATTATTCATTTTTCTGTAGAGAGAGGTAGGTACAACTGGATTTTTCAAATTTAACTCAAGAGTTTAGTGACAGAAAAACTTGGAAAAAAATGTGTTAAAAAAAAAAAAAAAAAAACCTGCCTAATATTTTTACTTTTATTTATATTTATGTTTATTGTTTATTTAATTTATATGATAGTTATTTATTACTAAGAGACAAAACTACAAGAGTTGTAATATAATCATATAGCCATATATGAATGGTTTATTTATATTGATCAATATTAAATATTTTTTATAGACTTAATCACCTAAAGTATGATTTATTTGTAATTTTAAAAAAAAACAATTAAAGATAAAAATATTTACGACGTTGTCGGAAATACCGTCAACGATTTGTTAGTTTGTTACTAGTCTAGCTGTGTGCTGTGAAGATTGAAGATTTATCGTCTGATAGAGACTTGCCGTCATCAGAAATGTCGGTACAACCGGTCGAGCCAATTCACGGACGAGGAACGGCTGAGGCGTACATTTTCAATGACGGACCGAAAGACGACGCAGAGGTAGGTATTGGTGATGGTAAAAACGTAGTGTCGGTCTAGTGAACAGTAGTGAGGAATTCGTTTGCGGACCTGGTCAGTTAGCTAGATCCGAGTTAAACCATACCTCGACCCCGCTCATCGCAAACGACGCCAACGGAAATTTGCCGCTGCGTGAAAAAGCATTGAGCGGATTTTGCAATGTGCGTGTTGCACCCGACGCCATTAGCGTTCTCCCACCCAATCCCTAACCTCTTCCGAAAGACATCGGCAGAGACTACGACACTTGGACCAGAGGATGATACGAGAAAGAGCACGGACGGTACCCAGTGGTAAGTCACCCACATACAGTTCTCCCACAGTCCCCTGCATGACGGGTTCGCAGGCGTCGAATACGCTCGGGGGGCCATTGCGATCGGAAATTTTTGTCGCGAGTAGCGACGGACGATGACCACACTCATTACAACGGCGGTAGAGACTTTGGCATGATTGGAGCTAGGAACACGGACGTCAGAGCCCGACGGTGCACAGCTCTGCGAGCGATCATCGGATGTAGGCACAGGGCTGACGAGACGTCTAAAAGAGATTTCGTCTCGGTGCAACAATGTGTTGCGGCGCGGTCCGCAGACTTTTTCGTGCCACAGCTACCAGGTCGGCCGGATCGCTCTTCTGCAGACCCGTCGGCGACTTTTCGTGTAACCGACCGCATGAGAACGTTGTAAAGGTGACCCACACTGCCTATAATATTCTCTCTAAACATCTTGCATCCATTTCGACATTTTCGTCTCATCGTTTAATATGCTGTCGTTCCAATTCATTTTTTTCCCCAATTTTTTTAAATCTTGTTTTTGCTAAAAACTCGAGTTTGTTTATTTTATAAGTACGTTTTGTTTTGATTTAATTTTTTTTTTTTTTTGACACCAAAATTATTGTTTAACGATGAAAGCTACGAGTACCTACTCTTAACGATGTATGTTTTTTTTATCATTATTATGCAATTTAAAATGTATGACTTACGTTCTATTTTTTTGTTTATGTTTAAATATTAATACTAAAAATTAAAATTTGTTCACGTGAAAAATTGTTATTTTTTTCATATTGTTGATGAGTATCTATGTAAATCAATTATTATAATTAACAAATTAGAAAATTGTTAAAATACATATATTCAATATAAGATTCTTTTGAATAGAGTGATGAGCATCATCGCATCGACCACAGTAGAAACACTTCACACGTAATACATACGTATTAAAAAATAGTTATTAATAAATTATTATACAGCATTAATATAATGAATTGTTCGAAAAGCAAAACTAATCATTAAATTATGAAAAAATTATTATATAATATAATAATTTTATATTATTATTATATATTATAATTATTATTATTATAATCTTAATTATTAAGATTTATAAACTATAAGAATTGTAAAATAATATATGCATTGTATTGAATATGAACGTCAATATAATCGAATAATTAATAAAATGGTAGACGATGAGTGACTATCGCTCTACTGTACATTTGATGTCGAGTGGGTTACTGTTATGAATTATAGGCAGGGCTTGCATTTGAAAAAAAAAATTTGTTATGCGTTATTTATTTATTTATTTATTTTGCGTTTATTGTTATTCAGAATTAAAATGTTTAATATATTTTATAAATTATAATTTATAACTATTAAATAATTGGAAACTAATAATTATTCCATTTTATTATAGTATATTATACTATATTTAATGTTTTGCGTTAGGTATTTTTTGTGTTATGATATATAATATATTTTGTTAATCGTTATGTTTTGTTTTGTATTATTTAATTATTTATGTTTATCGTTTTTGGCGTTTTCCGTTATAGGTATTAGGTAATTTCGTTTACAGATTTCAATTGATTATTTGTTTACTTTCTTATATTATTTATGAATATTGCTATCTTTTAGAATTTTTATTGATTAATCTTACAGTACAGTATTAATTATGTTTAGTGTATGATAAAATAATTTATGATTAAACTAATACTAATAAGTAATAACTATCAGTTAACGACGATCTATGAATCTATGACTTAAGATTTTATTTTAATTAATATTTAATCAATTTACGTTTATACTTTATTCATTATTGATTCTGAAAAATTAAGTATAACAATATTAAAATATTAATAATACATAAATGGCTAATAAAAAAAAAAAAAAAAAATTGAACCAGCTACATCTTATTACAACCATACTAATGATAACACGCCTGTAGAGCATACTAGCGTCGTTGAAAGTAATATTAAAAATAAAATGAATGCTTGTTTTAAAAAAGTTAGAGAAAAAAAGAGGCCCCCTCGTTAACTCCAAGTTGAATATAAAGTGTGTAATACGAAAAAATATATATTTTAGTCTCTGTTATATACCTATGTATTTATATAATATTATATCAAATTGTATACACAACTCGAAATTTAATAACATTTAAATACCGCGAAAGTGAAAAAATAGGTTCATAGTATTATACATATATAATATTTTTAAATAAATCAAAAATGTTAATGCCTATTGTAAAATTTATAATAACATGATATACGTAAAAGTTTAAATTTCTATATGATCAAACTTTTCTAATCTAATAATACAAAATTCTATAGATACTTACCAGTTTAAACAAGAAAAAGCATTGAGAACTGTAATAAGAAATCTTCACCACACGATTCCACTAGACAAAATAAAAAAAAACTTATATCTCTCGACTATATTTCAAAAAACGTAATCATTTTAATAATAAATGCTCACTTTCACTGTTCTTTATCGATCTAGAATTTAATATTTACAACAAAGTGATTTTCATAGTTGATCTCCTAGTCATTCTAAAATAAAAATAGAAGAGCCTTGTGTTTCCCATTAGCTAGTTCAATCCTTTTACTGCCAAGACTACGGACACACAAAAATGTATTGTAACTATCTACCTAAATGTGTTTGATATTGTGAACTTTATCCTTTTGACAGTTCTTAAAAATTATCAGATCTACCAGTTAAATGCGCCTTTTATAACGACTAACGATTCCACACTCGGCCCAACTACAGATGTTTTCTAATGCACATACTATTTTAATCGACTCAATAATCTAAAAAAAAAAAATCACCTAGCTCAAGGTAATTCTAAACTTCTTAGTAATAAATCATTAGTATTAAAATTTAAAACTATGGACTATGGTACATTGGTACTAATTGTTATTCTATACTAAGAGGACGCTACATACGTAAATATTGAGACCAAAAACGAGGTTTGCGCGAACACGTTTTATGAAAGCTATGAGCACTCTAGAGATTCAAAAGTTTTACATAATATATAGAAGGTAATTTTTTCTATGATTTAGTGTTTTTATTTTTTTATTAAAAAAATTAGGTAAAAAGTTATAAAGCTTAAAAAACGTATGATATTATGTGTTTTTAAAAAGCTTATAAAACTATATTGAGTTAAGTTATGAAAAAAATAAAAACACTACATCACAGATAAAATTCTCCCCAATTCTTGGTGAAAATTTTATAAATTTATTATTAGTGTAGCCGGTTTATCTTATGTTCGCGTAAAACAGTTTTTAACAATCTTTTATGGTAAACACAAATTTTCTTCATTGATTTATACGCTGTTCTCATTGATATAAAACAGGACGCGGGGGACAAATGTATCTTAGGTTAGATATATCTAAAGAACATTACTTCCAATAACTATCAATCAAACAATGATAAATGGCATAATTACGTCATAGACAGTGAGAAATTTTTACTTCTATGATCCGTTCGTAAATTTAAATTGGTTTTAATTAAACATTTTATAAATTATCATGCGATATAGGCTTATAACCGAACTTTACCTAGTTGACAAATTAGTCGAATGTCATTCGTTCAACAGTTGAACTGTTACTACAGTGACTGTAGTACAGTCGTACCTTTTTTCAAGAATACCAAAATAATTATTTCCATGCGATAAACTTTATCACATTTTCAAGAGATTGTCCACTGCTATCAGCACTCTTGACTCATGGTATTTGGCTTCAAAGAGTTCAAAGATAAGTAATATTGTAATAACAAATAACTAATAAGAATTAAGAATAATAGTGAATTAATGAATATGATATATTTCTGAACTATTATTTTGATTTACGCCCATTAGATTTGTCACAATTTCTTAGAAAGTAAAGTATTTCAAATTTGTATTTATTTTTTTGTATTTTGATTTCTAGATGAGTAGTTATTTTAATTTATCAATTTTTACTTTTTTTTATGGAATGCTGTATTAATTAGTCAGTGCAAATGTCAAATAGAGACGGCAAATCGCATTTGGATATGACCAGTCATGTTGATTCCGATAGTGAAGAATTTGACTGTGATAATCGTAGGATACCACTGGAACATCTTCCTATGTTCCAACGTTTGGCATCAGTTAATGGAAAAATAAATCGTATGAAAAGACGTCAATTGATAAATATAATGAACAATAAAAATCTTAATACTGATGGCGAAATAGATGTGTTAAGAAAACGTTTAAAAAACCACTATAGAATGCAAGCTCTGATTAAAGCTAAAATCTGTGAATCTGAAGCCACTTACTTTCCGTATTTTGTTGTTATTGATATTGAAGCTACATGTACTGAAAATAATCCTGCTGATTACAAGTAAGTTAACATGTTAATAAACTGTTTCCTTTTTCCAAAATATATTCAACATTAGAAAACAGTTATTTATAATTATGTACCTAGATTATTTTAAATTATAATACTATTGTGTTTAAAAACTATTATTCTTCAACTCTCAATATTGTCCTAATTCCTTTCAAGTTTCAACAATTTAATTATCTGCTAAACCCTTAGATACATTGATACATTTTCATTATCTTATTAAATTTAATTAGTATAAAATAAACTAAATTTATTAGGTATAGCCATTTTGTATCTATTTGTCATTTTTTTAAAAATTATTCTATGAAGAAGTTATAAACTATTCTTGTTACAAGTTTTTAATTTATTTACTTTAACTGTAAATTTTCAAATACCATATTGAATAGGCTAGGCACATTAATAATAAATAATAATTTAAAATTAAAATGGCACAAGTTTAGATCCCTATTTAATCAAGTGATAAAAGAAAACCTTATGGAAAAAAGTTATTTTAGGAGACCAAGGTTGAGATTGAAAGATTGTATTTAAAATTATATAAAAAATGGTTAGACCAGTTGTTTGTTGGAAGACAGCTTTATATTTAGCAGATTAGAAGCAAAAAATAATAAAAAAAATAAATATTTTAAAATTATTAAATGTAAATAAATGTAATTAATATATTAAATTCATATTTTCATGTCTGTGTAAATAATTTAATAAAATTGATGATTATAATATGTGTTTAAATTATATGTTTATTGTTTAATTTATATATTAGATTTGAAATCATAGAATTTCCAGCTGTATTGGTGGATGCTAAGAAACGAAAAATTATTGATCATTTTCAAGCATTTGTAAAACCAACAATCAATCCAAAGCTATCTGAGTTTTGTATTAAATTAACTGGTATAACTCAAGTAAGTTTATTTTTATTTCTGTTTATCTAATTTTTAGGATATCTATTGTTCCATAAAAAATCAATCTATACAAAAAAAATTATCATAAGTGTAGTTAGTACCTATTTATTATTATTTTTTGATTATTCTTTAAAAAAAAAAAAAGAATATTAAGAATTAAGCCACTGAATTTAAAAATATTTAAAAAATTGTCATTATTTACGTAAAAAGTACTCAAAAATAATTTATTTTTTTTAATTGTGATATCCTCATTAAAAACTTTGAATACTATTTTGTTGATTTTTTTTATTTTATTTATTTTTTACCCTTAATATAATAGAAAAATTAAATGTTGACCACTAGCATTTTATTTACTTTTTTAAACTAATCAAAGCCACCAAGTTATCATGAAATGCAAATTCTGTTATTGTACTCTAATATATTTAATGCTTATTACTCACAAATATAATTTTGTAGACTCAGATAGCGCAGTACATACTCAAAATATTAAGTATATAATAAATGAGTTATAATTAAATTTCAAGAGATATCATTAAGTTGATGCTCCATTCACTAAAAGATTTTAATTTTACATTCATAAACATATCATATTTTCCCAGCTGGGAAATACTGATTCCATTTATTATACTCTGTGCTATATGATAAAAATATAATTTATTTTAACAATATATTAATACAAAAAATTTATAAAATATCATATGTTTATGAAAATAAAATAAAAATCTTTTTATGAATGAGACATGAATTTAACAATGTCGCTTATAATTTAATTATAACTCAATTATATACTCAATATTTTGAGTATATGCCCCACTATCTGGATTTATAAAATTATATTAGTGAGTATTAAGAGTACTATAATGGAATCGACATTTCCCAGTCGCCTCTTTTGGCCATTGAAGTACAATAACCGAAAAGTACCAATATAACTTTTATAAATATAAAAATAATTACTGAACTATGTAGTATTTTTGTTTTGGGATAAAAAATTTACCCTATGTGTGTGGTTAAAGATGGTTAATACACTAAGTATTTTAATTATAAATCAATAGTATAATATTTTAATAATAGTATTATTAACATATTTTCTAATTTAATGTTAATTTCAGGATCAAATTGATAAAGCTGATCCATTTGAATTATGTTTAAAGAGATTCACTAAATGGTTAGAAGAACATGAACTTGGAATTAAACACAAGTTTTCTATTGTTACTGACGGTCCATTTGATATGGCTCGGTTTCTTTATGGACAGTGTTTAGTAAGTCTTAACACAATTTTTGATTAAAATAAAACTAAAAAATTATAAAATATTTTACTATTTATGAACTATTTTGTTTGGTAATTATTAAAATTATATAACTTTTAGATGTCAAAAATTCCATATCCAAAATTTGCTGTTAAATGGATAAATATAAGAAAAGTATTTAGATCATTTTATTTTACCAAACAAGTTAAGGTAATTTATACACTAATCAAGTTATATATGAATAATAATTTTATACCTACAATATAATACTTAAAATAATTATCCTTAATTTTCAAATTTTGAGTTTATAGTTTATAATCAAAAAAATAAAGAAATGTATAAGCTTATCTACTATTTTTTGATGTAATTGCTAGCTACTTCATTATATTATAAGTTCTTGGAAATGAAATTTTAAATCTCTTATTTATAAAAACTTTTTTCCACCTTTTCTTAATTCAGTTATTTATTACCTCAATAACTTCTTAGTCGTCTTGATAGTGAATTTTTTATGATTACTCTTATTATATTTTAATCTATCAGGTTTGTTTAGTAGAGGAGATCAGAAATCAGAATGATTTAAAAGTTCAATACTGACATTGTAACACAAGACTGAGTATTGTTGTGAATAAGATATGTACATGAAGTTAGTAACCTTGAGTTTCCTCAATGTTTCACTGTAAGCTGTCTGTGCATTAATTCATTCTCCCCTCAAGTCAAAAAATCAATGAAAAATGTTTGCCTTAAATTAAGAAACCATGATTTATGTATTGGACTTAACAATTTTGAACTTTTATCACCTTAGAAATATAATGTCGCTATAGCTTGATTGTAAGTTGCTTTTTGAGCTGTAATGGGAAACCTAAGTATTGTTTCATATCATAACTGATTAAAGAAATTAATTCATGACTTTGTACTCATTCACTTGGGTCTTGTGATTTAGATTCTGCACAACTACTGATAAAGGTTTGATAATCGGCGTAGAGTTAAAATGTTCTTTTTCAATAACCTTTCCTGACATATGTTTAAATGTTCTATTAGCCATCGAAATCGTCCATTCTCTTCAGGGAAGCATATTCTGTCACTCATGTAAACCTTCAGAAAATAAAAATCTCTTTCTCCTATAAAAACAAACAGAATTTATTTTGTGTAAATATTTTTTTTTTCTATGATATTAATTTACAAATTGATTTATAGCATTCAGTTCTTTGCAATCTAAATGCAATGTTAACATTTTTGGATATGCAGTTTGAAGGAAATCCTCATAGTGGCCTTGATGATTCATTTAATATAGCCAGAATATGTTTACGGTTACTTGAAGATGGAGCTTTTATTGATCAAAATGAACGAATTATTTCGCTTAAAACACCAACACCTTATGGAAAAGATGTAATTGTATTTTTATAACTATATTGTAATTTATCTAATATATTTTAATAAATGTTGAATTTTTCCACAGGATCCACTGCCTGTGAGACCTGTGCACAATATATTTTGTGATGGAATGCATAGTCATAGTAACAATAGGTGGTTGGTTTCTCGATTGAAGACTTTAGATCTTAATGATGACATTTAACATTGATTAAATTCATTAAAAACTGTGCATCAACTTTCAACTATTATGTTCCTTCCAATGTAAAATATTAATTGTTAACAAAGTTTTATTTTTTTTTTTAAATTGTTTGTTGTCTCTAATATGATTTTGAGTCAATTTAATTGTGATCATTGTAATAATAATCATTTTAATAAAAATAAAATTTAATCTTTTTAGTTTTCATTTGTTGTTTGTAAATTAAAATTATTTTTCTAAGAACTTACTATAGGTATTATAAAAGAATATAGATAAATGTAGATAAATAAAATTAGAAAAAACTATAAGTTATGTAAAATTGTTTCATTTAACTAAAGTTATAAATATTATCTTGTACGCTGTTTAACAGTTTTTATAACTTTAATAGTTGTATGATAGTATATTTAATATTATTCGTGATTTATAATAGGAAATCAATAAGGTCTTGTGAATTTAACAACTATTTAACCAAAGTACTGTATATTATACATTCAAATCATCCATCTAAAATATAAAAATTAGACTAATAGATTACTAATATTTATAAATCTGAATTTTATGTTTGATAGTGTATGTCTTTAATATTTTAAATTAACACAGTTAACTGTAGTTTAGGTTAGTCAATAAGAACACCACAGAAAAGGATAATTTAAAGAACAATGGTATGTTTTATGATTCTACGATTTATTCTAGAATTTTATTAAAAAAACTAAAATTGTTATTTTTTGTAAGAAGGATAAATATTAGTATTTGTCAACATTTATGCTTAGATGCTTAGAAAAATTTGTAAAACTAAACTCAACTTTTTTTATAATTCTTGAAAGCGAGACTTTTTATGGAATCTTGTATTGATATTTTAAGCTTTTTTTATCAGTATTTTGTTGAGGGCTACGAAATGTTATGTACATCATAATAAACATCGCAATAGTGCATTTCGCATGCCGAGGTCGAGTTAAACACATTATTGAGGTCATCCGTATGCAAAAACACATTGCATTGGCACGTGTAAACATTTTGAATCATCCTGTAGATTGTTACGGGCTACGAGATATATTGGTAAATATAAGTATATATGATATTTGGATGGCAGTATTGTGCTAAACAGTTCCCACCCGTTCCCGGTTTCAAAAACAAAAAAAAAAGTATATATGATATAATATATAATATTGCTTAGGTATATAAGTATTAGCATAACCATGACAGTATGACACGTGTCTGGGAGTTTGACATATTATTAATGATCAAGACACGAGATAGTAGATACATATTACATATTATTATGAATCTCGTTGCATTAGGATTAGAATGCATTTTCGGGTGTGGTTATCTACTTCTCAACAACATATTTTCGCATAGCAATTAGAATGTAATATTGTAATGTATAGGGCCCGGATTTCAATGCAAAATGCATATTTTTTTGGTTGATCTTACACAATGCATTCCAAGTACATAATCCGTTTCATGTAACGAGGGTTTCATAGCAACAAATCTTATATTGCATTTTTTTGCATATTTCGACGTTTTTTCATTTTTAGAGCATTTTTAGCATTTTTGGGTCATTTTGTTGGTTTTTAATGCATATGTGTTTAATATACTATACAAATTCAGCCAATTCAAAATATTATCTAAAAATAAATTATTCGATTCATTTTTTATCTTATTGTTCAATGCAATGCTCAAAATTTAGTAAGTACAATAGCCTTACTTAGAATTTAATTTTTAATATATACGTATTTTGGTATGTTTAGAATGAATAATATTTCTCCAGAACGACCAAAATACATGCGAGTCAACATCAATCAAATGTTCAGTTTTTTTTTAATAAAATAATAAAAAATAATTAAATTTTATTTATAAATTACAAATAGTATAAAAAATATATGTCATTTTTAAAGTCATATTTTCATTTTTAAGGTCATTTTTGTAGAAAAATGTATTTTTTAAGGGCATTTTTGGTTATTTTTTAGAGCATATTTGTATGGTTTTAAGTGCATTTAAATCCGGACCCTACAGTAATGACATATATATTCGTTTCTTCTGGTTAGTTATTTCATCGTATAAATCAGTTATAACTATTTGATACCTTGCACACAAATCTAAGTGATTTTTATCTGTACAAATGTTTGTTATATTCTTCATTTTTGCTCCAAGTAATTAATATTTTGTATTATATTCTTTTAACGAGAAGTAAGTAACAAGTTTATATTCTGCCCCTATTACTCTGGTGGGGCCCAAATAAATTTTCATAATGTAGACCTTTGTTTTGATCATAAGGTAAATATGTATAATAATCTGATAGATTTATTTCATTAGCCTTGTTAAGTCCAACCATCATCTCCAATCTAAAAGTAAAAATGACTTATAATTAATTTTTTACGGTAATTCCTTTATTA
Source organism: Melanaphis sacchari (assembly GCF_002803265.2). NCBI lineage: Eukaryota > Metazoa > Arthropoda > Insecta > Hemiptera > Aphididae > Melanaphis > Melanaphis sacchari. Next base: position 7,077,239 of record NW_020270469.1, on the reverse strand, counting down.
ACGTTTCATAGGTGATCTTTTTCAAAAGCTTATCAAAAAGATACTTGGTTAATGTTACATCTGCACGGTAAACGGTCAAAAAGTCCTGAATGAAAAAAGTTGAACTAAAAGTCCGTATTCATTTTTTGATTGCCGAACAAAAAGTCCGAGTACATTTTTACTGTCGGACAAAAAGTCCGAAAATACAAAATTGTCTATAATATTAAAATTGATTTTTATATTTTATTACTTCTTATTATTTCTTCGATTGCCGGCACAGAAAAAATCCAGAAACCCAGAAAAAATTTCTAGAAAAATCTAGTCTACAATTTAATAATTTGATATACATTACGTTTGCGTTTGCCTATACAATAATAATAATAATAATAATAATAATTAATAATTATTTAAATAATAATATTTTTTTAAAAAGTTATACGTTTTAAAAAATCTAGTCTACAATAATAATTTATTCTACATTCCGTTTTCTTAAGCAATGACCAATCCTATTTAAAAATTCTGGTATTGTTAACTCGTTATTAACAAACATCGTACATAAATATTGTAATTTCACATTTTTTTCTGATCCATGTTTTTTTTTTCTTGCGGGTTCCGTATCATGTAATGCTATTTTAGCTTTATCTACCCCCACTACCTCACGAAATTTATTAATCAACTTCCAAATTGTTGGATGACTATGCCCGATTAAATGCGCAAATTTATTATTCCAGCTTTCACAAATATTATTTGTACGGTGTCTGGAGCGCATTGTACGTTCCATGTTTCAGGGGGGGTACAATGGCTTAATCCGTCTGAATTTTAAAACCCCGACTTTCCTATATGTTCCAGTAACATATGTGTTATCAAAATAATCAAGTATATCCGTATTATCGGGTGCACAAATTGATTTTAAGTATTTCATGCCTTCAATCACTTTTTGCACCGGCAAAAAAGCTAAACAATTGATCATACTACAATAATGGCTAAACACATTATCATGATTGTATTTATTTTTTAATCCTAAATTTTGTAATTTTCTATGAGTGGTTTGGCACAAATGGTAAAAACAACTTTGTATTATCAAATGTTCCCCAATAACTGTTTTTGCTGCTTGAATAACAGCTTGTTCGAAGTCCATGTTCATTATCTTAGGATCGGAATAAACATTATTTTCAGAACATTTATTGAATATTGCAGTAAACATTTTTTCATACGTACTGCGAGTTTTATTTTGAAGTAAACAAAATATTGGGTAATAAATTTGTCATACTTTTTAACTTTAATAACGTATAATTGCAAAAAAAAATTCGGGACTTAATTTCAAGTTATCATAGCAGAACCAAGTATCTGCCTCTGATAAATGAACTAAACCCTCATCCAACGAAAAAAATATTATTCGCTCATTCGATCCTGGACCATTATCAAAAAGCAAAAATTGTTTGTCTTTGTACATTGCCCATTCATTATTAATTGTAAGTTCTGACAAACATGATGGTTTTTTGGGATTACCCTTATTATTTTTGCGCTGCAACATTTTTTTGGCTGTTTCTTCATTTGCGAAAGATGTTAAAGCCTGCTCTGGCACCTGATTTATTACTTCAACGAAAATTTGTGAAGGAGTTGAGGTTGAAAATGTTGAAACACGTTTTAACATCTCAACCTTGGCTTTTTCTATTGTTTCTAAATTCGCATCACCAGCATACGAATATTCAACCTCAATTATTGGATTTTTATAATCTAATTAAATGTTTAAACGTGTTTTATTAAAAATATAAAATATAATTTTTTTTTAATTTTTTAAGCTTACTATTGGAAGTTACTAAAATGCCCGGACATTTTTCTGAAATTTTATTGGAATATTTCCACCGAATACTTGAAACTAGATTATAATGAACCGTATATGCATATCCGTCAAATATAATTTTTTTATTTTCTTTAACTACAAAAACTTCCATCTCAACTAAATAGCGTCTCGGGATACACTGACTAAGTGACAAATTCAATTTATAATTTAAGCCCGCTACGTCCCTCATGAAATCGATAATTTCGATGAGATCGTGGTAATAATATTGATTATCGTTATTAATTATTGTAGTATGTAGGTATCATCTTATGGTAGATAAACTGTAGACATACTGCAGCCGCGATAAACATTCAATAGATATAGCCATATCTGTAACCTACCGAACTACAGTGGATTTCCGTTATATTTTAGGTATAAGAAATAATAAGAAGTAATAAAATATAAAAAAAATTACAATAATATAATAAAAGTAGGTACAACAATTATATTTTTAAAATAAATATTAATTATATATGAACTGACTATATAATATAATATTACATTTATATAATACATATATTATAGTATAGTATTAGGTATATTAAAATTATAAATTTTATAGACAATTTTGTAATTTCGGACTTTTTGTCCGACAGTAAAAATGTACTCGGACTTTTTGTCCCCGGACTTTTCGTCCGGGATTCCATTTGCACAGGGTCATGAACATGCGTTATTTTATGATCTACATTACAAGCCAGCCAATTATTCATGACACTCGAATAGACTTAAAAATCGACCATTTTTCTTACAACTATCTATCTAACTATGTAACGCAATCTCTGTAATAGTACATTTATTAATTTGAAGTTACAAAGAATCTGTTGGTCATTGTTACAATCATATGCCCTTATGTTTTTTTTTCGTATGGCGTTTAAGTCCGGGAGTAGGGCCCGAAGGCCTATAGTTTGGACACGCCTATTTTTAGTGGGCACCCGTAGGTTTCTGTCATGCCCGGGTGGGGGGGGGCTTCTCTCTCCAGACACCGTGAATGCCTAGAGTGACCCCGCCTGTGACCGAGATTCGAACCGGCGACGGTGCGCGACGCAACCGACGCCTTAGTCCGCTCGTTCACTTCACCTCCATTCTTACAATCATTTGCCCTTATGTTTAAAATTGGGTAGTGTATATCTAAACGGCTTAAAAGGAACATATCCATATCTCCATTCCAAAGAACAAAGGCTGTTTTTTGTTCCCCCGATTGATATAATCTAAAATGGTTTTTCTATGTAAATTATTGATAGTTGAACAATTACTATCATTTATTTATGCTAAACAAATCATTGCTTTGGTGGATGGCCAACCAAAAACTTCTTAATATTTTTAACCGCCCAATCTTGTTCATGCTTGGTAATAGGACGAACCTCATTGTTAGTGATTAACAAGGGCCACCCTTCTAATTTAACCATTTCGCTCTGATCTAAACTGTTAGTAATCGCCCCGCAGATTAAAACATGTTTGTTTTTTTTTTTGATATAGTGAATTCAAAATCCAAAATAGTAAAATTGTATGATTTGTTTCTAAACAACAAAAAAAAAAAAAAAAAAAATAAATAAAATTAATAAAACTTAAAGTTAAAAGTTATATCCTTATTGACCTTTTTATATTATGGTATTATATTTTAGTTATTCATTTACTTTATCATTATAATATCGTTTCACATTATTTTTATGAACGGTAATGCCTCGTTTAGCACGTTGTATAACTATATTGTCATCTATTACTTCAATTACTTCATAATATGATCCTAACCATAAAGAATTAAGTTTATTTTTATGCGCATTATCTTTTAAAAGTACTTGATCTTTTACATGTATGTCCACACGATTCTCATTTTTATCATATCGTTCCTTACTTTTTACCTAGTGTTCAATTAATTTCTCTTTTGCTAATTTATGCGACACTTGCACACTTATTTGTTTCAAATCATATTAATAATCGTCATAATTTTACTGTGGTTCTGGCTCAGATTTTAATTTAATTGGTATTTCCAACGTACGTCCATATACTAGTGCATATGGTTGAAAGTTAGTCGATGTATGTACTGTCGAATTATATCAAAAATAAAAATATAAAAAGTTACCACTGTAATGGTAATTATTATGCAGCTCAATGTAGAACTAAACCAGTACCAAATCATGCAAACTATAACAATGATTAGTGATAAGTATTTAATGATAATGAGGGATAATTAAAATAAAATTATATATATATATATATATAAATAATCAAATATTAAAAATATAAAATAATACGCATATATAAATAATTAAATATTAAAAATATAAAATTAAATAATATATATAATCAAATAATTAAAATAATTTAATAAGGTGGAAGAGTTACATTTTATGAGGAATAATTTTAAGTGAGATTATGAGGAACTTTTTGAGATTATTGAAATTAAATAGAATCCTTTGTATTATAGACTCAAATACTTAATTAGAAAAAAAAAAGTAAATATATAAATTATCAGTTGTTATAAGTTATAACATATGTGTGTAATAACTTTAATTATATTATTCACAGGAATTTATTTGTAATAAGATAAAAGATTTTTATATAATATATTGTACTAACACATTTTTTTTTTTTTTTTTGTATACTTAATTAATTTAAAATTATGTTATTAACACTTTAATAATGTATTTGATAATTTATTTAATGAATATTTTTTTTGTAGAACTATTTAACTATGGGTACATGTTTTGAATTGTAAAGATTTCTGTCTTGCAGACATTAACATTTTTTTCGTGGGGAGGTGTTGAGGGCTAAGAAATGTTGTTATAATAAACATCGCAATAGTGCATTGTGCGTGCTGAGGTCAAGTTAAATACATTATTGAGGTCATCCGTATGCAACAATACATTGCATTGGCACGTATTGACGTTTAAAATCAAATTGCATCTTGGAAATTACTTTTACCAAAAACAAGTAACAATACAATTCCAAGAATAAATACGAAATGCAAGGTCATGGAGGCATGGACTACAATAACAAGAAGCTTTTTCATATATAAGGGAGCCCAGAGATCAGCAAGATCAGATGTACCATAGCCATTAAGACTCAAGCACCTTCAATCTACTCAGCCGCTATAGTACAAATTCTACATGTACTTTAGTTTTAGTAAAAATATACATATTGTTAAAGTTTAAATTGTTGTATCTATTTATTTAAAACACCTAAACTCGGTTGCTGGAAATGCGCACGCAACAATTTATAGAAAAAAATAATTTAAATAATTTAAAATGTTTACAAATAGGTATACCAAAAATGGTTATTAATTTTTTTTTCAAATATGTTGTAAATTGTAATAACCATTTGGTGATAATATCAAGTATCAATAACTATTTGTTTTTTTGAATAACAAATTGAGTAATTCAATTTTGTGTAAAATTTCTTGTTTTTTCATAACAAAATTTAAATAAATAAATACAAAATTCCCGACATTATCTATAAAAACATTAAATTTAAATTAAAAAAATAAAAATTAATAACATGTGTATTTCATGATTGTATTTTTAATTTAAGCATAATAAAAAAGTCAAAAATATTTTTGAGATCCATGAATTTTTTTTTAGTAAATGAATTTCCGATTTTAAAGTTTTAAACATTTCATTAACTCAGTATCATCGAAGTTTGTAAAAACTAGTATTACTGACTTCAATGTTGAAACATTTAATTTGGATTTTTCAACAAAATTGAATTAACCACGCTACCAATCAATCAAAATGCTTTATAAATCGAATCATAAAATATGAATTTGTAATTTGAAATAATAAAATTATAAAAAATCATAAACATGTTTTAGCCTAAATTTTCAAAAAAAAAAATTTCATGTATCTACTTAATACTTTAGTTAAGTACTCTAAGATATGCATTAAAAAAGAGTACTAGCTGTTGCTACGAAAAAAACAACGTCTGTTGTTTAATCATCATGGCTATAACGGATTTATTTTCCTGTTCAGTGAACTTTTCTCAGTGTTATTAATTTCTGTAGAGTCTTATTTTGAATTTTTTTGTGGGTTTTTTCAATAATTAGTGGTTTAGGTGGTTTAGCTCTACGATCATTTGTAAAGATAGGTAGGCACAAATAAACAATTAAGGATTTGCGACAACCGCTGCTTTTAAAAATGATATTTTAAGCTAATATATACTAAAGAGTAAAGATAGACATTTTTTACTGATAAAAAAATGTGTCAAATGAAGTGAAAAACCAAGTTGGGAATATAGTGTGCAATAGTCAATAATTTGAATAATTATTAGTTTGTTACCAAATAGATGAAATTCGGAAATTCTCTCATTCGTCTATTCTATTTTATGTTGACCATTTTTGTTTTTTTTCAATTACATTTATGTTATAATTTATTAAAATAATAAAATAACAGTTATGATTTGTTGCTCTTTTTAAAATTGTCTTAATTTTTTTTAACTCATTGATATTGTTTTTACAAACATTTTTAATAATATGGAAATAACGAGATTAAAACGATATCATCTTATAAAAACGGGATTAAAAAGCGTATCGTTCGGACTTCGGAGTTAGGCGGGACAACGGGACATGATCAAAAAAGGGACAATCACGTTTTAAACGGGATGTATGGTCACTCTACTATTACGTATACAATTTTTTAAAAATGTTTTCATGTTGGCACACTTTACCAAATGACTGTGTTGGTTCCCTGTACTATGCCGGCATCGTGGCGTTCTGTGATACGCGTTATCGGCGTATTTGTTGTCAACTAGCAAAGTAGCAATCGTCAATCGTCACAAATCAAGTAATCTTAGTGTACAGTGTACACAGTGTTATACAAATACACGAAGTCACAAATCCAAATTCATCGTAAATGATGTTTTTTTTTATTAATTTATAAGTTTTTTTTTGTTATCGATTGCCATTTGCTTAAGAGTTATATTATCTACCCCTATTTGATTTGTTGAGTAATTTTATTTTACAAAATGTTAATTAAATATTACGTGTGTTCAATATTAACGTTAAGCCTTGCTGCGTTTGCTAGTGCGTCCAAAGAAACGCTGGTACTACTCAACAATTTAGTCATCAAAGAGACACATTCCATTTTATTTAACACTCTCAAAGGTAAATTTTCATTTTATTTTAATTACGGTGGCTATTTGGCTATTGTGTTTCATATAATAACAAGACAATTATATTTCGGTTAAAAATATTAATTTGAAAAATCCCCTGGTGTCTTGCATTAGTAATATCATGCAAAATGACATGTTTTGTCAGAATATTTGTACTTTAATTAAACCATTTGTTAAGATTATATTTATATGATTGGAATTTTACAGTGAATGCTTCAAAATAGTAGATATTGTTTAAAATTTATTCTATGATATAAAGAACATAAGATTTTACTTTGCATGTTTTGGAAATTTTAGATATAAGTGTTATTTTTGAAATAATATATAATTTGTTTTAGTCTTTCAGGATTTTGTTCAGTAATTAAATATTAAAATATGATTCTTTCAAAATTTTGGTAACCATAATAAATAAGCTATTTTTGAATAATATATTTTAAGAAATTATAAAAAAAAATTGTTCGCATAATTAATAAGGTTTAGGTAATGTTATGGTGTTTTTTTCTAAAATATTCAGTATTATAAATCCTAACCACTTATATGTACTAAAATTGTTTTTTGAAAAAAAAAAATATAATACTAATTAGTTATATTTTTATTTAATCATTAGAAAGAGGATATCATCTGACTTTTAAATCAGCTGATGACCCTTCATTAGTTCTTTCTAAGTATGGAAAATACTTTTACGAAAATTTAATTATTTTTGCACCAACCGTACAAGAATTTGGTGGATCTCTTAACATTGAAACAATTACTCAATTCATTGACGACGGAGGTAAAATCTATTAACTATTGTGTAATCTTAATAATATAACAAGAATCTTTATGAATTTTAGGTAATGTTTTGTTTACTGGTGGTGTATCTACTGGTTCTGCTCTAAGAGAGTTGGCAGCTGAATGTGGTTTTGAAGTTACTGAGGAAAATTCATCCTTGATTGATCATTTGAATTTTGATGCCAGTGACTCAGGAAAAGTAAGAAATATTAGTTTTTAAAAATTTAGGTATTGATATTGACTTGAATGTCAGTTAAGTAAATCATTTAATATGATTGATCCTGGTTTTATTATGTTATGCAATTTAAATACTTGTTATGTATACAATTGAATTGGAAATATTTATTCTATAACCTGATAATTTGGTTGCACATCTAATTAAAATAATTTAAATGATTTAAACAAATTGGTCAGAGAAGTCAATTGAAACCTTATAATTTATTAGGACTAGGATTTATTCATTTATATGTAACAGTATGTTTTTTTGCAATTTCTGATTATTGCTTTTGTCAGTATTGTACACAAATCACTTTATGATGAGATATTTTGAATAAAATTAATATGATTGCATTTTTTGACTATAAATACACAAAAAATGTGTTTTATTATAAATGTTGTTACTATGTGTTTTAATCTTGACTGTATATATTGATGCTATTCAAAAATACCTATACAAGAACATGTTTAGGCCTAACAGAATATAATATAATCACATGTAATCTAATCATTTAGTTTTGAAAATTTAAAATGCTATTTAATTGTTTTGTGTAATACCTAAATTTAAATAGCTTGAATAGTTAAGAATATTAATTTATTAATTTTAAAACGTCTGGGGTTTTTTTTTTTTTTTTTTTATGTGTATATGTATATTTCATATTTTTTGACAAATATAATATTAATTGCATATTTTTAATAAATCAAATGAATATTTTACAATTTTTTATTGCATATAAATCCTAGCCCTACTTGTGATATAGAAAAAATATGTTTTGTAATTGATGAATAATTAAGTGTTTTTTTTTATCTGTTATCAAACTTAAAAATTTGAACTTCAACAATTATTATTTGATTTAGTTAAAATTTTTTAATGGTTCATTTAACTAAATATTTTAAAAAAAAGCTTATCTTTCTGTGTTAAAGTGATTTCTCATGGAATTTTTAAAAACTAGTAATGAATTAATTATAATTAGGATCGAACATAAAGTTTTTGCATGTACTAAAACATAGCAAAATGATGTATAAATATTAAATATGTTTTAGAATGTGGATAATAATTGAGATATGACATAAACATTTTTAAATCTTAGAGATTATTATGTTAGCTCATATGTGACTATAATATTGTTATACTTATTTTGCATATGAAAATTGCTTAGCACTAGTTTTAATTTTATTAATTAACTATTAACAATAAATAGTAATAATCTCAAGCCACTGTATATAACTTTGTGTATAAACATGTCAGATATATACCTATTTACAAAAATATGCAAAGGCCAATTATTAAGATATGAGCTAATTATTTAAGAATAATTGTCTACTTCAGTTTAACCTGGTTTAAAGATGAAATATTTTTCAAAAATATAAATTAATCTCATGTTTTAATTACAAAATTGTTTTTTAATTTAAATTTTTTTTATGTAAATTTTTTGATTATAAAAAAGGCAATATTAATAAGTGAGTATTTAATTGTTTTAAAAATAAAATTTAATGCACATGTTAATTTTTTTAGTGTATACTTATATGTTTTTAAAAGCATATTAATATATTATGTAGTTTATTTTAATATTTATAATATTAAAAGTCCCAAACCTTAATAATAATATATTTCAATATATTATTTTTCTTTGAATTTTAGAGCAAATAATGCTTTATAATATTTCAAAACAATTTAGTTGATTTATAAAGTTTATTAAAATTTATATCTTTAGGTAAAAAAAAAAAAATTATTTCAATTTGGTATTTCAGTTTTGCCCCAAATAACACTTATTAATTGTGCATTTATATTTATAGCATACTTTAGTCGTAACTAGTTCATCCAATTTAATTAAATCTGAAGAAATCGTTGGAAAGAGTAATGAAAAACCACTGTTATATGAAGGAACTACAGTGATTACAGATCCAAAAAATCCTTTAGTACTTCCTATTCTTCATGCTGAATCTACTGCATATTCATACAAGCCAGACCTTCCCATTAAAGATGTAAGTTAATTAAATTAAAATACTAGTTATCAACTATCCTATTATATTATTAAAATAATAAAAATATGCTGTTGTTTCTAGTATTCTTTAGGAACAGGTAAAGACTTATTACTAATTGCAGCTTTACAAGCAAGAAATAATGCCAGAGTTGTATTTTCTGGTTCTTTGTATTTCTTTTCTGATGTTGCCTTTAGGACCTCTGTACAAAAAGTTGTAAGTTTTTGTTTAATAAATATTTTAATTTAGTTGTCTTGATATAGATTTTATTATTATATTAGGATGGAAAAACATATAATATTTCTGGAAATCAAGAAGTTGCTACAAACATTGTTCTGTGGACATTAAAAGATAGAGGTATGATAAGAGTGAAGTCTGTAAACCATCATAAAGTGGGCGAGTCGTCACCTCCACCATCTTACACTATTATGGATATGGCTGTAATATTATTTAAATCAATAACTGTATTATAAGTTTTTAGAAATTAATTTTTAATTTTCTTTTTTATAGGTATTTATGGTAGAATTGGAACGTTGGGAAAATGGAAAATGGATCCCCCATGATGCTGATGATGTTCAAGTTGAATTTGTACGTATAGATCCGTTCTGGCGTGGAAATCTTAAGAATATGAAAAATGGCAAATACGAATTTACATTTAAAATACCAGATACATATGGAGTGTATCAATTCAAAGTGGAATACAACAGAATTGGATTTACTGCTATTAGAAGCTCAACTATGGTAAATAATATATTCATGTAATCAAGTATAATAAAATAACATTTGTTAAATGTATAAATACATTTTTATTGTAGGTGTCTGTTATTCCATTGGAACATACTCAGTATGAAAGATTTATCTTAAGTGCATATCCATATTATTCAAGTGCTTTTTCAATGATGTTTGGCGTATTTTTATTCAGTTTTGTCTTTCTGCACTATCGAGAAGATAAAGCAAAGGGAGAGTAATTCAGACTGTTTAATATTATATTGTTTAACATTACTCTTGATGGTGATAATAATGTTGTAAGTCTAAATTTAAATTATGTATTAATGAATGAATATGTAAATGTATCTATTTCAATTGAAAACAATACTCAGCACTAGCACTTACTACTGATTAAATTTTGTGATTTTTTTATTAAAACATCTTACTTATCCCATTAATTATGTTTTTATGATAATTCTATAAAAGTATCTACTCTTCAACACTCTTATATTTATTAAAATTCATTTAACAATTTTGTGCATACAGATTCAGACAAAGTTGGCACATAAACATACAAGATACAAATGTAAACATTTTAAATTAGGTACTAAACAAATCATCAATGCCGACGTCTAATTATGTGAACTCTCTTTGAGTCCCCTGACAGTTCTTCATTTTTTTCAAATGAATTTTTTCTCATACTTTTAAACTGTGAAATGTTGCATTGAGACATTTTTCTGGGACGATCTAAAATATAATGAACAACAGTTAAAATCTTAATAAGTACTGTACAAGCATTGTATTATTTTGAATATTAACTTGTGAGTTTTTGTGTGGATTCAGCCAATGACTCTCTTCGAGCATGTTTGGCCAAAGTTAAATCCGGCAGTGTTAGTCTTCTGGAACGGATGTATGCCTTTTCTTTTTGAATGAAAGATTTTTTCCAGTCTTGGAGCTGAAAAATAATTTCAAGTTTGGAACAAAATGGAATTCAACTTATGTGTTTGCTAAACATTTACCTTGTATCTCATAATGTATTGGATTCGCCAGAAGACAAGGAATGGTAGAAGCGAAGACACTGCAATTATCCACCAGTTATTTGCAATTCTGGAACTCACATTTTTCCAATCGACACCAAACATATAATTTCTGTCATTAGTATTATTGTTGCACTCTAACACAGCAGGCTGTGCATCGTTGTCGTTAGGCTTCCACGTTGATTCCGTGGAACTGACACCGTCGCATGGTTTATTCCCAAATAGTTTATTCACTTTTGCTGCTAGTGCTTGAATGTGCTTCTGAAAACACGAGCTACTTGCTACTAGTAAGCACAAGCACACAATGAAGGATTTTCCTACGTTAATTTTCATTTTGTCGTGTCAAACAACCACGACACTGTCTCGACACTTAAAATCAAAAGAAAAATTTAACGCGTTTCGATGGTCATTGATATATTTACTATTTACGTTAACATGTCAATTATGAATATTACCTTATCACCATAGTTATTATTTTTAATTTTATTTTGGTTTTACGCACCGTGATCGCCAATGATGGTTTCTAGTTTTTCAAACGCGTTTAAATAACTACGTACTTTCTCTGTAATGGCTCTGAAAAAGTATAAATATATGTAATATTGATTTTCGCACTCGTGCGCGTATTATGTTACAACCCCTCGTTGCCAGCCACTATTGTCGCACAGTTTAGGAAACGTGAATCATCGTCGGCGCTGGTACCTATGAACAAAAACGGTTTCGTTTTTTTTTTTTTTTGTGTAGTTTTTTCAAAACGTACTATATTTAACCAGGTGATGTGTGGTCTTGTAGTAAATATCGTTAACGAATTTTTTTTTTAAACGTTTGAACTTCACCACAGGTCGTTTTGTCCCGCATATACGAACAGTAAAATATTTGTACAAACATTAGATTGGTATAGACTGTACGCCATTGTTAGGGCACTGCATTCATTTAATTTAAAATCTAAAAATACGTACACAGTACATAGTGCAATATCATAATATTATACAGGATGTCACGGTGTTTATTTCTGTAAAATATTAACGAATCTTTTTACTCATATAAATAATATAAAACAATAGTTTTTTTTTGATCGATGTTATTATTGTACTAAAAAGGCAAATTTGTGAAGTAGGCACTTATTTTAGTTTACATATTTTACTCTTAACATAAAAAATAAAAATTTTTTCTAGAGAAAATATTATTGCCAATTTACAGGGTTATACTATATCACGTATGAAAATAATATTATTTCTGAAAATGTTAAGGCCTTGTTAGTTGTTAAAGACAGATGTGGGTATAATAAATAAGTGGTACCTAAAAAGTAGTGCCCGAAGGACACCTATGGCCTATTACAAATTTCTAATATACAATATTGAAAATGAAAATTTACATTTTAAAACCATCTTAATAAATTGCACTATTAAGATCAAACTAAACAACTTGTATATTTTTATGAACATTTTTCAAATTTTAAATTATATTAATCTTGATAGTTGATAGAAGATAAGAATAAGTTCAATATAATTTCCGATTATGGTAATAATTGTGATTATTTGTAACTTAATATTTGGTAGCTCGCTCAAAAATAATTTTAACTTAGTGGCATACAAAAAAAAAATTGATGGGCATCACTGGTATAAATGGTGTATAAATGTATAATATAATTAAAGTCGAGTGCTTCACTTGTGAAAAGACATAGAGAGACTGAGCACCTCAACTAAATTATTAGATATTCTAAACTGAATATATAATTTAAATTTGAAGGTAAGGGAATAGGGAATTACTTTTAAACTTTGAGCGGAGTGATGAATATATATTTTTTACAATGATGTGTGATTTTTTATGTATGCATACACAATATGTAGTTAAAAGAATGTTTTAATTTTAAATTTTGAGAGCGATTTCTGATTGGATTTAGTTTATAAAAATACATAGTATTTTCAACAATAATGGTGAAAACTCGTCAAAAAATTAAGAAAAACCACTAATTTTTCACATAAATCTATTATTATTTTTTTTGTTCTAACTTAAAAACGAATAGATGTAGATACCTGCTTAAAATATTTACAAAATAATTATGATAATACCTATTTCTTACATGTGGTTTAATTTACAAAATATTTTCAATTATTTTTAACTATTAATAGGCCTTTGAAAATTTTCATTTTTTTTTTATAAATGTCGATAAAAAATTCTTTTCTGGGTAAAAATATTTGAAAATGTATGACAATGTTTCACATAAGTCATAAGTCTTTCATTTATCAATTTAAAAAAATTAAGACATAGTTACAAAAGTAGTTTTTTATAGAAGTTTAAATTTAAAATTTTAACAAAATTTGTATAATCTTGAAAGTTTTCAAATTATTTTGTAGTTTTAAATTCATGAAAAAATTATTTTTATATTGGAGATTTGACTTAGCAGATTATCTGATTATTATTTTATTGTAATTCTAAAATGAATTACCATGGATATACTTGTAATTTTTACTAAATGTTTATGTGGTTATTTTATGTACTTATATCATAATATTTTCAAAATATTTTGATTTTTATGAATTATTTATAGGCATTTAAATTTTTTTTTTAGTTTTATTTTTATTAATGTCGATAACTCATTTTTTAGTCAATTATAAGTTAAAAAAATGAATACAAGATCCTATAAATAAGTTTTTCTTATGGATTTTTATTAATATTTAAAATACTCATGTACAATTTTTTTTTAAGCATTTAAGGTTTAATAAAAAATTCATCAAAATGACAATTTTTATAAATTGTTTTTTTAGTCGAAAATTCATAAGATGTGCAATTTTAGCCATAAAATTTTGCTTTAAAATTAAATAAAGTCCTCAAAAGTAGAAAATTCTGAAATAAAAAAATTATAACATTTTAAGCGTTTTACTTTTTTCATAGACATTTTTAGTTTAGATTTGAATAAAATTATATACACATATTTTAACTCTGAATAATGGTTTTTATTATTTTGTTATTGTTCAAAAAACTATTCAAAGGATATATAAAACTATAATGTGCTCGTATATTATTTTATTTTCTTCACACAATATATTTTCTAAAAGCAATGTTTTCAGTAAAAATAAATTTGATCTATTGTATTACTAATAGCAAAATAAACATCTTTATCTAATAGCAATATCAAAAAATATAACACGAAATATAATTGATTTTAAAGTAGCTCGTGATAATAATCAAACATAAACATTGACCGATCAAACGGAAATAATTTTTTTTTGGCATATGTGAAACCATTTCACAGTTCATAAGATCTTTAGATCTCGTGTATCAATCACCACATTACGTCAAATATGTTGGCAAGGTTAGTATATTTATTGTTTATACCGTTCAATGTATTTTGTTTATTCTTTTAAAATGTTATAGATGTGATGAAACGAAGTGTTATCTTATTCTTTACGTGTTTTCGTTATAGTTCTATTTTGAGACAGATTTTAGCTACTTCAGACAAAATGTATTATTTTTTTAAATATTACATATTATTATAAATATATATCAAGGCTATAGTTGAAGTTTAAAAGTTAGTATAATAATTTATAAAGTGTTTTTCATTTGTGGTATATAATATATGAGTGTATAAGGGGTTGTGTGGTAGAGAGAAATGCCTCCAATGTTTGGTGGTTTAAATAGGTAGAGACGCAAATGTTATTTTATATATTCGTATGTCTTCAGAGCATCTACTTCTAATATATTTCTTATCCACTTATAACTTATTGAATTTATAAGCACAGGTTATAGTTTAAGGGTGTAGGTTGGATGTGTAGAAACTTTAAGATATATTTTGTATAAGACACGAACAAAATTTCGTCAACAACCATTAGATTGCTTTTTTTCAAGAAAAAAAAACTGAAGGTTAGGGTAGATAAAATATTTTTTCGTCAGGCATGCAGTGTATTAAAATGCTTTTAAAATATTCAGATATTATATTATTTATAAAATGATTGGTCTAACCTTCTGCTATTTATTTTATCATAATTGTTCAGTTCTACGTCAATTTTTGATTACGTTTTCAAATCATTGTGATAGTCATTCTACTCTCTATATATAACATATAATATTATATATAACACTATGATATAGTTTAATATATATTTAAATAATCCAATAAAACCAAATAAAATAAAACATTATTCACAAATTAATTACATGACCGTGTTTGAATATCAACAAAATAGGTATCTCAAAATGATGATTTTTTTTTTCATTTTAAAATAACTTTGTAGTTTTTAATTAATAAAAGTTTTGTACAATTCAAATAAACACTTTTCTTAACATTATTAATTATTATTGTCCTTTATAAAGTAATTTAATAAATATCAATGTTAAAAATGGTTTCCGAAATATAAAATAACAAGATTAAAAATACTTGTGTTAAGTTAAAAATAAACAACTTCTAAATATATATTTAATCCAAAGATATGAATTATACGTTAGAAAATAAGTTTACTATTAATTTAACTTGAACAATGAACATGGTATTGTGTACGAGGATTTAATTGTGAATAAAATTACGAAATTATAAAATGAAATAACATAGTGCAGAGGTGGTCAATTTATGCTACCTACATATTATTTATTACGTTTTTGCACGATATGATTTTGAATAGCATGTTTTAATGTTTGCATTAATAGTAAATCTTTTAAAACAAAAACAAAAAAAAAATTATTTATGTAGTTTATATCAAAATAAAATAAACAAAATTATACCATATAATAAATTGTATTATATATAACTAATTAGGTAGGTATCTATCAACTATATATAATATACTATTACTACATTAATAAACATAATAAAGATTAAAATTATGTTTATGTTGCGTTCATGTTAGTTGTACATTACCAAATAAAAATTATTGTTGAAAATAAATTATAATCAAAACATGTCGCCAATACTATATATATATATATTTAATATCGAAAAAATATATTAACCATTCCTGAGTCCTGACTATTGGTATACAATGTTCGACTTGGATGTTTTAATTTCACGTAGGTGGCAAGACTATAAAAATATGTTTAGATGAAATTAAATAGGATCTGATAGTGATGGGTTTATAGTAAATTGGAAAGAATAGGTAAGTTAAAGATAGGGGGCGTGATATTATTATAGTTGCTGACAAAACTTTTAAAAAGTTGTTGCTGAAGGTTTACCAAGAAAATAAAATAAACGAGTCTTAGCAACTAAAGTAATAGGTATACAAAAATAAAAAATTAATATTGAAAATAAAGTTTGAATTTAGAATCAGTCAGCTAATGCATTTCAAAGAGGGATATTGTGGTGGAAAATTTAAAAATATGTAATTGGGAAGAGATAATTGATTGGGTTTGGATTAGGTTAAGAACAAGTAGGAAAGTGATCAAGAGGGAAGATAAACATAAAATTTATTAACCCGTAATTACATGCAATTGAGTAAAATTGTTGTATATTTTTAATTTTAATTTGGATACTTGGATGTTTACAAAAAAACAAATTACAATAAGTAATCGAGAAAAAAATACGAAGGCTGAAGAGAATGAAATAAAACCAGATTGGACCAATTTACAAGCTGACGGTAATTAATGTGTCGATGATGACTACTTATAAGTATTATTATTTATTATTAATCTATTATATTATACAGTAGCGTACGCAGAATTTTAGTTTGGTTAAGGTTTTCACTATGGAGGCTCTGTCCTCCACCGCTCTATAGCTAAACTAGTAAATATCACCAATATTTTATAACACAAAATAATCCCTTTAAATTCCTATTTTTGTATTAATTTTCTTCTCTTAAAATATTAAGTATTTGATAATAATATATTATATAATATATACTATAAACGAAATTATAAAATAACTAAACAATATTCATACAGTTATAAAAGTAATAATTCTATAAATTATATTTATTTATATTTTTATATTTAATTTATAATAAATTATTATTCAAAAGACCAACGTCTATAGTTAGTACATTACAGTATACTTTATTAGTGTTGAAAAATAGGAACAGCTAGAAATTATTACAACAATAATGTCAAATAACATGGTTTATTACCAGAGTAAAAAATTATATACATTCGAAAATCCAAATCCGGATATCCGAATAATATACTCAGCAATAATCAGAGCCACAGATCTCATGAATAATGATATTATTTTACACATTATGTGCAATACTGGCGTATAAATCGTTTGAACATTAATTTAAACGGGGCTATCCAAATACGATTCACTTAACAAATCACTATTATACAAAAGTGACATTTTGAATACTAATCACACAATGCATTTATTTGATAGACAAGTATATGTTATACTTTTAATGTGTATATAGTGCATTAAAAAATAAAAGTATATACGTTACTTAATACTTACGTTGGTAGATGTCACATACAAATCATACACTATGGCTAAAATAATTACAATAACTGCACATTTAATTGTTTTCAGTTTTCCAACACACATTAAAACAACAACAAAACAAAGTCAGGCCCTTGTGTACTTGAATATTTTTCCAGTGTCAATGATTTGTAACGTAGTTACATTATTATTAGCGTCAATACCATAAAATTAAACTTAACTTGTATTTTTAACACTATTTTACTCTTTCAATCACGTAGATACACACATTAAAGTTGTTTATGTCCGCGAAATTGCAGTTCTCTGACAATTCACATTGAATTATATTTGTCTAGTGTGTTTCAGTAATAACAGTTGGCTGAAGTATTTCGTGAATGCTACATATACCTACAACCGATTTGAATTATTACATTATAGATATCGTATATTTTAGAATAGGTACTTACTAAACACGTACTATAAAATATAAGCGTATGTATTATACGTGTTATTCATGGAATATACAATTTTGCATTATAATATTATGAATCAAAAGTTAAGGCTCATGCCAGTGGTATAATATCGTGTTTGACCTTTAAATAAATTATATACGAAAAAAAAAAAAATAAATAAAAATAATACTTATGTATAATTTTATATAAATCATTTTTTGGGCTTAAAATACAGATTTTATGAACACTTGGTTCAATAAATTATTTTAAAACATACAATGTGATATTTTAAATAACAGTACAACACTGTTGGTCACCGTGCATTGTGTGCAGTGAATTATTTAAAATGTCTACGATTTAGGTATCATCATTTATTTATGATGCAGCAAAACAGGACTGGACCGTTTTATGATTATTATTAAATAGTTGCATTAATATATTATAGTTATATTATACCTATTATTGAGTGTTTATTTATTCATTCTTCAGTATTTACTATATTAATCATTAAAGTTCATTAATTAATATATTATACAATCATTACACAGATAGCCGGAACTCTCTAGCGTAACAGACAACAGATTATATTAATATAGTTCGCATTATTATTTAAAAACATTTAATTTCATGTATTCATTATTTTAATGGGTCCGTTAAAAGGAGTAGGTACAGTACCGGATTTGATGGATGACATTAAGGGAAAATGCTCTGGAGTCTACTTTTTTGGGGGTTCTCCAAATCTTAAAGTTTTATTTACCGATAGGCCTAAAAAATAATTGAAATAGTTTTATGTAATATATTACGAATACGATGCAATAGTAAGAAAACCGCTTATTTGCGAACAATCAACAAAAAAGTGTGATTTTTTTTTTATACTTAATTGTAGCACGAAGATGATTTGAGGGAATACATATGTATTTATTCCAGGAACCCAAAATTTCTTAAAACTTGGATTATAAAAATTCAAAATTTCGTCCATGGTAGGTATATTTTCTTTGTCTATCCAACATGATACATGATTCTCATTTTTTAAAACTTTAAATTAGGATTCAATAATATTTTACTTTTATTATTAGTTTAAAATATAAACTATTGTATTTATACGGTTTTAAATATTTAACTGATTAAAAGAAAGTATAAAGTATATTACATATTATAATGTAATAATTTCTTTTTAAAAAAAAATTTGTTAATTGGGATTACTTATTCTTGCAGAGTATTTTTATTTTTTATTCTTCAAGAAATAACTTTTAGTTAAGTTTTAGTACATGATGAGTATGGCTTGGAAGTTGTAGGAATTGCATATTGTTCTGTATGCACTCAATTTATAGCAGACCAAGTTAGAAATCTGATCTGTACAATGGAGAATTAAAAAATTGAAAATTAAAAATGAATATTTTGTCAATTTTAGATAAAAAAAGGGTATATTTCATATTTTTCTAAAAAATTGATTTTTTTCATTCTTAATCTGTATATTTTAATTAATATTGAATATAAAACTAAACATTTTCAACAAAGGTATTTATCGTACTTTCAAAAATACGAAACAAATATTTTAAATTATATTTTAGCTCAATAAGATGTCAAAGTGCTAACCAGTTATAAACAGTTTTTATATGTATATTATTATTTTATTAATTTATTAACAACATCTTTTGTATTTTTTTTTTTTTTTTGAATTTAGAATAATTTTTTTGTATATTTAACATCATTTTAAATTTTTTTTGTGTATATTTTGACTATTTTAGCTCCTACTACTTCTGAGCCTTAGTGATGAGCATGTTTTGGGCATTATTCTATCAGTTTTAATGTGACAGTCAGAAAAGTTGTGGATCTTTTACTTTGTATCATAAATGTATATCCAATCCGTATAAGGAACTATCAATAAGTATAATATTATTGATAGTTAAGAATCTAACAAAGTTAAAAATGTCAATTGTTAATATATTATATTTATACAATATTTTTATGAAAGAAGCGGAAAAGGAAGCTATTTCATTTTTTTTTTTATTCAAGTAAACAACATAATACGTAGGAAACGTACATCAAAGGAGCTGGTATTTTAAAGGTAAGCCGAATATTTATTTAACTTCACCAATATAAGCAAGGTGGTTCAATTTTTTTTTTTATCAAATTTTTTTGTTGGGTTCTTTATTTCCACTTGTTCGTGACAAAAATCCGAGTTTTTTATTCGTATTAAAATACCGTAGAAACAATATTTTTCTTTTCCCAGCTTTTTGGTTAGGTGAAGTTTATATAATACACACACACACATATATATTCTCTTCTTGTCAAATTCAACGTCGAAACAGTAGGTATAAGCTTATTGGTATTACTTTTTCTTTGACATTATAAAACAAACACATATATACAATATACATCCATTTAACCTATAAAATAACACCGCCAATAACAATGATTTCGAATAAACTGAGTTAAGAGTAGCAATAAAAATTGTGAAATAAAAACTGAATACCACAAGGCGCAAAGTTTTATGCGCGTTAGTTTGAAAAAAATCAATTGCAGATCAGACATTATAGCATATCTGTTTATACTCGATACATATGTCTGGTACACGGATATCGGGTCATACATAGTATGTATTATGTAATATGTACATGAGTAACTATATCGATTATGAGTTTTTTTTTATTTTCCCAACTCGATATCTTAGTTGTCGTATTTTACGATCTCGGAGATTTGAAACGATATAAATAATAAAGAAGTACGAACTACGAACGGAGTTATACATATGGATAGGAAGAAAAACTTACAAGACAACTCAAAACGGCCTTATTTGGTAATATATATTTTATCATAGATACGCGAAGAACAGTCGACGAGAAATACGCATAAAGTACAACATCCAAGCATTATACATACCTAGTACGTAATAATATATATTATTTATGTTCATTGTTTCTCCTGTCTTATAGTGGAATATTGTAGTAATAGTTATATACTCATATAATTATCTATTTCTTTACAAGTCATATTTTATTATAATTTAATTTTGATTGAAAAACAATTATACACTCAAATTATATAATTTACACGTATACATTTATTGTAATATGATAAGTTTTTACGAATGTTAGTTTGCTAAAGCGTATGCAGTTATTGACATTTGCTGCAATATGAAAAACAATTTATGGTCAATGAAGTGGCTTAAATAATCTTAAAACAATTCAAAAATTTATTTTATTATAAAATAATTCGAACTAAGTATTTGATAATTTTGGAACGAATAATTAATTTTATATTTATTTAAAAATTATTGTTGTAATTAAAATTTTACTTGCATCTATAAGACGTAATGACGTATACCTAGATTTTTTTATTTCAATTAAACATAATACATTTAAAAGCAGAAACATGAATTTGCATGTCCTTTTCTCGTGGATTTCAACACTATTGAAACTCATTAAAGACGATTTAATTGATTTAAGATCAAATGAAACGTCACATTAAGATTTTCAGTCAGAAAATTTAATCGAATTATGGTCTGCTTTGACATCCGTGATTTGCATCTAATGCAATACAAGTTTTGACTTCATTCACAACCACAACATATTGTCTTTGCGAGTTTTGACTTCCAACACTGATCGTGATAGTAACTAAATAACATTAAAATACCTAAAATAATCAAAATAAACATTTTTTAAAGGGAAAAATGGTTTGTGGACATACTTTAAGTCTTTTTATTAAAGGGGTCATCATCTATATCTCAGGAAAGTTTAAGTATTGACGCTTAACAGTATATATCAATGATGACTAAAATACCTGCTATTTACCGCATATAATAATTGTAATATAATAACCTTACATATTATAATAAATAAAACAATATCACTCAGAGAGTTATCTAAAATGTAATTTACATTATATTATAATATTAAAAGTTAAACGTGTGTGTATATTACATATATTATTATATTAATATTAAACACCTGTTGTAGCCACAAAAATAATAATAAAGTACTATCGCAAAATACAATAAGGAAATACGACACAAACTGTGGTAAGTTTTTTTTTTCGTGTCATTTCAAGAATCAAAATGTATTTTTGCGGCTTAGCGACTTAGCGTTCATGCCGAAAATTTTCAACTTCTATGCAGAAAAAAATGAAATAAAAATAATAATTCATAATACTTACCAGCTTGCAACGTATTTACATATGATTTACGGAACACGACTGCGCGGCTACAAATCTCGTACTATTCCTTTACGTGGATGACATATCACATACGTCAAATGTAAATAATATATATTACCGGGATAAAGGGACAAACGCGAAAATATGGAATTTCAACCCAACAGAAAATGGTATTGGTATTTGTTGGAAAAAATTGCACGCACACATTTGCAGAATAGTACCTACTTTATGCAACGTATGTCGTATACTATACGAAACATATACAGCCATCCATCGCATACACATGCAATAAATTGTTTACTACGATATTGTAGTACGACGAGAATTACTGAATTTACGACGGTGTCATCAGGTATTGTAATAACTATTTACAATATGATTAAACTCGTATTATTAAACTATTTCCCATTAGTTTTATCAGCCAACCTAAATGAAAAAAAAAAAAATAAAAATAAAAATAAATAAATAATCGTAAAACGTTTACGATCACCCGTCCATTCATCCGTCCATTATGTGGTGTATAATGTTCGTCCTACCATTCCTACTAACTGTGTATGGTATAATAATATAATGCATAATGGGCATAGGTATAATAATATTATAATATCTCGATATTCACAAAATGCTTATAGTGTTTATAGAATTCGATAAAAATTACAATAATGCGTATAATACCTTTGTATATATACCCAAATGATTTATATTTTTATAAACGATGTTTGCAATGTGATTGTATTGCTTCGTTTATACTCATGCAATGTTGAATCCAGGTATACTACAAGGGAGGGTATTCGCCCCCTCTCTTGAAATCTCTTTCACACTCCCTGACAAATATAACTTCCAACAAAGTGCACTTATTTAATAAATGTACAAATGCACAATACTCATTACAATTACCGCACCTAATGTCTACATTGTAAATTGTAATAAAAATAACTAATAATAGGTTTGATTCATAATACTAAAATATATTAACATTCACCAATGAAAAAAAAAAGTGAGCCCCCAGAGAAAATGTCTGGATTCAACACTTAATCAAAGGTGAGAAAGTAAATAAAAATAATTAATTCGAGTTAAATTGAGTTAAGTGAACATAATAATACTATGAATAAGAAATAGAAGTTAATAGTTAATAAATTAAATAGTTTAACCTGCTAAGTTTAAAGTTGATATGGAAAAAAATAGTAGTAGCATAAAAAAGTGAATCTAATTTGTTGACTAACACGTGGAATGTATGAGTAATTTTGAATATTCATACTTAAATATATATTTGATATTATATTTTTATCGAGTAGAATTTTAAATTAGTTAATTAGAAATTTAATGTATTAGTTAATTAGAAATTTAATGTATATTATAGTGTCTAATTTTGTATTATACCTATACATGGCTGTACGTTTTGGGTGTTCAAATTTATATAATATTTTTTTCATATTAATACTTGATAAACATACTATTATAATTTTGTTTATTGTATCATAGGTAAGCGCAGAGCACAAAATATAAAAAACATAATAGTTAAGAGAGAAAAAGGTTAAAGAAATCAATTGGATATATATGTTTAGATAATAGATATTATATTAAAAGAGATTATATGAATCAACTACGAGCGGATTTGTCATTGGAAAGAATCCAAAATCGGCTAAATCTACGATTATTTTCGGAACACATAGATATAAATTTTAGTAAAAGAAAATAATAAGCAATAGTAATAATAATAATAATAATAACAATAATAAATAATAATAAAAACTAGTATAAATAATTAAGTTAAATACTATATAAAAAGATAAAAAAATGTAATGTCAAATGTTAGTCAATTCAGGCCAAATTGTGAAGGTTTATTTTTAATTTCTAATAATTAAACAATAATAATAGTAATAATAATAATAATAATAATTATTATATTTATTTTATATGGAGCATGTTATTAATGTTTGGGACGATAGATTAAGTGCTCGAATTTCACCGTAGGTACGTTTAACTAGTAAGGATTGTTAAGTCGTCGTAGTGATTGGTTTATTTTTTGGCATCAATAGAAATAATATCTCAATAATAATAAAAGTACGAGCTTACGATAATATGCACTTCACATAAATGTCGATGGTTTTATCTGAAATCCAATTATATAGTTACTGCCAATCGTAAATTATTGTAAATTTTTGTCTCCAATATAGCTATATAAGTATATATTATCAATTATTTTCGAATAAAAATGGTGTCAGTGCATGATTTATACAAGGGGTGTTAGGAGGGAGGGTAGATCCACATAGAAAAGAATATAAAATTCTAAATCACATTTTTTTTTTCATTTCATAACTAAGAATAATTATTTATTAATCCATCATAACAATATACATATTACTTTTATAAAATAATTTCATAGTTCTAAACGACGCAGTAAATAGTTTACTTAAATATTTAACTTTCTATTTTATATTACGATGTATCTGTATTAAATGATTCCAGTTCATTATAGGACATATATTTATATTTAAAATTAGAATATTTTTATTATTAGTAGTAGTTGAAAGATTCTGGACGATGTCAAATCATTCTAAGTTCTCGAAATAATTTCTACAATATTGATAAGTGATAACAGTTGGTTATCAATTGATATAATTACCTATCTGATTCATTCTGGTTTTTTGTTTCTGTTGTAGGTAATTCATCATTATTATTTGAGGTATTTTGATTTGCATTGTGCATATTGTTTTTTTTTTTTTTTTTTTGGAGTACTTAACAAGTTATAAATTGTTAGAACAAAACTTTGAAAGTTTTAGTCAATGAAATCAAGAATTGGAAAATTGATGCGAATTGCGAGCAATCCCTATACACCAATCGTAATTAATAATAATGATACATTTTTCTTGGTAAAGGTTGTTTAAATCAAAGCTTAGAATTTTTATTACTTTGGATTTCAATAAATACATGATTTTTTTGATTCAGTGAATACAAGTTACGTAATAGGTTGTTTGTCGTATTATAGAATGAAAAAATATCTAAAATAAAATAATTGATGAAATTCAAATATTAAATTATTATTTGGACAAAAGTAATATAATGCTGTTCTAGTTTATATCGTTATTACTGCGGGATTGTGCGATCTTTTTATAAAATATATGTATAATATATATATATATATATATAAAATGCCAAATAGTTTTTTCAATGTATCATCCTAACTTAGGAGTTACCGCACACCCCTTCATTTAACTCTATCTGGTTAACATGTACAAATGTAAACATGTGTATATACGAGAAAAACGAAAACATATGAGTGCAACTGACATAATGGTATTATATAGGTAATTTATAAGCTGCTAAAGACTTGTTACTAAAGAATCGCGCTACGTAACGGTTTTATTGGACAGGGTCTTTTGTACTGCATATATTCGATGCGGTAAATGATATAAACATGATAAATGGTATCATTTCCTGGTTAATGACGCTATTTATCTAAAAATTGGTTAGTGTTGTAAGTATAGGTATTTCCCGGTTATTGGCGTCAATTTATAGTTTAGTTGGTGAATTCATTTGTATCGGCGTGAACGAAATTCTACAAGAATGTCTAGTGATAAGTGTTACGCAACAAAATTTCGTTTAATCAAAGTATCATAACGAATGTAGATAGACAAGCAAAAACCCAATTAGCGATAACTTAAGTAATAATAAGAAACGGTTTAGTAGCTTATTAGTATATCTGCTTAAACTCCGACAAGTTGTCAAAAAATTAATTAAGAAATACTAAAAGTGTAGAAATTATTAAATATTAATTATATTTAAATTACAAAAAAGCAATTGTTGATTTTTTTTAAATGTAAAAAGATTGAGAAGAATCAAAGGGTAAACGACAAAAATTGGTTATTTGTCTCGAAAAACAAACGTCAAACATATCAAAATTGACTAAATAACGAAAAATTCTCAAAGCTCAAAGTTAGTACAACTGTTCGTGTCCCAGTATCAGGTGTTGGATAGGGCTCTAGGTTTTCCACGTAATTTATTTGCAGTAGTTATTTTATGTGAAAATGACATGTATGAATTATGTAAGTCAATTTTAATTTGATAATTTTTATTTAATTTTAAATAATAATAAAATGACCCAATATTTGAATAAGGTACAGAATATGGCGCGTTGAAACACAAACATACAAGAGCAAACATTTTTCGGTGCAATGATAAATTTATAAAACTAGATGAAGTTAAAAAAAAAATTAAAGATCAAGGCTTAAATCGATATAACTGTAAAACTGGTTATAGCATTAAAAAAATGTATTTGCAATACAATGGAAATGTTGTACAGTTTGAAATATCATATAGTAATCTTAATATTGTATCAATAAATAATTTATATTGTGTTCCTATTTTATTAATTTAAATTAATTTAACTTTTCATTAGATTAAGCAGTAAGACAATCAAATAATTAATAAAATAATTAAGTAAAAAAATACATTTAAAACAATAAACTAATAGATTTATATAGCTTATAAGTGATTAAAATCAGTTCTTGATTTGGAAAAAAACTAGAATGGGGCTTCAGCGGATGTTGGATGAATAAGCGTTCCATACAAAATTTACTGTCACAATACCGTGGGGGCATGGTAAATAAATAAAAAATTAAATAATAAAAAAAAAAAATTTCCAAATAAATAGAAGGGTACACTGAAAAAAAATTTAAAAAAAAGTGGGACTCAATAAGACAATTAATTATTTAGATAATTTTTAAAAACTAAAAAAACCTTTAACTAGAAATCATTATAGCTTCACATTTTCAAATCTAAATTACATACTTAATTTGTACTTACTATTCTCAGTAGGTACAAAAATGTTTAAGGATATGAAAATATGGTTATTAAGTATCCTTAAAAATTCTAAAAATTAAATTTCAAATACATTTTTTGTCAAAAGAAAAAATAGGTGGTAAAATTGAATGTGTGTGATGGGCATTATTAGTTATTACTTATTATACTAAGCACTGGCGTGCGGAAAATTTAATAACAGACACAGCTCTTTAATAAAGTATTATATAATATCTGATGTTAAACAATTTTAATCGATCCAACAACAAATAATTGAAGTAGGTATAATATTTGTTTCACACCCATAATATATTAAAAATTATTTGTATTAAATACGCGCATATTATAAAGTATATCATCTATACCTATTATATTCATTCTTAAGAAATTACGATTTAAAAGGAAAGTAATTTTAAAACCTAGGTATATAAGAAAATTTAAGAGTTCTAAATAAAAAGTATTCAAGCAGGGATGACGATCAAATCGAATAATACATTTTAAATACATGATGATTTACCAAGCATGTGCATCCCTATACATTTCTTTAATACCTAATCACCTAATCAGTTCATTAAAATTCTAATTTTTGAAAGGTTGAAGTCGCTTTTTAATAATAAAATATTGTATTTTGTTAAACAATTTTAAAAAACAACAAATGCTTACAGGACCGATTTATACGGTTATTAATATTTGGATTATTATTGAGGAAATAGAGAATATATGTAGAGTTAGTTAGAAAATAATAGTATAATTATTTGTATTAATATAAAATAGCGAATTAATCATTTATCTAATTACACGTGGCTTAGACAATCTCATTAGTTTGAAGTTCTTTTTTGAAATACAAACAATGGGTCATATATTACTTATTATTATGTCATGTAGGTAACTAATTATATAGTTTATTAATTATTTACAGGCGTTTTAAGTAGATTGAAGTCTTAGGAAGTTTTGTTCTTGAAACTTTCAATGGTTGTTTTATTTATCAACTTTAATACTGATTCAATATTTAATGTATTTAAAATGTTGCAGAACCAAAAATAAGAGTTAGCAATACATTATGATAATATTATAATGAAAGACATTGGGCTATAATCGAACAATTTATCATTATTATTACTACGATTAAAAATATTGTTTAATAATTCGTGAACATTTGTTGGAAAAAAATCTTCTAGTACAGTATGACGTTAAAGTCAAGGTATAAATTAAAATATAATTAAGTTATTACTATTTTTTTTTTTTTGTGAAGTAATCATCTCTGAAACATGAATTTTTGTCATATAACTGTCACGTTCGGTTTGTTTTTTTATTTTTCGTGGATATTACTCGTGGAACTGTCTTCTGTATGAGTCGCGCGTCGGTTAGAAGCACTAACCCGCCACTCCCATAATATTTATTGAGACAGTTTTCATTGCGCAATAATTTGTACGTTTTGTTTAGACCGGACATAATTAAATAAGAAAATATAACTGATCGTACACGAAACTGGATAGCACATGCACGTGCATAATATATCAAAATAATATTTACAACGAAAACGTCATATATTCACGTCTTGTGTTTACAGAAGTAGTTGTGCATTTTATTATATCAGGTACAATGGTTGATAATAATTTTACTACTATGTATCGTGTTTAGAAAACAAAACAACAGTTTTGTTGGCAGTTGGGGCACAATGTTTCCCTGTGTTAATTTTTTTGGGAAAACATAAACATGTTGGCCTATAGTATTTACCCTGTACATATATAAGTAGTAAATTTGATAATACATAATCATATTATATTGCGTTACGATATTTATATAGACACCTGTAATTGGTATATGTATTGTTTGAATTTGAAATTATTCTGAAACCCGTGTGGCGTGTCAAATACTAAAGTAGCCATGCAAAAAATCGATACACCTTGAAAGTTTCAAGAATCTACAAATCTCTCTCTCTCTCTTATTTTATATTATGTAAACTTATACGATAATACAAATAATCGAATGAGAGTAGTATTAGATTTCGACGAGTTTATTGCACGCGTATGAGGTCTTGGGAAGAACAAAATACGCGTTATGGTTAAGGAGATTCACACATATTTGCACGACAGAAAATGTATACCTACCCATCTAAATGTAAAAATGAATGAAAATCAGTACAAAAATGTCATTATATTCGTCTACTTATCTTAACGCGCTTATATAAAACGTATAATACACTGTTATATACTGTATATATTATGTGTATATAAAATCAAAATATAATTTTCTCACAGGCGAACTTTTTCTTTTATAGTTTATTGTCATTATAGTTAAGCCATATGATCTGTATCATTAAAACCTAAATGCCTTTAATTTCATTGAATATAGTATGACTTATACAGTTATGTAAATATTAAAGAATTATTATGTATGGGTAAATACCTATATATGTATAAATGTGAAAATGGAATTGTTTGTCAAGTATGTTCTCTGAAACTGCTCATTTGATTAACTTGATTTTTTTTTCAAAAAGTTCATTGTGGAGCAGCTCAGCTCTTAAACTTATTTTTATGAGTTAATAAAAAATCGAGTTATTAATTTTTCAATAATCCGAAAACACGCACATAAAGATATATATATATATTTTTAATCTGTGTTATCAATTATTAGTTATTATTAGAAATTTATATTTTAGTAAACAGTTGCGATGTAGTATAATAGCACAACATTTTTTCGTTATTTTTGATTCATATTATTGAAACTTTATGAGTTGTTGGTTTTTAATGCAGAACAAAAAAGAAATCAAATTTGGATCGTCTGAAAAAAAAAAAAAATTGAAAAATGCTGCTATTTATCCACATACGAGTACGTTACACTAAATGTTAGCATTAGGCAACCAAATTTAACATGGATGAATTTTTTATGGGCAACGAAGTGCAAGGAGATAGCTTGTGTTATATACACGTAAACATTAAAATAAGAAATACTTTTTCTTATTGAGACTCATTGATTTTGATTTTACCATAGATGGTGAATTAAGAGTATAGTAACTTAAGAGTTATAGTAGTAAAATATGTATGATTATTATTATTATATCGAAATATTAATACAATATGTAGGTAAGGTAAGTACATCGACTACATTTTAAAAATAATATTGCAATATTATTGGTTTAAATTGTACATATATTATATTATGATATAAATAATATGTAAAATATTATGTTTATCATCAAATTACAATCTAAACAACTGGTGGAAACATAATTAACGAGTAAAAAAACGTCACAAAATGTTCAGTATGTTATGTGAATTCTTTATTATAAACTACAGATTTTTATGACGTTAATGTTGAGTTTTGAAAAAAATGGTGAATTATTATCCAATAAAATGATATTTTTTTTTCGATATTATTTATTTATGACTGTAATAATAAAAATAATATTGTAATAATTTCGATAATTGATATCTGATCAATTATAAATTATTATATGTTATAATCTTGGTAGTTTTTTACGTATAAATATCCACCATACTTCTTAGTTTTTTATCGTATGGCTACAAGAAAACCCCATGCAAATTGTATGTTTTTAACTTTCATTTGAATTTATTTAATATCGATTAAAAACCATCGTCAAAATCAATATTATTGTTTTGTATCATTAGTTTTAATTGTTATTAAACAGATGAAATGTATAAATGTAATATATTTTTAGTTATTAATTTTAGTAATTCTGGTTCTTAAAATTATATTATGAATTCTTAAATGCAAATTCGAAATAATTTAGTAGTAAACCATCAGTCTTAAACGGTTTAGTATTATAATAATATATTTATTAAATTATGTATAAAGAGTTGATACATGTCGACTGTCACGTTAATATAATATACAAAACAGGAGAAATAGAAAGAGAGAGAGAGAGAGAGAGAGAGAGAGAGAGAGAGAGTAAGAGAGAGAATAAGCACATCAATATAAGTACTGTGGCTATTGCAAAATAATTTTTCACTATAAATATTAATTTCGACTTCCTTAATTCGTAAATTCAATATACGAGGATTTAATTTTTAAGTATTAAAAATAATTAATTACACATACACACGCGCGAATATATTTTTATAAACGTGTAATACACATTGTGTATATTGTCAAATATAATTTTCTGTCTTCTTAATACCAAGGTGTTATTATTTTTTTTTTTTTTGCTATTAATCTCTAATACGCGAGATAATGAGATGTACATAATTCATTATATTATAACTAAATATTTTTTTTTTATTATTTACAATTTTTTTGAAGTAATATTTTTAAACAACGGGCTATCCATTTATTATTCGGTATTATATAATTTTTCAAATTAAATAAACTAGATTTTAGTACTCAATCGTTTTAATTGCTAAACGCTTGGTTATATTGTGTATAAATGTTATTTGTTTTTGTATTGATATAAAAAATATTATGATGTATTTAGTACAAAGTAGAAAATTTTTTTTTTTTCACATATCTACTTATGTTTATAATATACCATTAGATATAGTCGTGTGAAAATATTAAGTGTACTGAAGATTTAATTCTGAAAAAATATAAACAATTTATGGTTCTAAGTGGAATTAGAAATGTGTTTATTTTATAAAATTGAGTGTTTTTTTTATTTTTGTGCCTGTCTTGTATTGGAACACATTTTTTGCTTTAATCTTCAAGGTGGTTTCTCGGGTAAACATTTTATTTAGTTTGTTTATTTTGATAGGTCAATACTCTAGAACTTTTTTTAATTGTTTTGAAAAACTAACAAAAAACATCGAAGTAACTGAAATATATACGCAATAATAGTTTTTGAAAAAAATTAATTTTTTTTGTATTATTATTAAGGAAGAAATTTTAATTGACTAGAATCTTGGTTAAATATTTATATTATAGCAATTTATTTTGAAGTTTTCAAAATACTTTTATCGTTTTTTGACCTATTTAGAGATCTTGTTATCGGTAAAAATGCTTGAACATTTAATATTATATAGGTTCTTAAAATATATTATATTAAATATAATATAATATAAGTTGTTTTTATAATAGTTAAAAAATATCAAAAATATTATCAATTTTTTTATTGTTTGAAGTTTAAATTTTAATAAATTTTTGAAGAATATAAAAATTCAAAAAATGATTTTATAGTTAAAAATTGTTATGGTCCGTCGATATCAGACGGTTCGTGATCGTGAATAATAAATTATACTCCGATTGTTTTTATTTTATAAACACTTTCGTCTATTATTTAATATCAAAAAAAAATATAACAACGTATGTAGGAAAATTTACATCAAGGCCGTGTAGTTGGTTTGAGTAAGCGGACTGCAACGGGTGGTATCGGGCCTTTAGAGGCGCGATCAATAAAATATACAAATTAGGACATCATAATAAGAATTATACAATAACAAGTGGGGACGAGTTATAACCACTTTCCCACCGTCTTACGAAAGTCGTGTTAAGTTGGATAATTTCGTAGTGGATACTTAAACAGGCACACTAGGGTGGGACTATACTGATGGTTCTAAGATAAACCTTTTTCTATCAGTCGCGATGGTGGATAGACTGTATGTAATACCTACACAACCGCGTGTATATTGGCTCCGTGCTCTGTCGTGTGGAATGCAAGCCGGGGTTGTCAATTGCAGCCTCGTCTAATAAATGTCTTCGCCGATGCACTTGGAGTACAGGTGATGATGATACTGTATTTGTCGGTTGCTGCCGCGTTGGTATTTCGATAATCCGCTGGTCACTTGATTCGTTGTTAGTCTCTGATTGTGAATGTTGACGGATGTAGTATTGACGGAAGAAAGGATGTTGCTCCGTAGATGTGACCGGTTTATATAATATGGTGTCTCGTACCGAATAGTAAACCACGGATGTGCCGCCGTAGTGTCCGTGCTTATCATCGGTATGGTTTACCTCATTATTTGCACAGTTTTTGGGTTATGGTTATGGGACGGGTGTTGTTGGTTTCGTCATAGTCTTTTCTAGCCATAGCCGTACTTGTTGGGGATGTAAGGTGACTAGAAGGGCTTCTTTGAATTCGTTGCTAAATCCTTACGATGGTGTCCTTTTGTATGTACTGCGTTGTGATTGGTGGTCCTGAAAAGGACCGTTTTATGTGATAAAAGCTGCTCCGTTACAAAATTAATACGATTTTCTATTTAAATACCTAAGGCTTTATTGCAACATTGATGCAAGCTGACACTAATACTATATAAATACCTATATTATAATTATTGATTACTACATCAAACTACAGTAAATGTAAACATAGCTGTATAATATTTTAACGGATTACTTGTTTATCACTAATTTATGTGAAATGTAAATAGGTTCGTAGTTATAATATTATTACCGCATATTGATAATCGTTTCAATTATTTTCATTTCAATTGTTATTATAATTTATACTATATAGAACCATAGTGATTTTAACAATGAGTTTTTATCATTTTTTTTTTTTTTAATTTTAAGATTATACCAATATCAATGTGCCACACACGGTTTCTTGAAATATTTGGGAAATCGATTTCAAACGATGCGCCGATATATTATGTTTATTTATTCAAATAGGAAACGGGTTAAAATGGGTAAAACATAATAAAGTAAAGTAATTAGTGAAAAGTATTTGAAATTAATAGTTCATGAGTTTACTATTTAATTTTTAATTAGAAAGTACTCCGTAGTCAAAGTTAGTGTTTAGATTGAACAAACGCATATGATGGTGAAATAGTGAATTATATAAATAGTTAGTGGTTGTATGAGGTTAATTCTTTTACTTTTACTTTAAAAATAATTTCAAGGTGAGAGTAATGAGAGCATCCACCTATTACTTTATCAAGTCTCAAAATCTCATGGTCAGCATATAGCAATAAATAAAAAGGCACATGTACTGTGACTAGACTATTTTTATCACCAGAGACTCTGATAATGAGATCAATTGATTTAGATCGAAGGACACCATGAGCTATAATGTTTGTACGTTCACAAAATTCATAGATTAACTTGGATACATGTTGGTTCTTAATAGAGGCCGTTCGAAAACCGGAACTTGAACGAGAACGTAAGAACAGTGTTTGATGGTTTGTGGTGTATTTATTATATAATATTTTATCAGCCACTTTTGGCGATGACGGTTAAACAAAATATTTTTATTGTTTGAAATACTTGCATATTTTCACCATCGAAAATTAATGATATATTATACAAAATATTATACAGTTATTCTGATAAAACGAAAAAAAAAATATATTAACTATTAGGACTTAATAGTTTTTGACTACTACGTATATTACTATTTCCTTTAATACTTACAGAAATATATTTTGAAAATATTAAGTTTAATCTTACGCTAATTTATATTGTGAACCTATCACACCATATCAATAGCATAAATATGACTTTTTTTGGAGAGGGCGGGATAGGTGGGTTTTATAATTATACCATATTTTATATTTGGAAAACATGAAATTTGCATTAAAAAAAAAAGTTTTCGGATTCCAGACTTAACCCACTTCCTATGGTTGCATCACTGCACCATAGTCACTACTCATTGTAGTACAGAAAGTCGATACTGATTAATGTTTCTTTTATTATTGTAGGTACATTTTCATGCTCTTTACTTTTTCAAATTTAATGTTAAGTATTATCTTAAATTTATTCTATATTATCATGGAGTCCCACCATATAGAAATAAATATATTTTTAAATACAATTTATGATAATTATAGTAATATAATCTTTTGGCTTGCTACATATTCATGTGCCGAAATAATCTCGTTTTATCACTCACTATCTGTATATTGCTACTAGGTCATCGGTAAAATAAAAGTTAATTTAATTAACATTTTATTTCACTATAACTAAGTATATTGTTTTATATTATTAACACCTAAATCTTCTCATATTCCCCCGTTTGGTATTAAACTGTCACTGTTACCTCGTATTAGAGATATACAACGTTTTAATTGTTACCTACCACGTAATAGTACCTTAATTTAAAAACACAACAAATAGCTTTCATATTAAGTAACGTATTTATTTTTCTGTTTTATATTAGCATTGGAATTTGAATTCAGATAAATGTCTTGTTATTATTATTAATTCAATAATATTATAGGCACATTGCATTTAATTATTATCTTTATTATATTATAAAGGTTAAATTAAATTCGTGAAATCTCTGACTTAATCTTATTAGAATATTCATTGCCAATTATATGAAATTGATAAGTCAATAAGGCTCTTCTAAAACAAAAAAATACCACAAAAAATTGAATGTTAATTGAATATTATAAGTGTTATAATACAATAAATGCTAATTTTATATGTTTTATTCATGGTTCATACGGTGGTGGATCATCATTTGCAAGTAGATTTGCATGCAAAATTAAACATCACGCCATTCCTAAAACACCTGCGCTTCTTCAATGTGCAATTAGAACGGCTGGTGGTGTATCAATGGTATCCCTGTTCCTCATCCTTACTGAAACAACCCTAACCAAATCAATTACCGTAATTAATATTTATTCTCTGTTCAAACATTTGCAATGTTATGTTGCACATTTTTAAGTTATGAAACAATTTTTTTTTAGTATATCAACTTTTCCTAAAAAGTAAACATTTATTTTTTTTACTTCGATTTTATAAAAATTCGCCAATTTGTGGATTTTGATCAAAGACCACTTTTAAAGTTTCATCTTCATTTTCTACGTTTTTACGGTATGCGGTGTTAATGTCATATCGTCATAGGCGAGAAATAGCTTCATGTGGTAGGTTTTTTTTTTTGTCCCACTTTCATGCTATCAACGAAGCCTCCAGCGTACAATTGCTTATTTCTATAGATCCTGGGCTTTGTGGATAACACGGTCGACTGATTACTAATATTGGTTCAGATGATAACGCTGTTAATCCTCTTGTTATAACATCTGCGACGAATATCTGATCATTATAACACTGCAGACGTGGGTTGCTAGTTTGCAACATACGTTAAAAATACAAAGGACAGTTTTTTCGTCACTTTTTAAAACTTTCTTACACTTAAGTAAAAAAAAAAAAAAATAATAAAAACTTTGTAATTAAGAATAAACTTAAAATTTTTATCAGGTGAATTTTGAAAGTCGATGAAGTCCTGAAGTCCACTTTACTTCGTTTGCTATAAATATAAGATTAAAAAGGTCGACGACACCTGGTGATACGCATTTTTTCTTGATTTCTTCGCATATTTTTCACAATTTCCTACGTAATATTTCACAACAGCCATTGTTGTATTATACTATATTATTCTATAAGTTTTTTATGCATTCTTCTTCCCCTCCCCCCTTATTAACGTTCATTGGTCATACATAACGAATAATTTGAGGGGAACTCTTGATAATCGTCACAATGCCATATTTGCACTTCTATCGTATACGTTGAACACTAGCTATACTTCGGTTAAATCAAATCTCTCACGGAAATATCGATAATACTGTTTACCTTTAATTACAGACTACAGTAGAGTCACCGACTGAAATCCGGACGGCTTCGACATCTCGGTTTGTAGTCAATTTATGATTCATCATCATTTTAATATTAAAATACCATTTACGTAATGTAAGCATACTTATCGTAACTTCTGTACATTACACACTTTACCATGCGAATTAAACTAACTGAAAACTAAACATGACGTTTTGTTGGTCTGTAGTCAGGATACAAGTCTGCCCAAAATATGAAATCAGCAATTAAATTTTGCCGATTCCGTGAAGTTGTTGGTCAAATTCCTGATTTGACGATTTGATATTTTTAACAACGGCGTTGTTGATTCTTTAAATCAGCAATTTCCATTAATTCGGCGTTATATATTATATGTATTTACAATACACGTGTAAATATATAAATATTTCAGCTGAAAAAAAATATTGATGGTTTTATGGTCTATAATATGAATATATATTATCATATTATTATATAAATTCATGTTATTTTAAATAACTATTGTTACGAAATGTATTTATCGCGTATTTTATATTAAGTACACTATATATTATATTGTAAATACTTCTAATAGAAAAAAAAAGAAATAATACACAATAATAGTATTGTGTACTTTGACGTTTTCTTGTTGTAAGTAACAATACAATTATAACATTACTCAAAAGTAGTATTGATCAATTTTGCACTATATAATATAATAAAGACTATAAAAAAAAAAAAGTAAACGAATAGTCTATTGAATATCAAAATTCATTTATGAATATTCATTAACGTATATTACTTACTGAACATTTAAATATATGTTACGAGATTTGCCATCATTATATTTACTTACCTAGAGTTATGGTTAATTATTATTTTTCGATTATTTAATACTTTTTAATGAAAGTATCATGACACAAAAATGAAATTTGCACAAGGTTCATACAAGTATGTATGTAGCATGTCATATCGAACTTAAAATTTCCGATAATAAGAATTTATTATTTAGCTGTGGAAAAAAAATAAATAACATTTTACAAAAGAAACGGGATTAGCAAATTTTTGGATTAAAGTCGATGATGTTTGTATAATGTGCAAAATAGGAGTTTCTATGACGAGTGCAGTGTGGTTAAAGCTATACGTTTGAGCTCTATTAATTTATTGATAGTTCATATAAATATGAAATATTATGACTTATTGTACTCAACCGGCAGAGATCTCATCAACGAAATAATAAATAAATAAATAATGCAATTTATGAAATTAGTAATATTTTAATATTTAGCGTGACTTGACGTCGTTCTACTCGTTCACGGATGGTGAACATTTGATTCGATACTGAGTGCCAACATTGTGTGATATTACATGTTATGATATAGACGTGCTAAGTTTAGATGTACAATATTACACATTAGAATAATTTAAAAGCGAACGGATAAAGAATTTGCATGACGTTTGAATTACGTTTTTTTATACAAATCGTAAGAATAATGAATATTGGTTATTTTTATCGGAACGATTTCCATTGTGTTTTTATTGTTATAAATTATTATACGCATAGAAGGCGTTATGTTCTGCGATCGCCGATGGGCTGATTTTAAATTACTTTCTTCATTAATGTCAGTTAATATCTATAAATTATTTTTGATAGCGCTTTGCAAAAGGTTGATAATAATTTTTCATTTACGAATGAAAAGGAGAAAAAAACTATATAAAAGTTTGGT
The DNA here is from genome assembly GCF_002803265.2 of Melanaphis sacchari. Taxonomy (NCBI): domain Eukaryota; kingdom Metazoa; phylum Arthropoda; class Insecta; order Hemiptera; family Aphididae; genus Melanaphis; species Melanaphis sacchari. The sequence continues at coordinate 7,038,684 of NW_020270469.1, read as the reverse complement.
TTTATTAACTTTGTGGGTTTTTCTTATTTTATTTTTAATATTCATGCCAATACGCCAAGCTTGTTATCCGAGACGGGAACATTTTATGATTTATTTATTTTTTATTAACAACGAGCTAGTATTTTAATATTTATGGACTTATGGTTCACATTTTGATATTATATCACGTAACCCACGAAGAGGATTCCAATTGCATCTCGAATTATTTTTCTAATTCGACATTTATCTATCGGTATATATGTGTATCGAAACATATAATATCTATTCAGAGAAAAGTTGTTGTTCAAACAAAAGTCGCATGGGTCAACTTGGTCGAAAATACCGGAAAATTCAATCTGAATATAACAATTTCTAACTACACTCCTATATTAATTTAAAGCATTTATGTTATGCATTATGTACATGCATAATAGTTATAATTTATAATATCTATACATATTTTATTTTAGGTAAACATAGTAAATTAATAATTATAGAGATATTTGAAAAATAAAATGGCCCATAAAATATCAATTTGGTTGATCTATAATCTATATGCTATTTATATAATATGTTTGTAAATTACATCAAATTAGCCAACTAGCGGAGGTTTAGATACTCGTATTATACAATTCATGATAAATTTATAAAATTTTAATCTAAAAAATTGTTTTTCTCCATAAACAATAATCCGTACAGGATTACTGTTGTTATTTCTGATAATTGCAATTAAACAAAATGTGAACTACGTTCACACGCATTCTAGAATTAATTATGAAAACCAATTAGTGTGAGGGTATATTCAATTAAATACGAGTCTTATATACTTTTGTATCTTTCATATTATATTATAGTTTGTACGAGTATATATAAAATTTTTTTGACAAAATATTTGAAGGTAGTCAATATAATGTGATATTGTATAATGATATTACAGAACACTTTTAACACAATAATACAAGAATTAGCATTTTATTTTTCTAATGTAAATTAACTATTACAAATTATATTTTGTATTTTAGAATCGGCTGATTGAAATACTTATTGAACGTTGAAATATTTGTCTTGGAGGACTAGAAGTATAAGAAAATTAGTATAATTTATTATTATACAGAGTAATTCATTAAGTATACTCATATATTTTTTTATTTTGATACAGAATTATTTAAATTTAGATTTTTGGAGTTTTTAAGTATATTTACGGTCTGTATTTTAAAGTTCTTAAAATTTAATATACTACTTAAAGAGCGTCTCAAAGTATAAACAAAGTCGAATAACTCAAAAACTACTTACCTATTCCGATTAACACACGATAACTTTTTTAGAAAGATTTTGTATTTCAACAAAACACGTTTTAAGTAGTATACAATTTGAAAATATGGCGTGAAATATATTTAAAAATCTTTAAAACCAGATACATCATATTATAACTGCATTATTTAAGAAAAGAGAGGTGAGTATACTTGGTGAATTACCATGTATATGTAATTTTAAAATTTTTTATGTTGGTTTTAAAATGCATATATTACGTTTTATTATTAATTTTTTCATATAATTAAAAGCTAACATAAAATGTTTTGTAAATATCACAATGTTTAATTTGTATTATTTCTAAATTTAAATTACTAAAATAATGTTATTTTTTTGTATTGCCTTACTAATAATTATGTTATTATATTGAACTTCTTTAATTATAGGTATTATATTCTTTTAATATAAAACATTAAATATACTAAAATAAGCATAACATTTTTTAATAAATCAATACATTTTTATTTTTATAAAATAATAATTAGTTAATATATATATATATATATATATATTTAAATTTTTAATTGTTATAGGACAATCTATTGATATATACATCAAAAATAATAAAATTTAAGCATGTGTATAAAGCAAAAAATACATGATTCATAGAATGAAGAACCATCCCATTGGAAGAACTGAAACATGAGTAGAATAGATTTTTAATATTTAGTTAAAATAATAATATTATATTAAATTTCATTTCTCTTAATATTTAAGTCTCAAACAGTACATTGTAAGTTAGAAGTTATAGTAGGATTTTTGTGATTGTTGGAAAACTCTGAAACTAGAGATTTAAAATAAAACAATCTAAAATGTTTAAATATCTATTTTAAAATGTAACAAGAGTATGAATAATTTATCATTTTATATATTAAAATACATTTTATAACGAAATGAAAAGTTTTATGAAAACAACAAAAATATGTTCTTTTTATCTGTATCTAAGTATAAACTGTATAAACGTCAACGTTCTGCTTGACTTCATGCAAAACAGAATTTACAACTATTATTCAGTGTTCTCATATTTCAGTAGTACATATTATGTTAACACCATTTTATTTAGTAATTTGAAACACAGTATGTTTTATTACGTATATATTATACATAAAATCTGTAATTGCTACTTTAAAATTATACTACGATACGTAGTATAACTTTTCATTGGCCAATTGGAGGTATTTTTTAAATATTATTTTGTGTTAAGTATAAAAAACACTTGAAAGTTTGTAGCTCGTTTTTGTAGCTATTTAGTTACATTCGTTATAAGGTCATAGAGTTAAAACATAAATAAAGTTCTGGTCAATATACCAACCATCAAATGGAATGAAAAAATATTATAAACGATAAGGGTTAACTTTGAGGTATAACTGCTGGTGGTTAACCGTAGTTTCAATGATTTATTACGCATATCTAAAGTAGAGCTAGAGGTGGATTGAAGAATAAAAAATGGCGGGTAACTAGACACAAAATTTACATCTAGAATAGTGAGATATACATATTTATAAATTGAGTACCGACTCGTTATTTTGGAAATGATAAATACTATTAATTTATTGTTGAATTTTTAGTGATAAATAATAAGTATTTTATATCTTTATAAATCAAATAATAAATGAGAAAGGTATTTTTTTAAATAAATCTGAAGTTGGGACTTCATCCTTTATATTCCAGTGTATACGTTTCTATGCAGAGATTTAATTATTTTACTAGTCAAACTTATAACAATTATGCAATGCACATATTTTGTTTTTTTTTTCCGGTAAACGAAATTTTAAATGACATACCATTATATTTATTTTATACTATAAAAGCAGGTATCAGTGTGGAATATGTATGCGTTATATTAATTGTTTTTATCGAAAAATCAGTAAGATTATTACTTAGATTAATATTTTATGTTACGCTTTTAAGACATATTTTTTTACTCATACCGTCTGGGTAAGCACATAGCAATTTTTAAAAATGAGAAAAGTTTTTTTTTCTGTAATCTTTAGCATAAGAAATCGAAAAGCACTCCATACTGTAAAGAATATTTTTGTATCTAAGTTTATGTCATTCGATGTCCAGCACTCATAATGTGTGCATCTATATTAATTATTAATTACCATTTATCATACCAAATACTTAACCATTTTTGTTGTGAAAAAAGTTAAAAAAAGAAATAAAATTCATAAGTGCTATTTATCAAAAAACCACTGTCCGTCGGGGAATTTAAACTTCATAATAAGACTTGTTGTATTTAATTACTCAAACCTATATACTAAAACAAATTGCTTCCCATCCACGTATCTGTTCACTTACATAACTACATTAGTTAAAATGAATAATATTAATAAAACTATCTCCCCAATTAAAATTATTAACCAAAACACTATACAACAAAAATAAAAAAAATAACAGTCAGTCAAGCGAGCCTGATACAAATGATGTTTTAAATTACAACTGGACGGAGGTTGTCTCTTTCAAGTCTCTCAAATATTTAAATTTTGATAAACAAAATTCGTTATCAAAAGCAACTGAAACCATGGCTAACGCACAATTTTCCACTCGTAATAAATTCAGTATTCTATCAAAAAATGAAAACATGGAAATGGAAGCCGAAGTAAACGAAAAACGAAATCGTCTCTAAATTACCTCCACCAATATTTATTAAAATAAAAATACAAAAATACTAAGTATTTTGCAAGAAAATTAAAAATATAATAAAACCAACTGACAATTTCACTTGTAAAAGCTCTACTGAGTCATTCAAATTTAACACTACCTCATCAAATGTATACAGAATGTTATACAATTTTTTAAAAGAAATAAAAGTAGAATTTTTCACATACCAATTAAAAGAAAAGCGCTATATTAACAAGAAGAGCCATACTGGATTGTTATCAGAAATTTACATTCTGAAATTGAACCCGATTATATAAAAGAAGAACTTGAAAAGAAGGATTTCTAGCAAGAAATATCATAAACGCTCTTCATAGAGTCACAAAAATATTACTACATCTACTTTTTATAGACCTAGAACCTGCACTAAATAATAAAAATATATTCGAGTTCAAAACTCTATGCCATCCCAAAGTGAAAATCTAAGCACCTCGAATCAACAAACTAGCGCCACAATGCTTAAATTGCTAAAACTACGGACACACCAGAAATTTCTGCAACAACCATCCTAAATGTGTTCGTTGTAGTGATAACCACAGAATAGACTTACGAGTATGTACCAAAAGTCGAGACCTTCTTGCCAAATGTGTGCTATAGAGTGGAAACCAGCTAGCAAATTATCGTAGATGTCTTGTCTTTAAAAACCTGCAAAAACTCCGCAAAAAATAACTACCAAGTAAAAAAAAAAACACAAATAAAATCGAAGAAAACACAAATTATAAGAACTCTACCTTGTACAACCCTCCTGTCAAATGTAACTCACACCCAAAAAATTCGAATAATAATCAAACCCATTCACAGGCCACCAAACAAAATAAAAATCCGATACACATAAGTAACGAACACCAAAACTAACAAAATGAAAACATGATTACCTAACTGACCTCTTTTATAAACGAATTTAAAACTCTCATCAATCCATTTATCTCACTTTTAACAACACTCATCAACAAATAAATAATAAAAAATGTCAACTGATAACAATCAAACTCCTTCCTAATAATATTACTTTGGAACGCAAATGGAATAATCCACAATAATAATGAACTACAATATTTACTCTACGACAAAAAAAAATAAATATCGCTTTAATTACAGAAACACATTGAACATCAATCAAACACTTTAATATATCAGGTTATACAACTCATTGAACAGACCACACCGATGGTAATGCACACGCTGGTATTACGATCTTAATATCTTCTACGTTATTATACTATGCATTACCGACATACCAAAAGACCTATACATAAGCCACAAATATCCAAATAGTACTTAACCATATATCCATTACAATATCATCAGTTTACTGCCCTCCAAGTCAAAAATCACCCCTCCCTGGCTTCAAACATTTCTAAGAACATTAAAGAATTCATTCATTATTGACGATGACTTTAATGCAAAGCATACCGCATTTAGTTGTAGATCAACAAACCCTAGAGTCCAAACATTTTACAATACAATTTTAAATAATCACTATTCTTTCATCTCACCTGGTGCTCCAATTTACTGGCCATCCCATACAAATCGTCACCCCGACAACTAGATTTCTTCATAATCTCGTTACCAAACAACTCACAAAATAATATAAAAAACCTTAATGAACTATCCAGTGACCACTCTCCAGTTTTACTTTACCTAGGTGGTAAACTGGAAAATATAAACAACAGTCTACACTCTAGACAAATTAATTTCAATTCGTTTAAAAAGAAAACTAGACGAAAAGACACAGTTTCCCCTTTAATAAATCCTAATAACACTTTAGCCATAACCGTCTTTGAAAAAGCCAATTTATTGGGAAACCACTTATCCGAATTTTCTAACCACACTCTGATAATAGTGTGAATATAACAACTCACGTAGAAAATATTTAAACTTTTTTTAACAATCCATTACCTATGTCACTACCAGCCAAATCAATTACACAACAAGAAATAAAATCATATATTACAAAAATTATTCAGCAACAAATCTCTAGAGTACGATAAAATTAATAAAAAAATACTCAAAAACCTTACAAAACAAAACCATCCTTCTTCTGACTCACATATAAAACACTATGCTCAGATTATCATACATTTCCCCAATATGGAAATTTTCAGTAATAATAATAATTCCCAAAGCATTTAGTAACTTTATACCACCCGATAAATCTATTATCGACATTAGGGAAACTTTTCGAAAAATTATATCTCAAAAGAATAATTCCTATTATCAGAGAAAAAAATATCATTCTTAATAATCAATTTGAATTCCGATAATATTACTCGACAATCCACCAAATACACAAAATCATTGACAAAATATCAGCATCACTCGAAAAAAAAGAGCATTGTCTATTTAATTTGTCCTAGATATCGCGCAAGCATTTGATCGTGTTTGGCACGATGGTCTATTGTTTAAATTAAAATAATTTCTACCTGCTCCATATTACCTTATACTAAAATTTTATTTCGAAGACCCATATTTCACTGTCGAACATAATAATTCTTACTCCCCTTATCATAAAATCAATGCGGGAGTACCCCAAGGAAGCGACCTCTCACCTATACTATGTAATATTTATACATCAGATATCCCCAAAACAAACTTCATAACTTTAGCGACATATACAAACAATACCGCTTTTATATTAACATCAAACCAAAGGCCCAAACACTGAACCAAAAAATTGAAAATCAAGTTAAATGAAAATAAATTGGTCCAAATAAATTTTTTTTTAGGTAAAAGAGAATGTTCACAACTATTATTCAATAATGTAGGTACACATTTTTATTAAAAATGTAACCAAATACCTAAGAGTTTACCTCGACAAGCAACTTACCTGGGCCCAACACATCAAACTTAAAAGAAAACATTCTAACATACGCCTACATATCCTTCGTCTATTACTGTTTTCCTCAATGATTTAAAAAAATAATATATTAATTTACAAGACAATTATTACCCAGTTATATGGTATTCAAATCTGGGGCTCAGTCAAACCATTTAATATAAAACCTATACAAGCCTTCCAATCGATATGTCTTAGACAAATAACTAGATCCCCATGGTGTATGACTAACGATGCACTACATAAAGATCTACAAATTTTAACTGTCAATGAATTAGCAATTCATCATTATAAAAAGTTCCACTCAAAACTCTATTCAAATCAAAACACTCTTATTTTTCGTATGTCTTCTATAAATATACCAAAAAACCCTCTAAGGAGATTAAAAAGAAAATGGCCAAGAGATGCTTTTGTCCAATAAAAAAAAAAAGTTGTCTCTTCACATGAACCCACTAAATTAAACAGGAGGTACTGTTAATAGACGGTTTTCCACCCTCAAGTCAATCAAGTCGTCATAATCTGTAGACAGCCAAAAATAGATTCGTAGTACATTATATTCTATTTATGACACCATCATTAAAAACAGTATTGCCTAATATTGATATTATATTATATTATATTATAATAATTATTTCAATAATTCAATTTTCATTTTACATACTCAGAATACAAAAACTTGAGATTAAATTTATATTATTACTATTATATATCTTTTAAACTTATTATTGATTGTATCATAATATTTTTTTACAAATTTAAAAAATAAATATTTTGATTTTACATCTATTTGTTTGCCTCGACTAGACTAGTTTTATGTTTTTATATCAGCTTTTATAATTTATATTTTATTTTGTTTATGTTATACTATTATTATGAAATCGATTGTAAGTAGTAAAAGGGATTTATTATTCGATTAGGTATGTCCTAATGTATATTATTGTATTAATGTAATCAAGGAGAATATAATTTTTATATTATGCTGTTTGATATACGAATTATTAAGTAGATACGTGTGACTTGTTAACGTTAAGATGTTAAGCTTATAGATAAATAATTGATATATTTTTTTTAGTTTGTTTCTTACTTATTTCCTATTGAATATACTTTACCTTTTCATATTTAATTTACATACTACTAGTTTTCTTGAATAAAAGTTTTTCCCGGATTATATTTTAAATGTTTTGATATTATTTATTATACCTAATTATAATAATTAATTTGATTTACATAATAATAAAACGTGTTAAAGATTAATAACAATATGACTACATTACTTGGGCATAAAATTTAGAATCTAGAACATTGCTGTTATGCATTATAAAAGGATATGGAATCTATTGTATTTTATTGTTTTATCATGTTTTGTGTTTATGTTTGAATTGAAAATGTTTAAACCTATGTTAAAATACAATTTAAAAAAAACAAAATGATAACGAAACAATATAATATAGAATGAATTATTTTTCATAATGCTATACAAAATAATACTCATATAATATGTACAGTGTACAGTATATTATTACATCGTACTTTGTATAATATAATATATCAAATCGAAACGTTTCCGTCGGTGGTCTTTGAGTTTCTAAATTAAACGTCTAGAGAAAACTACTTTCATCAGGATATCCATGTTGGTCGACTATTCCTAAACTTCGTTGGTTTTCTCCTGAGACAAACATTGAGTGATTAATCTATACAATATTTTCGTGGTACCATGCCTGAGAAAACGATGGTTACCATTTACAGGTTCTTTATGCATCTATCCTTTTTGATTGCGGATATAATCCGTTAATTTGTGTAAGGAGTTTTAAAAATTTAGTTATTGTTTTCATTATTGAAGGTTGTTTTTATATAAAATTAATAATAATGATCAAATATATTAGTGCGTCATACTATTATACATGATTGGTACAATACAATACATACCACTACATATACCAGTGAATATTATCTCATGTTATAATACAATAACATAGTAATATAATGATTCATGATGCAATACAAATCTAATACATTACTTAAAGCACTCATAATATTACAGTTAGGTTGTGTGAAATTATTGTGTTTGGTGTTATATAAAATAAGTGATACTAAAAATATTAGTTTTAAATTTTGAATTAATTATTTTATAGTATTTGGAAGACTTAATATTAATACCATAAAAAATTAAATCTAAAATGTTATGTTTGAAAACAATTAATTTTTACTACCATTTTTTAAATATAAACATTTATACATTAATTTACATTTTAACTTGAATAATATATGAATATAAATGATTAGGAAACTTATTTAAATTTATCTCTTAAATCAATAAATAATAAATGTGTATTATATATGTGTAGAGTCGTATTGAACTATTCCTTTAAGTTCAGGAATAGTTTCATAATAAATATAATTAATGTTAATTTTTAGATCCTTAACTTAGAGAACTATTGGAGTTAAAAACTTTTATGTTTAGATAAAACTATTTATTTTAAATATAAAAATGTTATAAAAGATCAAGAAATTATATTTATAGGTTAAAAATTAAATATATATACATTTCACTATAAATATATAATCATTATGTTTTATTATAATAGTTTAAAAAGTTGTGCAATTCATGGGATGATAGTTTTTTTTTTAATATTTATTTATATATAGGCATTTTTTTCAGAGAAACTCAAAGATCTGTTCAGAATAGTTTTATTAATGTAATAATTTATCATAACGTAAAAATTTGAAATAATTCTACAAAATCCCGGCTATGCAGAGTTGTGAAATGCGTGACGAGTGTCCAACATCAATGTATTATTTGAGTCATGTCTGTTTTCAACTTATTTTTTTTTTCATTCATATTTTAAAACAAAATAAAAAACCATAGTTGATCAAATAATTACGGTCTGTGCTTAAAATATTTATTTTACTACTTTTAATTATAAAACTTAATGAGTTTACAAAAACTAAAAATTCAAAATTATGAAATTATAAATCCGTCTTTAAAATAATTAAAAAAATATTTTTTTCTCATTTATTAAGTTGTATTTATAAAAATAAAATAAAATTGTCAATAGAAAAAGACGAATAATAACTGGTTATTTGTTTATAGAAATACGTTATCATTTCCGAAAAAAGACATCCAAAGAATTAATATAATTAAAATATAACTTATAATTATTTACATAAGTATTATACTATACATAAATTTAAAAAATATTTATAGTTTTTATTAAAATTGATAAATTATATTAATATAAATATTTAAAAATATATAACAATTAAACTATCTTACATTGAAGAATAAAATGAGTAATTTATATAGAATAATAATATTATAACACTCAAGTATATTAAACAAAACTTTAAAAAGTTAAGCAAACGGGTAGTATATAGTAGGTGTCAAGTGAGTAACGGTGATGAATGTATTAAATTTGAATTCAATAATATATTGTTGTATAAAAAGAATAATTTTGAGTACTGACGGTCTATCAGTCTACACCACCAGGTATATTTTATAACATGTATATTGATATTGCTATTAATGTAATTAATTTTATTATTGTTATTAAGGTAGGATGATTTAATTTTTTACTAAAACATTGTATTTATTATAATAATAATAATTATTCAATTATTATAATTATTACACTATACATGGGCGTCTCTAAAGATTTTTCTAAGAAGAGGAGGGGAAATAATTAAAAAAATAAATGAAGATTTTTTTATACATTTTAAATACAGTACACTATTATGTTTTGTAATTATTACAATTAAGTATTATTATTATACATTTATTTTGTAGAACATCAACATGTTTCGTCATCATAACATTAAATTATTACAATTAGGTAACAAATTTAAAATTCTAGGGAGGGAAAGTGCCTGTCTTTCTCCCCCCTCCATATAGACGTCCATGATACTATATTAGTCTAAATTTAAACATCAAATATGTTTAAAAACAAATTGTGTTTATTTGGATTTCGTATTTTTTGGTTTAAATATGAAATACCTATAATAAATGTTGTATTAAATTTTTAGTCCTTGTTATAAAAATTAAACATTTTACTTATTGCCAACTATAAAAAATATTGTATATTTTCAGATATCTTGATGAATTTTTTTTTTTTTTTTTATTTAAACTTAAAACACGTACATAAAAAAAATGCGTATGTATTTGTAATATTTTTAAATAGCTGTAATAATACCTTATAAAGAATCTTATTGTAACTCTGTAAAGCTAATAACTTGTGTAGTTGATGCTTAATCAATAAAGAAAAAAAAAGAAAAAAGAATCTTATACTAAATTTTCCATTTTTTTGATTGAACAAAAATATTTTTATTTATATTTATAGAAATTAAATTTAAAACAACCGAAAATATTAGATGTTTATAAGTAACTCAAAAAAGTTTAAAATTTTTAAAAAATTACACCATTAGTATAAAATGGTAATATAATGTATTTTTTCATAAAAAAAAAAAAATTTATTTTGAATTTCAAGTATTTAGTGCTGCATGGTTTATTTTTTCTTTACCAAAACCAATAAATATAGGGGTTTCTCAAGGTACAATCACCTCTCCTCTTTTATTAAACATTTTTATTTTTAACCATTCCGCACTGTTCACTAGTCTAGTTGGTGTCTTCACTGACAACAAAGTTCTAATGGTCAACCATCATGACCTAGCCGTTGTTTCCTCACTCATCTAAGATCACCTTCTTCTTCTTGAAAAATAGTTTAAGAATGGGATATAAAAATAAACGAGACCAAATCCATACATTGCATGTTCATTTTTAGGAAGGAAAAATGTTCGCCAATTACCCTTAACGAACAAACATTATCAACCGCATAGCACCGGTGCTACTACTTGCGTCCGAGATTATTATCAGTAGGTGATTTGCGTCTCACTAAAAAAAGTTCAAAAAGGGTCATAGCTTATTTGAGTTCATGAGTAACTTTTTAGATAGCCTAGATGCGTTCCAGCATAAAAAATAATCATTGATTTAATCGTCAATAAGTTATCGTCAAAATCAAACTAATTAAATGCATTTTTACTACAACATAAAAAGAGTAAACTAAAATAATGTTCTGAAATTTATTTTATAAGATTAAAAATGTTAAATACAGGAATATGAAAATTATTGCAATATAAAAATTATTAATTACTTTATTAAAATAATTTTGGCTAAAAATTTGAATGAAACGTTTTTAAATATACAAAAGCGGAATTTGTTTTTTTTATTCTAAATTCTTTTTTCTTTATTTAATTATTAAATTTTTTCTTTTACAAACTTTTTTTTGGTGTATTTATGTAGTTTATGAACATATTAATTTAAAACTATTTTAAAATATTTATAGGTTGATATATATTTGAATAGGTTTAGTAGAAAGATGAGTTGAATTTGGAATGAAATGATTTACGTGTTCTTTGTTCGTTGTACATTAGATGAACATTGTGCCCATATATTTGAAAGAAATTGAGCATTTTTAGATTTATAATTTTCTTATATGTAGTCAGTAAATTCTAAGCATTCTACCGAAATGATTGGAATGATTTCATAGGTAAATACGTAATTTAGTATTTTTGTAGGTAAAAATGACAGTCTAAAATAATTTATAAGAAATTATCTTATTTATGATTTATTTTTAAATTCATTTGCCAATTCAAGATTTTGTATTTTTCGCCATCTATAATATTTATTTGTTTTAAAACTGAAACATTAGTTATACAAATATTTATTATACAGAGTGATTCATTTAAGCGACTACCTTCATTAACTCAAAAAGTATTGAATATTTTATATTTATTTATACGGATGTTAATTCAGATATACAACGAATGTCCGAAATGGAACCGACAATATTTTATTTTTGCTTCTATCCAGACCGTGCAAATAGCTTTATGAATTGCAATTTTAAAATCAACGAACATGGTATTAAAAGTAAAGGTAACATTATATTTTGAACACGGTCCATTGAAATACGTAAAAGCTTTTTCATATGATTTGTTAGGTAGTAAAAAAAAAAAAACGCCAGTGGAATGGTAATAATCATTTATCAGACCATGTATTGTGAGCATTTGCAGAAACAATTTTGGTCAGTATTGAAAAGTTCTGTCGATATATATTGTTTTAAGGTTATTATTAGAAATATTTTGGCATGAAAATAATGTAACATTTGTTTGCTTATAGTTAACCATTACTTAAGTTTCATTTTCAGCTGTAAATATTTGGTTTTGTTTTAAATCTTCTGTACTTCTTCAAAATTTGTTGGTATTTTTGGAAAAATAATTCTCCGAGAATCGTATATATTTTTACGTCATAAGTTAATATCTGACGTAGTAAAAGTAATGCATCTGTCACTCAAAATCTAAGTTTCAGATCAGTACAAATAAGTGTTGATGGTTTTATTAATATGTCTGTAATAGATTTTCATTTAAGTCCACCGCTTAATGTTTGTTGTTAAAGTATTTAGGTTCATTTGGATCATAATTATGTATGTTGATTCAGAAATCATAAACTTTTGAAATTTTTATTTGTGCACTTCCATCATTGTACTTAATTTTTAAGCATATTATAGTAACTGAACTTATAGTTATGAATTATAAAAAAGTTCTTTTTCACACTAAACATTTTTTTCCATTTTAAGTCGTTAACACCATTTGACGAACACGGTAAAATGGCCAACGGGACGCGTGAACATGTACTGAAAAATGTGTGGTACAGTGCAAAATACTTTGTGTTATTCTGATTAATCATAATATGAGTATACGATATATCTATCAAATCAGATATCAGGTGGTAGGTTTTTCAGACTAGTCAGTGTTATATATAGTGTTCGGAAATTATTTGGCGACAACCGGACATCACCATGGTGCGTGTTCAATTTAATCACACTATCATCACGCTATACTAATATTACCCTTTGTATTAATAGCTGATAATATTTTATTGTTAGTCGCAGACATAACATAGACATAATATTTATGGACGCAACTCGGTCACGACTGTTATGGTAGGTAAGAAGAATAATATGATCAAGTTGCGTCCGAAAAACAGGACGTAAGTTACTCGTTGAATTTACTACTCGTAAAATATACCTTTTTTTGGGGACGCAAGTAGTATGTAGCTATTCGCTATTTAGGAATCATCATGAGCAAATGCCTTACCCGGTAATTACATTTACACAACAATGTGCCATCCCTAAACGATAGTTTTTTGTCTTTTCCATTATCTATTAACTTCTAATCATGTTAAATTTTCTACCAAAATACTAATATACAAACTTTTTCTTAAACCAATATGCGCTTACGATGTACAATTATGGAGTTTTGTAAAGATCTTAAACATAAAATAGATACTACGTTTCGATCCCAAAACACTTCGTGCTATAACCAAAGCATCTTTTTATGTTTTAAACCAGTTCTAAAATCTTGCGTCATTTCTTCTGTCTAAGATGAAGCAAAATCCTTCTACTAACAATTTAACTAAAAAAACTATATAAATATCTTAATAAAAATTCTTGTACCAGCAAAAATTCCTGGTAATACCCAAAAAAAGATTAAAAAGGCGGTTTTGTCCAAATATTGTAAGTAAAATTTAATAATTGTAATTATAATTAACTAACTGTTAAAGTACCTTCACTGAAAGATTTCTTTATTCAGTCACTTTCACCATAAAATTTTTTATCACTTATACTTATTGTTCAAAATGAAACAGATTGTAGAAATAAATATTTAAAGTTAAAAAATAAAGTTTAAATTATCTACGGTTATTTATTTTTTAATTATAAACATGCCTTGTATAGTTGTATGTTAATTTTTTTCTCTTATAAACTCATTATAACTTTAATGACATATTGTTTATTTTAAATAAAAGTAAAAAAAAAATAAAATAAAAATATTACAAATATAATGTGAAGAAATATTTCTACTAAGTTACTGATTGAAAAACACTAATTAATGCGAAATTCTATGCTTCAGAGCGATTTAAAGTTTATAGAAATTGAATGTTCACTGCTTGAATGCACATCGCTAATTAGCGGCTTGCAGGCCATACTAAAAATACAATTTTTAAAACTTTAAATCACTCTCAGGCATATAGTTTTGAATTAATAAATGTTGTTTAAACACTAAAATTTATTAAAAATATTTCTTCACATTATGTTTACAAATATAGTATAGATTCCTATTTGAATTCCTAAAGTTGATCCTCAAAACCTTCATTAAAATAATGTAAAAAATATGAAATTTACAAATAATCTTAAATGTTTTGAAATAATAACCGGTTGTGTTATACATTTTTTTATTTTGAATAATTACGTGATAAAATTGCTGTAAAATAAATTTCTAATTTCTCTGTATTCTGAATGAATTTAAATGTGAAATTATCATAAAATTAATTAGCTTCTGTTATAAAAATACTTATGAATTATACCACATTATATTATTATTTACAAGTAAAAAAAAAAAAAAGAATAATAAAAACTATCAAATCGAAAAAAAAAGTTTGGTCATTGATTCTTACAGCTTAGCAGACATATTCGTATATAACTACAATTCATTAAATGTATTCACTATTTTTTTTTAATTTTGATTTTAAATATTTTTCATTTCCAAATCTGTTTAAATAAGTAGAAAAATAAATGAAAGTTATTAGAGAATAAAAAAACTTATTTTTCATAGACGAAAAAGCCTTTCAGTAAAGAAGTGGTGACCACTAAGCGGCCTTTTAATAAATTTTTTGTGGCCCGCCCGCATATTCTAAAACTCAAAATAATGAAAGAAACAGCTGTCTAAATGATATCAAACACTTTCCCAACACATTATAATTTGTTGCAAAATTTTGGGCAGTAACAACAGAAGATATATCTAAAATTAATATTTTTAATTACAATGCTGATTTGTTGAGCAGCAAATTAATAACCTTGCAATAGAAAATAGTATTAAGATATATATTTTATAGTAAAAATAATGCAACATAATTTTGGAATATATTGTAAGGAAATCAGTATCTTTCCATTTTACTAAACGTAAGAGCAATTTTAACATTTTTTGGGTCAACATATTTATGTGAAGTGATTGTAACAAATTAACATTTATCAAAAACAAATACAGAAATCATTTGAGTGATGCACATTTGGACGATTTACTGCGGTTGTCAACTTCAAAATCATCTGTGGACATAAATTAAATAAAAAAAGAAATAGAGGTACCGTCCATCATAATCAGAATACAAAAAATCAATTTTATTTTATTATAAATATATTGATACTATTTTAATGAAATTAATTTATGAACTATGTTTTTTTTTGTAACATCTAATTGTAAATTAATAAAAATAATTAATTTATATATAATTTATACATTTTTTTTTTTTTTTTAATCATTATTATTAAAAATGTATACGGCCAGCAATTTATTTCAAAATTATTATTTGGTCCATTATAAAGTTCTAGTGTGAATTGCTGTAGTAACTTGGAATATATAATATAATATAAAAAATAAAAGTTATCAGTTTGTATTAAAATAATCAATTTGTATCACCTATTCGATGTCTTCACTTCAAAACACCGTATTTTTTTTTACGTTTTTTGATTAATCTATATTCTTATAAATCGATTTATTACAATCCTTTACTTTGTTCAAAACTAAAAATTATAAGCCTAATCTAATTTTTTACTGAAAAAAATTTAATGGTGCAAATTTATTTAGTTATATTTAACTGACTTAATGCATATCTAATGTCTATCATCTATCAAAATAACTTACGAATAATTTGGTATGAAATAATTTTATAATATCTATTCATAGTCCATACTTGAAGAATATCATATGATATTTAATTAGTTTGTTTAGATAAATATGTGTTTGTTTGATATAATTATTTACTATTTTATATTATTTATTTAAAAAAAAATAATTTATAAGCTTTTAACGATTTGATAATGGTCTATTGCTTGTAACGGCACGGCCACGATGCAACTTAAAGTCATGTGGGTTGTGTACATAAATTAAAATTGTGTTAAATCATTAATGTGTGCACTTGTAAAAGTACCCAAATTGAAGAGCTTTTGATTTTTAGAATGATATTTCTATTAAAAAATAATATAATTTTAAAATTGATAAATATAATGATATTCGTGGACCATATATTTGAACAATTTAAATAGCTTAATCTTAAATTTAATACTAGGTTTTTAATAAATTATTTTTAAAGCAACTTATAAATCTCACGAATAGATACTATGTGTAATATTTTTTTTTATGTACATGAAAAATCCATATTTTGCCAAAATTGAATATTTAAATAAAATGTAACGATTTTCCTAGGGTTTTGTACAAGAATAAATTAACCTGAACCTTTAGCATCCCTAAAACCTTTAAAAAAATCAAATATTCGTAACCTATTATACAACCGGAATGGTTTTCTTCTTGAAACACTAAAATTAATCAAAATCTGAATTAAAAATTCCGGTTAATTCGAAATTCAAAAAATATTTTATTTTGCAAATATTATAAACTTATATATGTAATTATTTGCTTAAAAACAAATTAAATAACTATTTATAACATAGTTATATTTTGATGATATTCAATTAAAGTTTATCTTATGGTGTATATTTATGTTATGTATCTGATGACCCTTCTAATATTTTTTTTAGATTTTTTTCTGAAATTTTAGACACCCTATTATCCTATATTAATTAATATTAACTCAAATTTTAATAATTATTAACATTCAATCGTATAATTAAATTCTTTATTCCGGTGTTTGAATTTCAAATAAATACAGCAGTCGACACCCGAAAATTGAATAAATGATTTGTGTGGAAAGTCCTGCATTTTTTTTTCTCCAACGATATTAATAATTTATTCCATCGAACTGCTATTTGAAAAATATTAATCGTATATGAATTTGAAATATTTTACCGTCATTATGTACATTATTATTATTTTTCATATAGTATTAATTTTTAAAAATATTTTGATTTGAAACCTTTTAATATTATGAACCTATTACATAAATATAGAGTATTTTGGTGTTAACTTATAATAGAAAATACTAGTTGCTAATATTGAATGAAATAATATAGTAATTATTATATAATGTGGATACGTGTTACTTGTTTTTGGAAAAAAATAGTTTGATCTGAGGTATAATTAAAATTAAAATAAATTATTAATATCACTATACTATTATTATAAAAAAATGGATCATCTTTCGACGGTTTATACGTTAAAAGTTGTTTTTTGTATGCAATGACTTATCATTTAATTCAAATTTAACTCATCTATTACAGTGATCTATTCACTTCTATATAGCTGAGTGAGTTCTGTGGGGTTGATGAATAATCTAGATGTAATATACTGTTAAATATACATTTATCTGCTAAAGATTTCATTTTAGATTAAGGTTTTTTTTTTTTTTTATAAATGCCTATAATATTATGTTAATAACAGTGTGATTAATTTTAATTTTATGCATAATTCTTACTTTTTGTAGTGTTTTTCTGTGTTTTTCTGTGTTGTTTTATGTAATATCATCACTAAACATGCTAGTCAGTGTATTTTTTAATTAATTAATTTATTCAAGTTCTGATTTTTGAAATTTCTTAGTATACTTTAGGCTTATATTTTTGAAGCATATTTAAGCTACTTGGAAATACAAAAATTCAGTTTCAATTAAGAATCATCTATTTCATCTTTAAATTGTTAATCAGATGTCTTTTATGAAAATGTGAATATGCGTAAATTAGAATTTTACCGAGTATTCTTGAAATGTTTAATTATATGTAGTTAAAATAATAGGTTTATGATAATGGGCTTGAAATACTAGAGCTAATGATAATAATTTTTAAATTTTAGTAATGAATATTTGTCATTTATTCAACATTTTATAATTCAAGAAAGGATATTATAAATACTAATTTCAATATTACGTTTGTTTATATTTTCGTAAAACTATTTTTAAAGAATATTATTTATTTATTTTTTTTACTAAACAAAGTATACTTAAAACTTATTCACAATAGTAAAATAAGTAATTTTGATGAAATTTGACAATAATATTTATTAGAAATGGAAACTTCTTAACAGTGGCACCTGCTAAGACATTGGAATATTATACATTTCAATAATATAGAATTTGCAAGCTAAAATTTTTATTTAAATACATAAACATTCTTCAAAAAATCTTTAATTTACATTAAAAAAGTTATTTTGTTTTCATTTAAAAAAATGGACCCTACTTCACAGCAGGATATTCTTTAAATAGTACAAATTCTAAATAATTAAAATATGGTAATATGTATATTTGAAAATTCTAAAATTAAAGTTAAAATAAATAATTATTAAAAAAAAGTTGGCATGAGAATTCTTAGTGATTCATCTGTATTACAGGAAAATTTATAAAACAACTATTATATACTTATAATTTCATTTTTTAGTTAAAAAAGTGGTTATTGAAAATGAGAGCTATTTTATAGAAAACTTAAGTAGTTTTAGTTTATGTACGAAGAAGAAATATTGTCATATCATTAAATATTATTCTAATTATTATTGATATTATAAAAATATACTTACTTTGCTTTATGGTTTGTATTGTCTTATTTTATCAGTTTGTTGTTTTTAAGTCTAGTTTTGTGTGATTGATGACGGGTGACTAAACTTTAAGTATTGTTATCATAACCATGATAAACATACAAAGTATAAATATCATAGTAGCAGTAAATATATAAGAATAAGATCAATAATTATCGTTTGTGCGTATTGGCTGTAAGGATCAAATTAGAAAGTTTATGTGACACTTTAATTGGCTACTAATGGTTACAGCAACTGTTGAATATCATACCTTTATTAGAATGAATAATAAAGTACGTTAACATATCGTTTATTGAGTTATTTTTAATAATTATTATTCTCCAACAAAATGTTTACGGATTCAGATAAAATTGGAAAAAAGTTTATTTTTTTTGGTTAATCTTATTTTTTAAGTTAAACTGCAATTTGTACAAATGTTTTAGTTTCATATTTTCAGGACCAAAATTTGTATTCAAAACATACTATATCCAATAATTTATCTTCATATTTACAATTAAAATATTTAAATAAAACCTATATTTTGAACTACAAAGTATAAACTTCGATGAGCTTTTTTTTTGGTTTATCTTTAATCTTACATTTATAATAATATATAATAATATTTGAGTACTTTTCTAAGTTTAGCTGATCACAGATAGACAATTTACCAAATACTGTCCTATACTGTATAACGGCTCATTGTATAGGCAATATGGGTACATCGCTGTTGGAATAATTAAATTAAAAAAAAATTCCCATTAAATATTTTATTTTATTACACAATATTCCACATTTTGTTTTATTGTAAATACAATAGGCATTCATTTTTTTTATTTTTAAAAAAAAAAAATATAACATGCACATCATCAACAGATTACTGGTTATTCAGTGTAGATTTAAACAATCAGATGGTATTGTAAAAATTAAAACGAACAAAAAATATTTAAATATGATTAATCGACACTATTTTAAATTAAATCACAGTGATGTTTGATCCTTTTTTTTTTTAAAACCTTTGAATATTTTTAAATTTTAAGATTTGTGCTTTGTAAATTTCTATAAAATAATATTATTATCATTTATTATAAATATAAGTTTTTTAGTCATAAAACATATGTCTGGCTATTGAATTTATCTTTAGATTGTTAATATTGTCAATAGCAATATATTTTTGAAATATGTATAGCATCAGTTAAATAACTGTAATTTACTAATACATTATATTTTATGAAAATTGCAATGTGTATCGTTGCAAGTATTAAAGGTCTTACTGAAAAACCTTAAAATTTAACAAATACTTTTCAGTAAACATATATTTATAATGAGAAGAAATATCAACCTAGATTTTACGAAAAATGTTTAATGTCTAAAAGTTTTGTCGATGAATAATTGACAAAACTATGTTCAAAGTAAAATATTTAACCAAATAATTGGTTGAATGTACTCCCACGACATATATAGTTTGTTATTCAAATTGATTACTTACAGTTATGTAGTTTTAAACTTAAAGTCTTATAATAAGCAATTTCATCATATTTTATGTTAAATTATAATATATATTAGTTTTTTTGCTATATAAATGAATTTAGATATTTTAAAATTATAGTGATTATGGCTATAAGCGATAATTATATCAATAATAAAATATAATATAATATTATAAATTGTTATTAATTGATAAATGTAATTTTAAATATTAGGTACTTGTAATGTAAAAATTGTGTTTTAAAACGCACATTTAAAAAGTTTTTGTAAATTGAAATATACTATTATATATATGTCTACTTTAAAACAATTTAACTAAATTTTTTTTTTTTAAGCCGAATTACTTTGTTTCACTTTAACAATGACAAACTATTTATTCTTTTTATAATAAATCCACAAACTGTGTACGCTACAAGTTTTAGTCTGCAAAAGCTATGTAATGTATAAAGTTTAAAACAATAACTGAGAGCCAAATACTTTGGTGTAAAATTAAAACATGAAATCTATTCTGTTCACGATAAATTCAACTTTGAAATTTGAAAATCTCTTGTGTAAAATAAAGTTTTATGTATATAATTGTAATATATATCTAATGGTGTATATTATGAAAGTATCAATAATTTTCGTTAGTATGTAATTTATTTAATGTGACTAAAATAATTAAATTTTTTTTTTTTCAAATTAAAAGTAAATATTTGGTGAAATAAATTATTTTATATTGTTTCAAGTATAATTAAAAACTTATATATATTCATTGAATTATATGATTATGCATTAATAGTTATTAATTAACTTATAAGTTATAAATATTATTATTGATTGTACGGAATCGAAATATTAAATTTGGTCAAAATAAATAATTATAAAACCACTAAATTTTATTTAAGTATTTGTTTTATAATATTTAAATTTAGATACTATTTTATGTACTTTATTGTGTTTATGTAGCAAGAATTTATGAACGTGAAGTTGTTTGTTTGCGTGCATATGTATTTCAGGATATCTGCATATTGCATAATTATCATATTATGTATAAATTAATATTTAAATTTAGACATATTGTAAATATCTAGTTGTATTTTTTTAAGTCATCGTTGTGTTAGTTTATATTGAAAACCTAATAAATTATAATATACATATTATTATTTTTGTTTATCATATTATTAAATTAAATTATTAATTATTACATTTATTTATACTACACTGTTAATAAATTAGTAAATTACTTACTTATGTACTGCCATCTGCCACTTAAGCAAGAATTTTATATCAGTTAAAATAAAATTATGGCAGTATGGTTTAATATTATTTTAAAATAAATAAATTCCTTTCATTTTTTAATAAATTTTAAAATAAAATAAAATCTGTGTTGGTTAAAATAACTTTTAAATTTTATTACTGTTATTCAAAAAAAAAAAAATAAAACAATACTTTATTATGCAAAGAATGCATACATAATTTGAGCAAAACACATTTAAATTAAAAGCTCTAATTTAATTAATGTACGTTTCCTTTACATGTATTTTTAATTTTAGTTAACTGAAAAATTATGTTATTATGTTCCTATATTTATTAATTATTGTTACCTATACAGATTAACTATGTTTAAATGGTCCATATAACACCGTAGTAATGTACTTAATTGATTATTAATTGTTTTTTATTATGTGTACTCTACTGGAACTCATTTTAATTTATGATTTTTCTATTCAAGTTTAATATTTACCGATTAGTTAGATAATTTAAATAATTAAATTTTAGATGTAATTTAGGGGTCCTATTACAGTTCCGAATTTTAATTATTTTCACATAACATGCAATTTATAAATTATGTTTGTTTGATGCATGGTACCCAAGTGAAAAGACAAAATGTATTAATAATTTCTCGGGTAAAGTGTCTTTATTCTAACATCATCCTGTGTAAATATATTCCAGAGCGCATATATTTTATAATTATTATGAATGTTTTACGTAAAATTTTGTTTATAGCAAAAATAAATTAACTTTAATGTTTTAAATAATGAAACTTAGACGGGTTCAATAACCAAAATTTACTATCACCTTAAAAATTGCGAGCTAATTTGATTTTCTTTCGAAAATGTATGATTTTAGAATTGTATGTTCAAGTTTCTTTTTGAAAAAGTAGATCTTTGAAACAAAAAGAAATCAGACATAAATATTTATTCAGGTTAATGGCGGTAATTATAATTTTTAAAGCTTTTATAATATAGTTATATATTTATTGTATATTTAGACGTGATAATTATTTATGCGGTCAACAACATTAAATTACTCAAGTCGTTTGAACAAAAAGTATATATATTGTTAATTCGCTTTTTAATTAGGTATAA
Source organism: Melanaphis sacchari (assembly GCF_002803265.2). NCBI lineage: Eukaryota > Metazoa > Arthropoda > Insecta > Hemiptera > Aphididae > Melanaphis > Melanaphis sacchari. The sequence goes on along the minus strand of NW_020270469.1, from coordinate 7,015,503 downwards.
TTTACAAATATTATGTATTTAATTTAATAATGCACGTATTAGAGTAACTGATTATACATTTTTATAAGCTACATAAATACAATATTTAACAATAACTGTACATAATAATGTAATTATGAATAATAATAAAAAAAAAACGTAGGTAGAATCGTAATAATAACATTAAATACAAACTCTCAAATTAGTTTATTATTGTGTTGCAAATGGAAAGTCTATACGTGATAGATTTGTACAAACATACAATTTATTATATATTTAAAAAAAATGTTCAATATTTTGTTGAAAAATGACGTTATTACCACATGTTGTCTCTAAACTTTATCTTCATTATCGCCTGGACCTGCGGTTGATCTTATGAACTGTAACATATAATTCATATTAATTTATCTTATTTTCAATGTAAAGCAATTCTCAAAAAGTCAGTGTTAGTGTTTATTGATATGTAACAATTTACAGTAATCTAATTTATGAATTGTCAAAAAGTTATTTATGACAAAAGTAGGTATCTGGTTTTTTTTCTTCAAATATTTGTATGATAATAATATATTGAGTTTGGTCCAGATGAGATAAAAATAATCTATTTTTAGTGTTTAATAAAATTTAGGAAAATGTATAACTAAATATTAAATACAATAAATTCAAAACGAATGTTATTATATTAAATTAATTTGTCTAATTAAGTTATATTACAAATTAATTTATAAATTTATAATATAAATATGGAAAATTGAAAATTGTATATTTGTTACTGTCTATAACCCAACGTGACTAATTGTTTTTATTTTTAATACATTAACCTTAAGTTTTAATTAAATTAAAACACACGGCATAATAAACAGATTACTTTTTAATTTTTATAATCATAATTAAGCTTAATTTTATTGTATATACAAAACATAATAAAAAATTATTTTTCAATCTACAAAATGTAACTGTAAATTATTTCATTATTTATTAACCTAATTATGAAAATATTTTTATGATAAAAATAATAAAACCTTAATCGAACTATAAATACTGTTATAAATGTAAGTTCACTTAATTGTTTCTATACAAATCACTACATTATAATATCAACTACTGTAGTGCGCTTGCTGTTATTTGCATATTATTAAAACTAACATCTGCATATTATTAAAACTAACATCATACATGTAGGAACTTATAAACAATTGATGTCTACACCCATATATGAACTGCGTGTAGGTAAAAATATATATTATATTATTTGTTTCGTATTAGTATGTATTTGAACATGCAAAAAAAACATAAACTATATAATAACGATCCATGCAAATAATACTAAATATAATATAAATAACATATTACAATACACGCAAAGACGGAGATATAAATATTTAGTTGGATAAACGTATATAAGGGCTGAAAAAAGACTTTTAGTGACCCTAACACATTTTTTTTTAAATTATATATGATGTGATCATACAGATACATTGCTTTCTTACCGTGTTAAAATTTGTTGGTAAAATTCGTGACAATTTAATAACCACGCATTCATTAATTTTTATAAACAAATTGATTAGTCATATTACCCATATTTATTAATATTTAAAACATTTAAATACGTTTATCATCAAGTATTTAAATTATATGTCTATACAATAGATATATCTATGTATCCTAATAGTAGAACTTAATATGTGTATAAAACTAATAGTTTTTAAAAAGATATTACAAGATTTATTGGAACAAGTAATTTTAATGAACAGATGAAAAAAAAAAAAGCTTATGTACTTTTATTTTCGATGACTTGTGTTATTTTTCAAGATTTTTTCTCGTTTTTTTTTCAGTTTTAAAATATTTCGACATTTATAAGTTTATTTTATCCTAGTATAAATCACGATTTTAATTATTGAATATTGATATTAATTATTTTTATTTTATTGGTGGTCAATTTTGGTTCATTACTTAAATTACCTTAATCGTTAAAGTTTAATAAATCAGTTAATATAGTTTATTAATAAAACCAATTTTATCAAATATTTGCTTTCCAAGTGTCAAAAGTTTATTTTTATATTTTGGTGTTTTAAAAAAAAGTTGAAAAAAATACTTATGTTGTTGTACGTATCTTAACATCGAATGTACAGAAACAGGGTAAAGAATGGGACAGTTTAAAAATGACATATAAGTGACATATTATTTCGATGATAAGTAGCGTGTTGATAAATAATAGAACTACTAATAATGACATACATAATTAATAATAAATAACTTACATTCATGATGTAATTTTTGATAAATATTATGTTTTTCAAAATTAATTAATGTTTTTTTAAAAATATTTATGAGAAAAAAAAATATAGGAAAAAAACAATTTTATGATAAACAGTTTTAACAGTAAACACTGATACACGTAAGTTTGTTTTCTCAATTATCAAAAGCTTTTGTTGTATAATAAACATTTTTAATTTATTTATTTATTTTTTTTTTTGAAGTACTTCAAAGTGGAAACGCTTTGAAAAACAAATTCAAAGAAAAGGATATTAAATATTAGCAGTATACCGCCAGAATCAAAATACTTAAAACTTTTAAAAGTTAAAATCATTGATAATACTTGAACAATTTCAACTATACTTTTCATCTGTAGATATTAACGAAAAGTTTTTGTTATTTGATAGTTTTCAAGAAATTGAAAAGATTTTAATTTTTGGACGTCCAATTGCTCTTGAAATTTTGAGGGATTTTGGCGCATGATAAACAGATAGTACTTTTAAAGTAGTACCATTATTATTTGTTCAAGTATATGTCATAGAAGTTAAAAGTTTACGCGGAGTGCATCCATTAATTTATGCATTACTTCCAAACAAAAAGTCAAAAACTTACAAAAATTTTTACATAATAATAAAAAGTTTCGCACCAGATCTCAGTCTTTGTTTCATTATCTGTAATTTGGAATTTTTTGTTTTGAAATCTATTAAAATCCAAATGCAATTAATTTTTGTTGTTATTTTCATTGAAGTAAAAATGCAATTGTTTCTATTGACGATTTAGACGAAGCGATAGGCGAACTGTTAGATGAACGTCTGGTGAACAACTGCTACTTCTAGTATTCTTTTAAATAATTATTGTTCGAGTCACTAAATTTCTTATCATTAGCTCATAAATATGTATAATAATGTGAATATATTTGAAAATCATTATTCTAGCACAGTGTTTCCTTACCTTTTTACCACCACAGACCACTTCGACAATATTTATAGGTCGCGGACCACCTCAATTTCACGCAAACTAGGAAGACCTTTTTTTTTTTTGCTCATTAACAAAAATACACAAAATTTATCGAAAAATGTTAATTTTCAAAACGTACTACGTGGTAATCAAACGAATAATGAGCGCATACTGAATAAATATCCATAACAGTTATTTGTCGGTACTCATAAAGTATAAATATATAAGCAACGATGTTTGAAATTGACATGATCATTATCGGTCGCGATAATAGTATAATTTATTACTTTGATAGGTATCAGAGACACTTATAAAAGTAGAAAATACTTATCGGTCGTCGGTAGAAACAACGATAAGATAACTGTATATTACGGCGTAAAACAAAATATTTTTCGCTGTTAAAAAAAAAATAAATAATTTTTAATAGAACACGAAGAAAGGTACCGCGGACCACCTATGACTGGCCCACAGACCACCGGTTGGGAAACACTGTTCTAGCAAAAAGAATCTATCATTAAAATGGAGTCTTCAAAAACGTATTTCTGAAATATCCTAGACTTGGATATAAGAAAAGAGTAAAGTAGTTATAATTATTTTATAATTGAACACGATAATTAGTAGTACACCATTCTTTATAGGAAATACAGGTTTATTTGTGTTAAGAACAATATATAAGTGGTCAGTAGCCGATAAGTATTTACAAAATAAACAGTTTGTGTTGTATTTTATTAATTTTATTAAAAACTTATTATTTTTTTCTTACCATTCTAATGCTATAATAATTATGGTTTTGCAACAATAAATTATCATTTTATGTTTTTATAGTACTATACTAAAAAAAATATTAATTAAATAATTATGAAATTTGACTTGAATCATAGGTACAAAATATTTATTATCATAATTTTGAGTAAGGCAGTGAACTTGTCACCAGTTAAATTATTTTATAAAATAAATTAGTTAAATTAGACAGTGATATAAAAAGTCATAAAGTATAGTATTGTATTGATTTTTGGTTCTTTTAAATATGACTGCTGTTCAAGAATAATAGACTTCATAAATAAGTTTTATATAGTTATTAATAAAAATAATTTATTTTATTCAATCAAAACTAAATAATCGTAGTTAATAAAAATATATAATGTAAAGACAAATATATCTTCTAATATTTTATCAAGAAAAATAATTCATTTTTTTTTAAAAATAGATATGTTAGATCATATTTGAAATAAAATTAATGGTTAATATGACGTTTTGTTTATGTTTTATATGTAAATAAAAAATAAGTTGTTTAAGTTGTTCAAAATGAAGAAACATGTGTTATAATAAAAATATATTACAAAGTACAAACCATAAGTTATTAAGTTTTTTTTTTTTTTTTTTTTATCGACATAAACAAAAATAAATGTTGATACAAAGTAAATGTATTTAAGTAAATAAAAAGAACTATAAATAAGCAAATATTTTCTGAAGACTTTTAAGTTATGAACAATTCGAAGTATCTAGAACATAAAGTTGAAGTTATTAGTCAATACTCAATATCAATTAATGTGTTCGAATGGTAAATGTATGATAAACAAACTTGTTTGAACTTTCTCAATATGATAATAATTAAAAATTAAACAAAAATCAAATTAATTGGTAACTGAAACCATTGAAATAAGTATAAAACCAATTGTATTTTCTTTAAATATTGAATGTTATCAGTATAGAAACATAAGACCAAGGCGATAAAGTTTTATTTGTTTTTTTTTATTTATATAACATGATGTATATACAATATTTGAAATAATTAATAGGTGTACGGTTATCTTAAGTTATTAAGCTTAAACTAATATCGATTAATAAAAATCACAAACTTTGTATTAGTTTAACAGTTTTACAAAAAAGACAATGTACTCTTACCTATACAAATATATCACGAACATATAACTAATTTGTGATTTCACAGACACGAAGTCAAATAAGTTAAAATCGTTTACAAAAATAAATTATAATAATACGTATAAATAGTTCGACAATATGGCAGAGAAAATATGGTTTCTAATAATACAATATTAAATTGACCGTTGATAAAAAATTATCTCTATATGCGAATAATTAAATGACATAATAAAAGTCATCATAATAACAGTGTATACAGTTTTTTAATATGATATATTTAACTTATAGTTATCATCATTTTTTTAAAAATTAAGAACATTTTACTATAATGCATAAATAAAAATAAATAATAGAATAATCAATTTTTAAATCAATTATTGAATTTTATTATAGCTAGAATATATAACTAAATCATATGATATTAAATATGAATTTAAATATTAGTTTTATCAGGAAATGCACAGTAAAAAATAATTAATATAATATTTATTCAAAAAGTAATTATTAAAACAAGCAATTTTCAAGGGTGAACAATAATAATTGGCTTCGGAAACGTTATCAAATCCAAGGGTTGAAAGTTATGTCTAAAGATAATTTGGATCTAATAAGAAAGGAAATAATGCTCTCAAAGTTGACTAAGATGGTTACAATTTAATAGTGTTTCTATTCAATTTTGATGCTTCCACTAAACAAACTTTATCATGAATATTACCGAGTGTTTTGGAAAATGAATTTATGGATGTAATTGACACGGAAATTATGTTTTGAAACTAAACAATACTTATCAATATACATTATACACCATATACCTATATATACATAATATGATATATCGGTAAAATTCAATATGAACATTTTTAAAAACATTACATTATTTATATTGTATATTAATAATTATTCAACACGATTGGTTTTACAGTTTCTATGTACAAACTTATTTTATTAGGGGAAGTTGTATGCAAACATTATTCACTATTAAATAAAATAATTATGATGTTTTGTACTTGCATAATATATTTTTATTTAAAATGTATAATTTATATCAAGTTTTGTTTTTATTTTCAAAGCTTATTTGATTTTCTAAAAGCATACGAATAAGATTAAAAGAAAGTTTTGTTAATAAGATTCAAGCACTTGTTATTAGTTTTAATTAATTCCAAACATCTAAAAACATGAGTTGTCTAATAGTTATATATATATATATATATAATATATATTTTTAAAACAATAATAAACAATAATCTTAACTTTAGGTAATGGATGAACCGTGTTCTTAAAGAATAATAAATTATACGATAAAAAATAGTTCGTTTAAAAACAATTTTATAGATTGATACCGAAGCTATTAAGTTAAACGAACTAAATTTATTAAAACCGTTAAAATTTTAAATGCGTATAGAAAATATAGCAAATATTTAATTTAATTTAAATTTTACCTGATATCATGTTTTTATAAGTTGGTTATAAAAGTTACCTTTTTTTCTTCTTTTTTTTTTCATTTATATTACATTTATTTTGACTTTTTCTGACTTCCCGTATAACTCTAAATATAATGTGTTCATTTTCATTATATTTTAGGAAAGACATTGTTCTGTTTGTACTTCTAAAAGTCTTATTATAAATTAATACATTATTACTATATATAAAACAACCAACGGAAGTACTATTAGTATTCGAATAATTATATTATTGTACTCGTATTCATCATCAACTAACGTTATATATTAAACAACGAAAAAATTTAACAATGTTATATGAAGCTAAACAATTTCAAAATAAAATGCAATTTATTATAATAACTATACGTCTATACTATAACTTATACTGTATATTTTATAAGTTTTATCTATAGTTATTATTTAATGATGTATAATAAGTGTTTAAAATAAATAATGAGTTCAAATATGAAATGTGTTTCTTAAAATATAACGGAATTTAAGTGCAATATTTAAAATTATGTAAGATGTCAAAAAAAATATAACTTTTATAAATCAATTTTGTGAAAAAACAATGTTGGATGAAATGAATATGTGTTAATGGAATTTTATTGAAAGGCAATATTATATAATATTTAATTTTATAGTTGTAACTTCTATTGTTGTATTTTGTATCTATATTAAACCTCTAATTTATGTTATTTGTTTTAATAACCACATATTGTGCATTTTTGAAAACTTATTTTAAATCCATTGAGAAATTAAATATGCATCCTTGTCAAAATACCAAAATAGATGGAAAAATACTATATTTATTGCATAGCAATCGTATTATATTCAAATTGAATGTTTATACCTAATATATTATAATTTATATATCTATATACCAGGATAATTGGCAGTTATTTTTTATAAGGTTGTGATGCATGGTAATATTTTGAACGTGCCTGGCAAACTGTTTATGAAAACATGATTCAAATACTTAATTACCACATTAGCAAGAAATTTATACTAAAATTTAACTTTTGTTAATAAAATTATTTTAAAAATTAGTATTTATTACTTATTATCAGTTAATCAATAATATAGTCTTAAGTGTTGTGACCATATTATGTTATTCCTGTTTTTATAATATTTTATTAAATGCTGTTCTAACATTTTATAATTAACACATATTTATTATTATTATTTTTGATGAGTATCTTTTATTTACAAACTTATACTATACTATATTTTTAATAAATATAAAAAAAAAAAAAAATTAGTAACGAACTTTTATGTTTTTACACGGTTTGTAAGTTTTTTCGATATATTAGTAGGTTTTTAGTTTTCTTTTTTTTATATTCTTATTTTTGACCTTTGCAGAACTGTCAATTAATTTAATATAATGTCTAAGTAGCATTCGGCCTCTACTTTGTGTATTTTTGTTTCGCTATGAAAAAAAAAAAAAAAATTGTCGATTTCAATTTATTTTATGACACCTACCATTACATAATATGATTGATTTTCAAATACATAACTAAAACAGTAAAAAATTTAAATTAGGTTAGTTATAATTTGTTAGGAACATCTTGTATGAAAAATTACTTTAATTGATTGAATTAAAGTATATATTTACTCATCGATTTTGAATTAAATTAACTATTCAGAAATGTTATATATTATTTTGTACATACGTATTTGTATAAATGTTCAAATTCATGATTATTTTTAAAGAATCGATGTATCTTATATAATAGGTTATTAAAATTAAATTTTATAATATTCATAATTGCATGCATTTATATTTGTTTAATGACATGCTAAAATTTTTGTTGCTAGTTATATGTGCATCATTAAAAATTATTAAAAAAAAATCAATGTAATTTTATTCAAAATCTAAAAATCTCAAAACAAATATTATTTTTTAGGGAGATGAATATATTAGTTTGATTTTTATGTATAAGTACAGTACAACATTGGAAATATTTTGGCTCTTTTTAAGCAGTTTACAGAAGCTTTTTAACCGCTTTTAGGTTTTTTGTTGATAATATTGATACATTTTTAATTCTGTTTGTATTTAATATACAATTGCTTATAAGCTTGAAGAAATTCCAAAATATTGAAAATACATTAAAGTGACAATTTTTCATATAATAGTTTGAGATTAAAATTTTGTCAACATTTATGATAACCATGACATTTTGCTAATTTTTTTGCATTCAAAAGTGAATAAAATATTTGAATTTAATACTTTAAAAGCTTAATAATTTCTAACAAGATTTCTCATAAATATTATGATTGTTGCTGGAGTTAAAATATTGTATGGACAAATTAATGTTTAATATACGTTTGAAGTCCAAATTTTGTTAGAATCGAGTATTTAAATGATTTGTAATAATTTAATAGATATTAATCATAGTCATCCTTTTTTTCGTTTAAATATGTTATTATTTTTTAATGTAATCTATAAAGTATTCAAAATAATTTTATAGCTATTCATCCCATAAACTTATTCATATTATTTTATACGTTGGTATTGATGTATAATTTAATATTAGTGATAAATTATGTTATATTTTAAAATTAAACAAATTAATTTGTACAATGATTTTAGAACAAAATAGTTTATCAATAGCAAAAAAGATTACCAACAGTAACATAAATCAATTATAAAATATCCTTAAAAATAAAAGCTAAAATATTAAATGTCTCTTTTTATTGTTGTTAAAATCGTTTTTTATATTACGCAATGATTTTTCATTAAATTCAAATTTAACACATCTATTAAAATGACTTCAATGACGAATTAAATTCAAAACTCAAGATGTAGTATAATAACTCTCAGTTTTTATGCTAGGCTCTAAATATTATGAAACGAATAATTGTCATTAAAAAGTGCGTTAAAAAGGCAACAGAAGTAATGGATATATTTTTATTATTGATTTTAAGATTAGTTTTGTGATTTGTCAATCGTTTCTTTTTGACATGTTTTATAGTATCTGTTTATAAAGTTGATAGTAAATCCAGGAAAGATAAAGTACAAAAATTAGTTTTAACCAATAATTTAAAATAACTACATTTTTCCTTTTACTGATATTGCTTTACAAAAGTAATTACTAGTGAAATTGGAATTGTGAGATAGTTTTGGTAAAAGTTTTATTATAGACGATGCATTTTCTGAAATTGTACAATTTAAACTATTAATCAACTTACAGTACGCTGACATTTATTTAATGATTGTGTTTATAGTAAGAAAATAACTTTAGAGAGGTAAGGTGTTAAAATATTTTGTCAAGATAAGATATAATACTCAATTTATATTTTAAATGCTATCTACTTGAATAAATATATAAAGATAATTGTTAGATAATTGATTGTATACCTTTTACAGTCAATGATACCATATCATAGTTTATTTAAATTGTATTGTTTTTAACAATTCAACAAAATACATTCTTGTGCCTTGTTGGATTTATTTATTAATACCTGAAAACATGCTGTACCTAGTACCTATCTATACATTTTTTTTTTTTTAAACAATGTGCCTGTGTTCAGTATTGTGAACCTCTATTATACATAATATATTGTATATTTCACTAATCGTGTGTGTCGGTTGGCTTTTAAAATCTTCCGATAACATGTTTATTTACTAATCACCACGTTGATTAAATGTCGTTATTTATAAACACAAGCTAGTCACAACAATATATTATTACAATAGATAATTATGCAAAATGGGCAATCGTAGTAAAGGTATAATGCTGAAAAAAACTAAAACAACTATTAATTTAAGTCCATTAAATGGTAATTAAATACTTTTACACTAACACCATATATTTTAATATGAATCACAAATAATTTACTTTACAAAAAAGATATACTGAGATAACTTACTGAGATCATATTGCAATAATAAAATTATTCAATCATTTTAAATAAAGTTTATATTATTATATAGTATATAATTCGAATTCTATAAAACAATTCTAAGAGCATTTCAATAAAAAATTAAATTGTTGTTGTTATTATTTGTAGACCAACCGCTTATATTTAAATTGTATGTTTTATACTATGATTACACGGAAACATCTAGCGCAGATTGTAGTGCCAAAAATATTTAGAAATTATGTTTGTACGCAGGTATGTTACGTAAAAGTTTTACTGGTCAGCTTGAAAAATACAATGAGATCATTGTGTTACAACAGAAATATGAAATTATCGTACAAAATGTGACAAACAATAAGAACGTTAAAAATAATTTATATTGAATTTTACAATACCTGCCAAATAAACTAATTGTAATATAAAAACTAAAAAAAAATTACAATAGTTTCATAATAATGATTTCCATAGTTACCTTATTGGTTTAAATTTTCATTTCTAACATACAATGTAACTTCTAAGTAATATTTAATAAATTTATATTTATATTTATAAGCAAGTAAAAATGAATTTAATAGCTTACACATGTTGTACATCACATTACTCTAAAATCTTCGGCTACTAACTAGTAATTATGTATTTAAACGCTATAGCCTATTAACGAAAATTTACATTAACTTAAGTTGAACAGTTAACCGTAATTTAACACATGTTGCACTTTGGCAAACTTTCTAATTATCTTTAAAATTCTTTGAAAATATTTAAAAAATTAACATATTTAAATATTTTTAGTTAAATAATTTATAAAATTAGAAAAAATTGAAAATAATATATAGTATGATAACTTAAAAATATAATGCTTTAAACGAAAAAAATATAGTTTTTAACGATCTATGTGTATGGATGGCTAAAGCTATTACTATTTGTGTAATAGTATAATATAATCTTTCATACCACAATAACGAGAGATTTTTCAAGCTCCATATAAATAGTATAAAAATGAAAATGCAAAATATCTATTATATTATACACAACGTCACTTAAAATAGTTGCTGATTTTCGGAACACCAACTGTAGTATAATCGTCGAATAAAAATTTTTGATTGGGCAAAGAATAATATATAGTAATCATGTTACAAATTTTGAGTAAGACCTACAAATTACCAAAGTAAAATGATGAAAAAAAAAGTTATCCATTAAATTAAAAATATAAAATATGTGACAAATATAGAGTCAAAAAACAAAAACATGAAATACCACTTAATAAAAATAACTACGCAGATGAGAAATAAAAACCTGAAAGAATAAGAACATAAATCAAGACATTGATATACACTTAATGAGAAAATATGACAAGTTAGACTTCCACTATTTCTTTTTAAACTTTACAAGTAAATGTTATTCAACATAAGTTGCGTAAAAAAATCCATTTTAAAAAAATATATATATATATATTTAAGTTTATAAATAGTACGTACGCATATTTTTCAAAATTCATATCATGAAAAAAATTTCAGAAATAATTTTAAAATAAATAAATTAGATGATAAATTATATGTAAAATATATATTGATAATACGTATTCTTTAGAACGTAAATCATTAAATTAATAGTTCAACAAATTCACTATAAACCATAATGTTATATTAAAATTGAATATGAAAATCGAATGCTAACAAAACACTACATTATATAAGGTAAATATTTATTAAAAGTATCCCTACATTATATTATGATGGTTATCAAAAAAAAAAAAAAAAAATAAAATAATACTTAAGTATTGTGACGTGGTTCAGATAATTCAAAGTATATATATTATGCAGGTACTTTTAAGCCCTTGCCAGTAATCTTAACATGGTCTTATCGACCAAAAATACTTCACGACCATTGAACGCATACAGCGATCTTAAATAATCTTCACGTGCAATTTTAGTACTTGCCATCTATAAGAAGCCACTTTCATATAAAATAAAAACAGATATGTATCCATAAATAGTAACAACCACTGATAATTTCAAGCCAATAAAATATACATATTTTGTGTACGTAATTTTTTATTCAATATGTATGCTGCGTAATATTATACTATAATAGTTTGTAATACACCCTACAAAATACACATATAGGTTTAAAAACATATTAAAATATATAAGTATAGACAAGAAGAACGATTTCATAACTAGGTTAAAATATTATATACTAAATACTTATATTTTATGAAAATCTATTTTTTAATTTAAAAATGTATCTTTGTAGTGATATTCGTTTAATAGTATTGACAAAAATTATACGGTACAAAACTATAAATTGACATAAGTTCACATACGATAAACTTTTTTTTTGATCAGTGAATACATTTGTATCGTATATGTTTTAAGCTGTTATTCTTATTAAATTGTAAGAAAACTTTTCATTGAATAAAATAACCACACAAGGTTTATTATAAAACCACTAAATACATTGAAAATACTTTTAAAATATTATCTTGTTTTCCAAGTAACGATTTGGAGTATAAAAGATTAGTAAAGATTAATATTTTTTTTCGCATGCGTAAAAATATGTTGAGTTTTTGATGATAGATCGAATCACCATACTATTATTGACGAACATGAAGTGTTCCAAATCGTAAAATTCATATTTAATTAAGTTCCTGAAAATCTAAAAATATACGCATTGTTGCAGGTAAATATAATATGTATGGGTTGAAAAATAAAACTATATCGATTTAGTCGCTTTAAATTGCTGTAAGCGATTTTGAACGTTACTGACTACAGTGGTCCGGTGCAGTGAGACCGGATACCGGAAATGAATCGGTGGAAAAATGCCAAAGTACTCATGATCGACCGGCACAGAGTAAATAATATTATGATACTTGTAAAACATCGGTGAAATGGTCAACGAAAACTGATGAGAAAGCTAACAGCTGCAGGCGGGTCGGTAAATTTGCCCGAGATCTCATGCACAGTAGACAGGAAGTAATTTGGTCAATCATCGTAATGTTATAGGGGCGGGGGTTGGGTATTTGCGTTATGAACTCGTCAGAGGTCACATTTGAAAACCGTTACCGTGGAAAAACCGATGAAATATCCACCAGAGCAGAAGCTAGAGACCTAAGAAATTATACATAATTTCGTTTGCGATCGTTGGATGACGCGCGGCGTATCAAATTATACAGGTAGCAATGGTTATGTGGCGCGTGCAACGTGCAAATAGTAAACAGTAGCTAACCTGACGTACCGAGACCGTTGTTGCTGTGTACGAGTTTGCTCTCGTCCGGAAAAACATGAATTGCCACCGTCTCTTGATTTGAGCTATAACCTGTGAAGAAAAATCAACATACGACGTGACATTGTATTTAAAGTGGACCTGGAGACCTCGAAAATGTCTACAGGTACAATCAAGGGGTCCCCCGAATCTGACACTCTCCCTACCATCTTCTGACCGTCAATCCAATTCTTGAGTATTTATATCCAAAACGTGATAAATTGTATACGGTAATAATTTATATTTTAAATCATAATATTTAACAACAATATAATATTATATAAACACTAAGGACTTCCTTGAGGAAAATTCTGATTTCGTTGTTTTATCAAAACGTATCAATGGCTTAAGTACGATATAGTATTTGGACGAAAGAATCGTGATGATTGTAAAAAAAATATTGTACAGTATAGCATACGGATCAACAAGAATTATTGTGAATAGTTCCCAATGTTTATACAAATATTTTACTATATCTAATATTTATACATATGAAGTCACGAACATTAAAATAAAATCAATGATTATGATTATGATTTATGACCTTCATGTATAATGCAAAACAATGAAATACATATGCATTTAAAAATGTACAAGCGCCAAGATGTGTAATCTGCGTTTATGGCGTGTATTATGTACTTCGAATATATATTTATTACATTTCATTCGGGTCGAAACGAACGCATGTTTTGTAATAAATCATTCTTATTTTCTTACTTGAAATATTCCTTGTAAAATTAGATTTAATCCACAACAAAACACACTGTTCAACAATAATGTGACACGTTAAAACTTTCTTTAACATTTTATATAAGCATGTGTTCTTAAAGAAAAAACTTTTTTTTTTTAAACAAAATGTTTTTCATATTAGTAATTTCTTTACTTTGAATCGTTTTTCAAACTATTTTCGATTTTGCGTGTTTTATAATATAATATTGTCAAATTTACATACCTCTCCGTTTAGAAAGCAAAATAATGTTGCTACACAAAGTCCCTGAAAAAAAAAAATAAATATATTTTGTAAACACAAAATGTTTTAAAATGTGAGAAAAATATCATACTTATCATGCTTATAAAGTATTTAAGAAAAAATAAAAAAATATAACTACAAAATACAAATAAATATTAAATATTACAGGTAAATATTCAAATGTATGTTGAGCGTGTATTGTGTATTTAAATACACTATGTATACACTATTACAGTATTTCCTATACACTTGATCGTAATTTTTGTATAAATCATTGATAACTATAGAAAAAAATACGTACATATATTATTAGAATATGATAAACATTTTATTTTTATTCTCTATTGTGTCAATATTTCAATTCTTGATTCAAAATTTTTATATGTAAGAGTATATTCCGCTAAACATTACCAATACATATTGTATGAATACAATTAAGTTAGAACTTTAATAAATCATACGTATTTTTATGAAGTAAATGGATCGTGTTTTGAAGAATTTACTAATAAGAATAATAATATTATATACTATAAAATATTTTAATCATAATATAATTATTCAAATTAAAAATGTTTTTTCACAAGAAACTCATAAATATAAATTAAATAAATTTATCAAAATAGTTAACATTTTTTTTTTTTTTTATTTAAATACATAAAAACTATTTCTCCGATTAGAATAAAAACCATTTAGTTAAATCTTTTATTTCTTAGAATATAATGCAATATACTACAGCTTAAAAATATTTATTTTATTAAGTACTTAATATTTTATTTAAAAATGTCATATTTAATTTTAATTTAACTTTTTTAATCCTAAACAAAAATCATTAATTATCAAACCTAAAAATGTATAAAATAACTAGTTTTTTATATTGTTATAGTTTTATTTTTAGTTATTCTGTATAATATGATAGTAAGATTTTATATATCAATAATCAGTAATAATCAAGCATAATTATTTCATATTAATATTATAGGTTTTTTTTTTTATGTATCTGTGATGTTTCTTGTAACGTATTCCCTTAGGAAAATAACAACGTAAATACCTACGTTAATTAGCTACAACGCAATGATTAAATTCAATCAAAAATTATTATTGAAATATCTCAAATTATTAATAATAAGTAAATATATTTAAACATTACATTTTACATAGAATCTATCCTAGATTTTAATTTATAAGCACATTAAACATATAATTCTACTTAATAGTTAGGATGGTTATTAAGTGAATTATTAATAATACTATTATATTATATCTATATAAAAAAATATTACTTGGTAATTATAAGTATTAAAATATTAAATATAGTTTAAAACATATTGATTGGTGTTTGAAAACAATTAATTTGCTCTTATTGACTTATTGAAGAAGGGATTGTAACAAATAACGGCAGCTGCATATTTAATTTATTTTGTTTTGGCAGTTATCATAAAGAATATTCATACTCGATAATATTATTTTAATGCAATTATGAGTACAATTAGGGGTAATGATCACTTAATTACGGTCTACAAACAACTGAGGTCCGACTGTCAGTATTCAGTAATCACCGGTTACCTACTGTATACCCTTACACTACCCAATTTTATAAAAAATAAAATTATTATTTATATTAATTAAATGTAATGAAAACAATTTTAAAATTAATTTATTGATGTATATTTATGTTTTAAAAAATAACAGACTATAGTACTGTACAATGTATATATTTAATAGTTGTTGGTGTGTGACTACTTTTGATATATTTTATAATTGTTTTTTTTTTTTTTTTTTAGTGTATACTATATTGAGTATATTCAGTGTTTATATATTTACAACTATAAAGTAAAATAAACATTAATAGTTTAATACGTTTTTATTTTGTATTTACATTGAAAAATAATAATATACTGTTATGCATATAAACGTAATAAAAAATAATTTAAAATATCAAATACTTTTACTGCAAATTAGTAACTTTATTGTAATCCATCAATTCTAACAAATAATATTTTACTTGTCTTATAATTTTATTAATAATATCACTAATATTTGTAATAATAAAGAAAACACAAAAAAAAAAAAAATTGATGGTAAACAAGGTTGACCACTTTTAACCCTTTTTTGCTCGTATCACTGAACTTATATTCGGTTTAATTATGTTTTATCGAATGAATATATTTTTTCATTAAAATAAACCCGATAAAGACTATTCTTGCTATCACGATTAATCAATATGACCGTTATAAATTGTCTAGAAGGTATAGGTACTCTAAAGTATTAGTGATTAATCTTCTTTTTCTTCCTTTCTGACGGGGGTTGGTAAGACTTAAATGTATGGATATTAACTGTTACTTTACGATTTTTTTTGTTTATTTTAACTAGAGTAACGTCAATAAATAAAACCACCCGAATATGTATATTTGAATTTCGGTAATTTAGAAACAAGATGTTTAAACTTACTTAATTTTTACCACAAACTAATACTAAAATAGTTCAACGTTATTTCTATCATAATAAGGTTGTTTTTAATTAATGTTATTTATACTAAATATATATTATAAAATGCATTTTTATTTTTTAGTATGATATTAAAAGAAAAAACACATTAAATGTTATAGGTATTTTGAGTAAATTATTGCATTTAACTAAATATATTAGAGAAATAGTATATTTTGGAGAAATAATTTCAAGAAAGAATATAAAAAATAAAATAAATAGTTATGGTAAAAATTTTTCAAAATTATTTATTGATATAATACATGTTAAGTATAACAGTATTTATTTTTCATTTAAAAAAGTATATACTGAATTATTTATGGTATTGTTATCGTACTTAAATGAGAAAAGTTTGTAATAATATATCTAATTTTATAAGTTTGATATTAAATAAGTACATTATTATATTTTGATTAAAATTTTCTATTTTGAAAGTTAAACTTTTATTTTGATAAAATCGTTAATTTTAGTGCAAAATAATATAGTTAACCTAATTTATTGTAATGTACAAAAAATTAAATAATTACATTTTATAAAGAAAATGTATAATGATATTAAGTTTATATACTAAATAATATGTTTCTTGGACTTACAATTAATAAAATTAATAAAACTATTTAGGTAGATTTTAAACGTGACAAATGGATATTGTTTAAAAAACCTTGACATAAATATTTTTATATCTTGTGATTATTTCACCTTTAATATTTTTAATGACCGCTAAATAGGTCTTTGGAGAGGTATGAAATTACTTTTAATATTACGCTAGCGGCAATAACATAATATAAGAGTTATTTTTTTCTATAAATTTTGGTATTTTCAATTTATATTTGCATCTTTGAGAGTTTATGCTATTTTATTATTATTTAAATTAATTTTCCGTTAAAAAACAATTTTTTGTATGTTTTTCCGCTTTCATAAACTCATATTTACATTGTTTTTGTAGATACACTCCACCAAGTCAGTCGTATATTTTAAAGGACTATTATAAGCGTTATATTAATTGTTTTACCTACTTATGTAATATTTACTATAGATGTATTACCATCATATTCGTAAAGTAGCTAAAGTCACGATACCATTATAATAATAAAAAACCATATTTTGTGGTTACTTATATCATTACATAATAAGAAATTTATATTTAAAAAATAAAATGATTACAATGACTGTGGTCATGCCAATATATCATAATAATATATTAATATTATAACGTTAGTTAACTTTTGGTTTGGTATTCCAAAGTTTTTAATCGATTTTATAAAAATGCTATGTCACTAAGAAACGATAAGTTTATTTTTGAGATTTAAGATAAAATATGTTTATCCTAAACTGAGATTTATATACGGAAATAATATAACCAACTGAAAAAACAATTTTTTTTTTCAACATAGATAATGATTAGTCTATGCTACGGTAAATTACTACTTTGAAGATAAAATTGATTCATACGCAGGAATTAAAATTTAGATATAGTATATTAATTATTAGTTTAAGATAAAAGAGTATTCATAATAATAGAATCTTTACATGTTTACATTATGTTTGATAGTTTGTATTTGTTGATAATAATTAGACTTCATGTTGAAAAATTCATAAATAAATTTAAAAAAAAAATATAATAACAAAAAAAGGTTGTTACAGATACAGACCAAATTAAGGGAAATGTTACGAGTTTAATACAATTTCATATTGTGTGTGATTCGCTCGTAAAAATTTTGTATCCAACAATTATTATATTTTTATCTCTCATTCAAATTATTCTCATAAATATATATGTATATATTGAAAATCAATGAATATAGAAAAATGTAAAAATGTATTTGTTTTAAAATAAGAGTAGAGCGAAGGAAAAATTTGTTTGCTATAATTGATTATGGTCGTTTTCTAAGAACACGTTTTTTAGGCAATAATAAAACATAATATTATACTAACTATTCTGACTATATTTACCTACAGTCGACTTGAAATCCACACAAAATATTCAAATTTTACTGCACTGTTAGATAATGAAACTAGAAAACCCAATAAAATATATTATATTGGTGTGAAATCTCAGCCATCGTAGTGCAAACTGCAAAGCAAAGTCAATGTCTCAGAATAGTTTTTATACAAGACTGTTAATTTATTCGGTCGATTTACATTTTATACAATTATTATTTTCACACAGGTAAGTATTACACAATATAATCCAATTAGGCTGGGTGAAAAGTTGATTTAAGATAAATAATATAAACTCAATTAATAAGAGGGGTATTATTTATTTAGATTTCCAGTTAAATATAATATTCATAGGTTCTTACCTAACTATGAAGTAAATATGTCATGAAGCATATCAGAAGTAATAGTATCGTATAATATTATCTAGATAACAATATTTGAAAGTGTTGTTTCATAAATCTGTCTTAATAAAAATTAATCCTTTTAATTAATTAAGCCTATTTATTCTATTGTATTTTTAAATATTTTTGTTTATTTTATGTTAACACCGATGGGTAGTTGTATTTAATACACATGTACCTATTGACGAGTTTAAAAATTGAAACTTATATATTTTATTATTATATCCACAGAAGAAATGCTATTTTACAATGTTGCAATTTTAAATGACTTATTTTTTAATATAGATAAATGTTGTAGTGCATATTTATTATTTCATCTAAATAAAATTCCAATACATTTATTTATTATAATTATTATATCTAGATAAATTTTCGGCTTTTTTATATAATACTGTGTCGGAGATTTGGAAAAATCGGCTGAACAAATGTTATTAGATTTAGTTTATCAATATGTTCACTCGATATTTCTATAAGTATTATTTTTATTTTTATTTTTTTTTTTTTTAATTTTTACCATAATAAGTCGAAATTAATCGTAAATACACTCACTTGGAATGATGAAGTGGTGGCAGACACTACCTCATAAAACGGTTCCCAAGGATGTTGTTTGGGTGGCCGGAATGGTGTGAGTAGATAATGGAGCCCGAGCAGTGGTAATAACAAAAGTGTAGCTCTAAATGCCTGCAGTAGTGTTCGTGATGGTGTGCTGTTGGACAGATGAGATGGGCCGGCCTGAAGTTTTACCCACAAAACGCGGACAATGTTGCACAGGAACACCAGGTTGAGCGCCATCGACATGCACACGGGCACGACCAGCACCTCCGTAAATGGCGATTCGTTTATCCAGCATCTGTAAGTGATAGTAGTAATAAGAAGAACTAGAGACTTTATGATCTAAAAAACCTTTAAATATTCTTTAAAAATGTATTAAATCTGCCATAAAAATATAGAAAATATATGTATATAAATATTTATACTTAAAACAATATTTTCCGTTCATTGTATAACACAATACATACTAATTCTAATAAATCTGTATTAAAAAATAATTTATGAGAGAATAAAAAACTATTATGAATAAAAACCATGTGGATTTTTGAACTAAACAGTGTTGTTTATTTTTAGAGGTAAACTTGTATCAACTCGTCTTATATTTTTTAACGAACGTGTTATTTAAAAAAAAAAAAAAAAAAAAATATTAAAATCATAAAATTTGATAGGTACCTAGGTATAACAATAGGATTAAAAACCATGATGTAATAAAAATTTTAAAACAGCAGTAAAATATTGACTTAAATAAAATATATAAATTACTTATCAACAAAAAATATTACGTTATAAACTTATTTATCGCAACAACAACATCGTAATAACATAGTATTATTTAAACTTAATTAAAACTTTTTTAGATGAACTTAAAAATTAAATATATAATATATCAAAAATATGCAACTATAATTATATGATTAGGTGATGAACAGTAAAACACGAATTTAAATTAAAAATTGAAAATTAATATATGAAAGATATTTAAAATTCCTATTTTACTAAAAATCCTTGATATTTTATATTGTTATCATTTCTTTTATGAGTGTGTAAATTATTGAATTTTTAGGAAACTTAAAATCTGCCTTTTTTTAAAAGTACCACAATCATATTGCAACAATCAAGACGAAATTTTCAAGTAAAGAATTTGTGTGGTTACTATTGAGTTGTTTCTATATCCTATGTAATTGATAATATAAATATTAAATTCATTCCTTTAATATGTTCTTTTCTTATATTATTATTAAATTTATTAATTTAAAAATTGATATATTGAAAGAAAATTAGTTTTTTAAAAACTATATTATATTGTGCAATAAAAATGAGTTATTATTATATCGAAAAAAAAAAACTTAACTATTTTACAGAAGCTAATTAATAAAATAGATTGGTTTGATACTGAAATAGTTATCTTTTAGTTTAACGAAGCAATAAATGAATTAGTATAAAATATAAAATGATTTAAATTATCCTTTTTTTATTTTGTTTATGATTATCATTTAACATAAACGCTTTTTTCTGCAATCACTTTTATAGACAAAAGAAGTCGTGCTTATTAAATTTCATACAGCGCTTTTGAAGATTAAAAATCAAGGTTCAATAGTAGTTCTTTGAAATAATAATTTATTTTCTTAATATTGCTTTAATTCATAAACAAAATTATATAAAGAATTTTCGACCATCTAAGGAAAAAAATCTAAAAGCGCTGTTTTTGCAAAGGTGTTCTTTGAAAAACTTATAGAATGTAATAATGTAATCGTTACAAAAATAATAAAGCTATTTTCTTTTTACAACTATTTAATTATTCTGACGATAATTTAAAAATAATTTAAAGTAGTATTACCTATATGTATATATTTTAACGTTTCGTACATTATATTAGTTTATAATGTTTATATTTAAAAATTATCGATGCAATTTTATAATTACATTTTAATTTTATTTCTGTTATGTATACAAAATATCAGACCTAAATAATGAAAAATTCATACCAAAATGCTTGGCATAAAATTATTTGTAGTTAGAAAATCTAATATTATATTTGGTAAGCATTACTTTCCTAGACTAATTTATATGTTTACATATGTATGCATGTTTGTAAAAATGTGTATACCTACATAGAATGTATTTCTAATAAAAATACAGTCTCTATTTATGAACACTATCCCAATAAGTAATAATACAATGAGTCTAAGATAAAAACTATGTTAAATAATATTATATTGTATACTTATTATAAAGTTAACAAGGGCCTTGAAATAAGGTACTGTATACTTAACTATAGAAACAACATTTACAATGCCTGTTCGAAATTAACGAGCAAATAACCATTATGAAAAACAAGTTTTTTTGTTATTCTATACTTATATGTAAAATTATTATATCATACATTATAATACGTTGTATAAAACCAATGATTCACGGGATGTGACTTCGAGTTGTTATCATCTTTGTTTTGCAAATAATATTGTAATCACCAGGATATACCTGCATGCGGTCTTCTCTGTTGTTCTATATGCATAACGTATAAATTATACCTAGGTTAATCGTTATTATGTTTATAGGTATCGTGAAATCCGTAAATACCCAACCCGAAAATAACATCATTAAAAAAAACAAATCCTAACCTCAGAAATTATTTTACGTATGACTACGTAAATTAAATTTGGAATTGATTATTATCGTTCATAAACGTAATATAGAACACAATATATACGTACCGCGATAGTTGATTGAAATAATATTATGTATTAATATGGTTGAATATAATGAAATGAATATAAATGTGATATAGATTAAAAATTAAAAATATTATTTTTCTGCCACTATATTTGCACGTAACTTATTTGTATATAATATAAAATGAACTATATGAACTTTAAAGATTTACTTAAAATATTTAATTTAATTCAAATTCACTATAAATGTTACTCGGAACAAAGTCTATTTAAAGACATATAAATAATTATCACATTATTCACATTAATTAAATAAAAACCATCGGTTTCCAAATAAAATACATTATGCAATAGTAAACAATTCCAAATTATAGTACGTAAGTAAAAGTGCATATTAAGAAGTCCTCAATTTAATTTCTGAAACGATATCTAATTGAATTTAAACCGCTTCATTTAATTACTCTTTGGACAATAACAAATCGGCATAATAAAATTTAAACACTATATATTTGACAATTAAAATACTGTGAAAATTAACTGTAAGTATACGAATTTCAGACATAAAAACAAATCATAAAATCAAATTACTATATTCACAAACTATAAGGGCGGTTAATATTTAAAATTTATTGCTGAAAAACTTCTCGCTGGTTATCAGCGTTATAAAAAAAACCACATTAAACGTTTTTATTTTCATTAGATTGATGACTAAAATAACTAGTAGATAATCAATTTATCAAACCCCATTATTTACAAAGAAAACATTTTAAAATGTGAAAAAAAAAATATTATGTTTTACTTACCACGAGGATAAAAAATAATTCTACTTAAATTCAGGTTTGAAATAAATATTTAAAAAAAAAGTTTTCACACAATTTAAAGTTTTTGCTAATACGCATCAACATAAAAATGTGAAATAAATAATTAAGTTAAATCAAATTACATTACAAATAATAATATAATACCCTTTTGAATAGATATCATTACAAAATATATTGATCGCATAAAATCTAACTTAATTTTAATGATACACATGAGTTTATATTAGTATAGACATAAATCCTAACCATAAATGATTTTTGAGTGACAGCGACTTGCTAATGAATTAAAGTTTGTACATTAGTTTTAGATACTATTGAGTACAAAGCTATTATTGAATAATAGTTAAGTTATTATAAATTTATTAGTTATCTCCAACAATAAACCATTTAATTGGAAAAATTATTCCAGGTACTTGTAAATAAAGAAACCAAAGTTCTGTTGGTTTTTTTTTTTTTTTAATTTGATTATCACTAAACAAAAATTAAATGGCTATCAAATACTAAGTAGTTTAAGACATAATTAAAATATTTTATTAACTATGAAAGTATAAAAAAAAAGTCTTTAAAATAATTATCATTGAAGTTATTATAAAATTATGAAGAGCTTTTAAACTAGTGCATAATGACTCAATTAAAAATTTCGAGTCTTAAATTTTCAAAAACCGTAGAATAACTTTGTGAATATTATCGCTCTTATTTTATAATTATATAATAAATACTATATGACTTAAGTAAATATAAAATTGCAGTTGCAAAATATAAATTTATATAAAAATTCTAGAGATAATTTTCTTATTTACTTAATAGTTAGAAGTTTATCTAAAATGTCTATGATTTTCGTAACTTACTTGAAAGTTACTTAAAATAATATTTAAAAGACCAACTATAATATTTTATTAATTTGTGTTCAAACAATTTATAAGTGATAGGTCAATAATTCTGTTATGGATTTAAGATATATTATATTTATTTAATGTAAATCTCACATAATTAACAAAATATGGCATTAAAATACAATTGTTATTATTACTATTTAAACAATTAAATTAAGTTTTATATAAAACTAATTATTTTTAATCGTTTAACTAATTCATAAACATTAATACAAGTTGTTTTTTTTACTAACATACTCGTAATATACATTAACATGATTTAAATATATTATGTGGTATTAAAATATTTTTCATAATTCAGTCGTTGGACTGTTGAAAATTTATAGTTAACCAAATTAAATTTACAAATTTATAAAAGTGTTGCGATTTTTTTTTAAATTATAATTTTATAAATTTACTTATTTAACAATTACATTACGTAGGTTCAAATCTTTTTAAATTTTTATTTTATACTATAGAGTCGAATTACTAAAATAAACAATGTTGGAATATTTATATTTTGTTTAATTGTAATTTTATTAAATTATTTCAAAAGATGTTAGTGAAAATATTAATAATTGATCAAATAGTAAAGTTACCTCTAATTTGATATTAGTTTATAATGTTTATATATATATATTTTTTAACACATTAAGTCTTTATTTGCAGTTTAACAGTGACATTATTCAAAATTTATTTTTATGAAGGACCAAATAGATGTTTGCAATAAAAATAAATTTACAATTAAAAAGATAGCTTTTTAACTTAAGTTTAAGTGCGAAAAACATTGACAATCAATTTCTGCTTTATCAAATGTTGTCTGTGCGTACCTAATGAAAATAATATTGGTGTTTTTTTTTATGTAATTACTTTATATCATAAGGTAATTTTTAGATTATTTAACTGAATATTAAGTATTTTCTTTAGATTTCCGCGCTTTAACTCTCACCAGCTCAAGTTATTAATTATGTATAATTAACTATATTAACCGGTTTTTTATATTTATTTTAATTTTTATAAACGACTATTGAAAAATCCTTTGATGATTCTCAATTTTCAATCTTTTATTTATATTATTTTATAGGGATACTTAAATATTAAAAACACTATAGAAATAAATCGGTGGCAATATGCAATAAATTAACCGTTAAAACGATTTAAGTTGATTTCTAACCCACTTTGGATTGTTTACAGTTTATCGTTCACTGAATGTTCACCTTTAATGTATATTTTATACTCCAAACAATTTACGCTTTTTCGAAATAAATTTGATGCTCTTTATTTAAATAAATACGAATAAATTGAAATAATTATCTTTGACTGTAATCAATTAGATACCTGTATAAAATTATATGTTTAACGAGTGATACGTCTAATATTGTTCATAAGCTTCAAATAAATTAATGATTGTAGTAAATATTTCTCCACTTGATTCTAATTGTGGAAATTGGTGTCAATCAAGTTTTATATAAATGAATTATATATATATATACCTGCATTGGCTATATTGTGAGCATAAATCTACACAAATGTCATTTTATTTACCTATTTGATACATTTTTTCAATATGTTCGAATTATTGCTGTGTTATACTTATTAAACTTTTTCTACCACTTATATAGTATAATTACATTCATAAACTTATTTCGATTTAATTTAAACTTTACACATTTGTTTTCAATCAAAGTTGTTTAAATATTTTTTTTTTTTTTTATGAATTTACTCAATACTGCAGATGAAGATAAGTCAGTACAATACGATACAATGCAGCGACTAAAAGCACAGCTAAATAGTTAATATAATTCAAACGGTAATGTGTTTTTGTTAAAATTATTTACACAGTTATTAGCTTATTACTAAAACTCACAAAACATGAAATTTAAATTTTTAAATTTGTTATTTTACATAATATTTTTTTATTGTACCTACCGATTCCTTTTAATTGTTATACGATGTATTGAAAAATGTTCACTGTACTTGCGTGGTAACTTTTTTTTTTAAAACAATACCTTCTATCCGTGTCAACTGCACTGTCTACGCGATTGATTATATTAATCAGTTTTATCTTATCGTGCTTTTTTTTTATATTTTATAATTGATTCCAGTTCGGTTATTTGCTTTGGAATATTATTGACTTAATAGTCTCTCTGATTAACCTATTGTTGATACCTATTATTGACATGACTCCCTATATTATACTAATAATTAAAACTCAAATTACCGTGTACGGTCTTAACTCTAATTATTCTTATTAGTCGCTCGACTAAAAATATAAATTACTTTTTATTCAATCAATTTTACTTAAAATTACTTCATAAATACTTAAATTTGTTTTTTTTAAATAAAAAAAAAAATTGTATTAGTTTATTTGACCTTGCACCTACCAAATTTTAGAATTAAACATTTATATTTGTAAACATAAAAATGAAAAATCATCAAAATATAAATAAAGAAAAATCTTTAGTTGTTTATTACAAATTATGGTAAATTTTTATGTCAATATTATATTATGCAGTCTTAATACATAATATTATTAAGATTTTTTCGAAAAATCAATAAGCTGTTCGTATCGTTTGGTTGGAAAGAAATTTCCATAATTCTATATGTACTTTTTGTGATTATTATAATCATGAAAATATCACATTAAATAAATGTGTTACGAAACAAAAGTGTTCAAAGTTTAAATACATATCACATTTTTTACTCACTCGGACGTATGAGCGCTGGAAATTCGTAGTAATGTGTACAAAGAAATGACGACCAGCGGCGTAGACCAAGCCAATGTCCAAGACCATCGAACTAAAGTATCTTCGGACGTAAAAGCGAACACAAGAAGAGTGTGCAAATAAAAACCTTCAGCCAACATCCACGCGTAGTTGGTTAGTAAAAAATAGTGTAAGACGACGTGTAGTATTTGACACCACCACTGTGAAAATATAAATTCATATACAATATTGTTAATATATATATTCTAACGCATTCAATTTCTATTGGTAAATTTAGATTTAAAAGGTAGGTAAGTAGATACCGTTCTGCAATCTACTGTGTTAAATTTGAATTCAATGATACATATTTATACACGAGAAACGATTTTGAGCGGAAACGGTTTTTTAGCCTATGCCCAAAATGAAAAGTTTTTTTTTTTTATAGTCATTAAAATAATTTATTTTACTTTTAGTATTATGTAGTAGGTTGATGAAATTTTTTCCGAAAATATTGCATCGATTAAATAATAGTATTTAATTATTAAAATAACATACATTTATACTGTATTATATCAACTTATAAAACTCCAAATGTACCTAATAAATATTTCTGTAAATATTGTAATACAGTAAAAAGAGTTATAATACTTTTAAATAGGTAATATTTTAAAATAAAACAAAAGTGTAATTGCATATAGTAGAACTCATAATAATATAAATAATTAAAATATCGCTATTTATCATTTAAATAAATACATTAATTCATCTAAATTAGATTTTAAAATGTCTAAAAAATTATTTTCTTTTTATACTTTTAAGATTTTATGGTTGCAGTATTAAATACTTACAATGAAAAATCTTGAATTAAATATGTAAAACTACGGTACAAAAATAAAGTTTTTTATAGATTTTTAACTACAAAACATTTTGTAATTTTTTTCAATTTGATGAATTTGCGTCCGACTAAACAGTCTCTATCTATATCTTGTATCGTTTGTTTTTCGTGACACAAATTAGAACACGATTTATTTCTTGCTCATGCATTTTACCTTTCCTTAAAAAACTCTCCTCTTTATATTTGCCACATTTGATGAAGCTATTTGCGACTTCACTCTAATATTTGCTAACTACCCATCACAATCCCCGTTTAAAATAATTTCATTTCCTCATATTGTTACAACATCATCTCAATGAACTCTCAAGTTGTTTAAATTCCTCTTTAGATCTGTTATTATTGATTTATTAACATTTTTCGGATATACTGGGTTCTTAATTTGATTTTGATCTTAATATAATTACATTATCAGTTGAATTTTTTTATATATTATAAATTATTTGTTGCTATATTTTTCATGTGTATATATTATATATACATATATTCGTAATAATTGAGCTGTTTTAATTTAAATATAAGAAACTATAAGGAAAAAACATTTTTTGGAGTTAGTCATCAAGTTATTAAGAATTTTGACCTAGCAAATAAGTTTTGATCGACATTCATAAAATGTGATAGAATCCTTAAAAACATTTATAATA
The DNA here is from genome assembly GCF_002803265.2 of Melanaphis sacchari. Taxonomy (NCBI): domain Eukaryota; kingdom Metazoa; phylum Arthropoda; class Insecta; order Hemiptera; family Aphididae; genus Melanaphis; species Melanaphis sacchari. The sequence goes on along the minus strand of NW_020270469.1, from coordinate 6,986,912 downwards.
TTTTAAAAATTTATTTGTAAAAAAAAAATAAACTATAATAAAAACATTAATTGGTAAAAATTCCAAATATCTACCGTTATTTTTTTTTTGAGTTACATCAAATAAGATTTGATTTGCATAAGTATTTTCGTTTTTCCTTAATTTTTTACGATTATAAAAATAAGTGCTGAATATTTTAAGTTTAATCTATTTAAAGTATTAATTTTATATTTAAAACCGCCTCTATTCTTGAAAATAGAAGTATCATTTAATCAACAACCTATCGTGTACTAATTCATTAAAAAATAAATAAAAGCATATCATTGTAAAATTAGTACATTTATCATTCCACTCAAATTCTAAAAACAGTCAGTGATGTATATTTAAATTTTAGTAGTATAACACTCAACAAAGACGTATTATGCTTGAACTGACAAAACATATTTAAAATAATACCAATAGCATCAGATTAAAATTTAAATATGTTACAGATGATTAATTATATTATTATTTTCATGATTAATCTGGGGTACTTGTTAGTATTTCTCTAAATAGTTTAATAATCAGACTACAGCGAGACATTATTCAAATATAAAAATAAATACTATTTACTCAATATCGAATGTTTTATAAGTAACAGAGTTTTCATTTTATTATTTATAAGCTAAATAAGGTGTTTTAAAACTAAGGAATTGATATACACCATACACAACACTTCGACCCCCCACCGTTACTCGTACACAAATACACATACACCAATATCTATTTTATATGCCTTATTTTTATCAAAATAATATTTAAATTTTCATTAAAAGTCTCATCAAATACAATTTTTACAATTTTAAGGTATTTTAGATACATAATAGTATTTAAAAATAAATAAATTTGAAAAATTGTAAATAAAATGAAGGTTCCAATATAAATAATGTATAGAATGATTTGATTTTTGAGATAAATGAGACAATTAAGATCAAAATTGTAAAAATATTATAACTATTAAATTGTAAAGTAATACATTATTAAATGTAATATTCTATTTTTAGTATGATTTTAAAAATTAAAAATAATTGAAAATGTATTTAACTACGAATTAAAAAAAAATTAAATGAATATTAAACCTATTATAAATTTATTAAACGTGATTAATTTAATTTATTCAGCGAATTTAATCATATATTTTAGTGGAAACTTACATATAAGTGAGAATGAGTTATACTTATAACTTATAATGAGTTATTAGATTTTGAAGGAAATTTTTTGAAACCTTATATTTTATATTTTTAGAAGAGCTTAGTTAAGACCAAAAATGTTAATACTCAACTCTACTTTTACAAATCCTCTAATTAATCGTATTTGATCAAATTAGAGTACTTTATCCATAGTTTATTGTGTTCATGATACATATAATAATTATATTAAATTACTTATTAAACGATATCAATACTTTTAAACATTATTAAAAACTTACCATATATTAACCCATATATTTTGTTTATTTCACAATTACAGTTAATGAAGATAAATGAATAAATAATTAAAATGAAATATAATTTCCTTAACGTCTCAGTGCTTGAGTACTAATATTACAGAGTTGAATAAATATAAATCCCACGTGTGCCAAAAAAAAAGTTTGACTTTTACGAATAGTTTTTTCCTTTTTTTATAGTTTAAGCTTACGATCGTATTGAGTCAATATGTTTCTACTGCAAACCTCCAGGTTTAATATTTTACGAATCTCGTTTTTCTTTTTTTTTAATAAAATTTAAGAGATCCTTGATTATAAACCATTCGTTTTAAATGATTTTTAGCGTTGAAAAGCTCTGAAAACAAACCGATAAAACCAGTACGTCGGGTTAATAATTATAACTGTTACCTTGTAGATAAATAAAAAAAGTAATCAAGATAAAAAATAATAAAAATAAATAAATATTTACATCATATTACTTATCTGTTAACACAAAAAAAACTCGTATATTGGTGTATAATAGTGAAGTCAATAGATTGATGAATTATAGAATTTATTATTTACTGAAGAATATATCAGATAAATAGTTAAATCGTTTATAATATTTTGGTGCAAAGTCTGTTGGTTGGTTTATTAGATGGTGGCTGAATAAAACAATAGAACAATACATTTATTGACTATAGTTCACTTGTCAAGACCTATTGAATGGAGTGTGACTGATAATCAACTAATGGAATCTAATGGAGTTGAAAAATTATAAAGGAATAGACGGCGAGCCAATGTCTCCTCATTTGTCAGGATACGCGTCAAGGGTTCTGCTTGTTCTGGCACCTGACAAACGTTATTTTTACTTAGAAAAAATATTTTTGTGAAATTTATAAATATATCAATGTAGTATTGTTATATATTTAGATACTTACTAATGGAAAAAAATATAATTAAAAACTGTTTGATAATTTAAACACCATAATAGTTATAAAAAGTATTTTTTTTACAGTAGAAAACTTTTTTAGAAAATTAATTAATATCCTAAAATGTACTAAGTAATCAAAAACCTTATTATTTTATATATTTATAGAAATAAATTTATTAATTTAAAGTAAATTTTATATTGGTATTAACATATATTATTATTATTCATACTTATATTAAATATTAAAAAATAACTTTTCTCTTTAATTTAATTTTGAATTTATATTTTCATTTCTTTAATGAATTAATATAATATACTTAGAAATTAAATTATATAAAAAAAATTACAATTGAGCAATGTTAAGCAAGTAAACTTAAATTCTAGATTACATCTCATATTTTCACACAAAAATATTTTACTTACGATTGAATACTATAAAATGTAATGTTTTGAATATTTTGATAAAAAAAAATAAAAATTTATTCAAATTTTTTATGTTTTAAATGATGAAAATAGAGTTTGGATTTTTTTTAAGTTACTAACAAATTTAAATTTTAAAATATATACGATTTCTAAATCTTAGCTTCAGTTTTATACGTAATAAATATAAAATGAGCTCTTTATAAATATAATTAAATATAGTTAAAAATAAGTTTCTTAAATTTTGAAAATACATTTTAATACTTTAGTAACATTATTAAAATAGTTGTTTAAATCGTAAACTTATGATTAATTCTTTGGCTTATGTTTATTTTAAATAGTTTAAATAACGTATTAATAAACATAATTTTTCAAAATTAATGGAAACTTAATTTTATAAATTAAACAATTCTAACTACAATCATTAAATAACAATGCATTTATTGAGAATTTTGTTGTTTGGTATATTATTATTATACTTTAATATCTACAAGAAATTTGTATCTTATTTTATCATACATACATATTTAGAGTTCTTTTAGTTTTAATATTAAAGTAAATTGACTTATTATGAATATTTTAAGTAAGAACAATATTTATGTTCTCTCATTGGTTTTTTACGATATTTTAATTTTTAAGTGAGTTATGAGTATGAAAAATATAAATATATAAAAATGCTCATTATTCACTTAAAAATTAAAATGTCGTAAAAACCAACAAGAGAACACAGATAATATTCTTAACTAAAAGTTTGATAATAGGTCGATTTATTCTTATATCAAAACTAAAAGCACACTATTTAAATTGGTGAAGGAAAATTTACTATGTCGTACGTGTATAAGACGGAGACAACACATGCTTGTGTGACGTCCTCTTAACAGAAAGAATTAGATGATAATTACATGAATTGAAAGAAAAATATACATTTAAAATCTAGAAATGGATTTAAAATTAAAATTAATTTTTATTAGTTTATTACACAAAATAGGCAATTATTGTCATATAGGGCAAATAACAACATGTTTAGTTATCAGGAGGGATCAAATAAGATTTATTTTTTGAATTTAACACTGAAACTTGTAACCTAATAAATTATAGATAAAAACTTGGAAAATTATCTTATCATTTAATAAATGATACAAAAATACTGTATTGGAAACCTTAGATAAATACGTCAATTAACTTCTTCATCAATGATTGATGTATTTGTAAAACCTATTTCGTATTCAACTATATGAAATTGTAAAAATGATTTTATGATTTTTTAAGTTTTTTAACTTATTGGCACTGTAATATTACTGTAGAATTTAAAGTTATCAAAAATATAATCTATATAATAACTTCTTATATTTTATATAGAACTTGTTTATTAGTTTGAATATTTGAATAATAAGTATTTAAATGTTTAGTCAATTCATTTTCAACAAATTATAATAGATATAACAAATACAAAATTATAATTTTTAATTTTGTAGTTCTGACTGTAAATAAAATATTTAATCATTACTTAGTTTATAGACGGCGGTATAAAGTTGCTATTAAAGATGATGTATTCATTCTTGATTTATATGTGAAGTTATTCATGTTAAAAAAAAAAAAAAAAAAAAAAAAAAAAATGGAGGATAGTATAAGCACCTTAACGTGTGATTTTGGCTAATAAATGTTGAACGGTTATAAATATGCAATATGAAAAATAAATACTCTTTGAATATTTAAACTAACTATGTACAATCGATGAAAAACTTTATGGTGTGTTAATAATACAAAATAAAAAACATTTAACGTTTTCGGAATATTTAAATGCGATAAAAACGTAAAATTGAGTAAAGCTACAGCCTTGTGAACTGTACACATAAACACATTTCTGATGGAAAAATCTGATATGAAATTATTATTTCGAAAACATGTTATTATAACACAGTATATTGCATGTAGTTGTAATAAGAGCGTATCTGTGACAGCATAATACTTTCTACTCGAAAATAAAATGAAGAAGGAAAGAAAAATATTGTTATTGTGCTCAGTTTGAAAACCCTGTGGGTATTTTGTTAAAAAGACTCCGCACAGCTTCATAGGTTAAACGTATGCACAATGGCTCAGAAATTTACATACCCCGTTGTGAACTACGACTGACGGATGCTCAATGACCAGCCTGTACCACAGCAGCCATAAAAGGTTATTGATAGCGAACGACGTGAACATGTGGGTATGCAATGTGTTGCGTGCACATCTCAAAGACCTGTAAGTAAAAAAGATAAACATTTAAAAGGTTGATAATTTATAACGTTTTAAATTATGGCCCGTACAATAATTAACTGATAAAAAATTGCGATAGTTTTTCTGTACGGTTTTTGACATAGGTTTTATGTGTCAAGTAAATAAACATATTATCATAATTTTATATTACAAGACTAGGTTTTTGTTAACATAAGTTTAATAATTTATACACCGAAGTTACTGAGGTTGACTTAATGAATCGTGATGTTTTTGATTGAAGACGATATATTTACTAACTAGATTATGGTTAGAGGTAAAATATCGTTAGCTTAGGTGTAATAGGTATAAATAAACTTACATAGTAACATCGTCTACGAATTTACAGACTAATTTATAAAGATTATAGTTGAGATACTTTTAAGATGTAATAATTACAATAATTATATTATTTCAAGATACTTTGCAATTTTACAATTAGCAGTGTAATATTATGTCATTAAGTATATATTATATATAAAAAAAATTCATTACAAATTAAATATTTGATATAAATTTACACAGAAGTCAGTGTAATACTTTAATGTTAATATTATCATAAGTTATTAATTGTATTTTTGAAATAAGTTGAAAACATTTTCAATGTTAAATATTTTGGAATGTACATCATTAATCTCAATGCACAAATCAAAATACACAATATAATACATGTAACGCAGTTTATGTTGAATTTTAAGTAAATTGAAATTATGAAAACTTATTTGATATCAGATAAAAATCTATTAGGGTTTCATATTTCGTTTGTAAATGTACATAAAAATAAACATAATTGTATGATACGAGTATTTTGATGGTTAATTATTGATTATTCAAATCGAGTTAAAATAATGCGAATAATTTGGGTTTGGATTTCTTAACTGGTTATAAACACATAACATAACATTTCAATTTCTTAAAATTATTTTGATGCTAAAATTTGTATTTACATTTTAATATTTTGATACTTAAATAACATAAATAAATATTAAAAAAATCTAAGTAATTTAATACAATTAGCCTCGACTGAAATGTAATACTATACTAAAATAGATAAGTACAATGATTGAATTGTAAGTTATTATTTCAATATTTATTAAACAAAATCTGAAATTCATGTTTGAAAATTCTTAAGCTCTTATAGAATTATATTAAAGAGAAAATGGTATGTTGATTAAATATCTTTAACGTTGAATAAATCATCCTAATATATTATATTTAACTACTTTCTAACTAAATATGCACTTCAAAGGTATTGGTATTTTATGAGCTTTTGAAAATTAAACAAGTTAATGAAGAAACATTATTATATGGAAAGTTTAAATCATTGTCAATGGACTAAAGACGAGTATATTATGGAAGTTAAAAATAATACATTTTTTATTCAAAGTTCATTTATCAGCTTAATTATAAATACATATTGTCCATTAGCGTTTTTAAAATATTTTGAATCTTCAATAACTACAAGTTCTATGCATAAAACCTTAATATATTTTATGAATGACAGTTGAAAAAAAAAAATAAAATTTTTTAAAGAAAAATGTCCATACAAAATCATAGTGGTATCTATAGATTTGAAATGTCAACAATAATTAAGGTAGGTAGTTAAAAAAAGTTAACGTGACACCTAAATAAAAGACAACAAAAGTTATGTAAGTAAGTTTCTCACATAAAAAAACCTTTAGTAAAATGCTGATTATATTTAAGTTTTATTAAGAGTCGGTTAAAAAAAATACAATTATTAATGATTACTTTTAAATACCAGTGAAAGCATTTGTGATAAATGTTTGACTCAATCTCTGTTTTTGATATTTATAATTTATGGCAAGACCTTTACTTCTGATTTTATACTCATTAGTCTAATGCGGTCTATCATAACTCATTATAGATCAAATCACTTGTCTTTTTTAAAATATTATTATTATTATTATTAGGCACTTTTATTATTAAATTATTTAAAAACTTACTTTTAAGTACAAAAACTTAATAATAGGACTAAAAATTCATAATTACACAATATATTATATTGAAAGTTTTAAATAGTCAGTATTGGTAAAAATACCATACAATTTAATAAAAATTCTAAAAAATTAAATTATAAAGAAAATTACACAGGCATAAAGACTTTTTCTTCTTTAAAGTAAAATTTAGCCAATTATTAAGTCTTTTATGATTTAAGAAGACACGATGTTATATTTTCATCATAGAAAATACATTTATACAAAAAATCAAATTAACTGTACATTTTTTCATAATTAAATAATAAAACATATATTACCATCAATATAAATTGTTTTAATATATAATAAATAGATTGAATTTTTCTAATAAACATTAATATGATTTCGGTAAACACCGAAATAATGTCATTAAACATTAGGTTTGGAAAAAAAAAAAAATCAAACACTTTTAATAAAACCCAAATTAGTGTTTATGTACATTGTCAGCTAAACTTCTTTTTTCTGATACATATACTCTGGGCATTAACTGTTGTCGATCTTTTCTTTAAATTATAGTTATAATTTCTATATATATATATATATATATATAAACTCGTTTGCATAGTATAATTATCTTAAATTAAGGTTTACCAATAATAAATATTGCCCTGTACAATAGAACAAACTACTATAACTTAATGATTCTAGCATAATACGTATTATCAACAATGTTTATTATTTCGTTTTAATGTGTTTTAATAATGTATATGATTTGTTCAATTTTTATATATTGTTTTTTATACTACAAATGTTAGATTTTGAGTAAAATTAAATAATTACGAGTATATCAATAGCTCATATAGTTTATGTATACACACATTATTTGTTGGTGATAGTAAACCTTTTTTAATACCATTTATTAATTTAACATTACTATAGTTGTCAATCAATACTGAATATTTAAATTTATTGACTTGTCTAAATTACGAGTAAAATTAATGCAAAGTGTCGGACCTTTAAACAATGACAGACACGCGCCCTGTTCGTTACAATACTTAAATAAATTGCAAAAAAATTATACTAACCATTAAATAAATCACCAAAAGTAACCTATGTACATTTTAAAATAATCTTTAATGTTGGAAATTAAAAATAAAACAATTAGGTAATATTTATGAGATGCAATTTTTTGAATGATCCTTTAAACAATAAATACTTATTATCGAAAAGTATTTATGTTTTTAAAAACATTTAAAATATTTTTTTTTTTTTTACTTAATAATATAATTTTAATATTATAAATATAAAAATATTTTAACTATTATTTTTAAAACATTTTAACTTTTTTGAATGATAACATATTTTTTTATCATATATTTCAAAATAGAAAACTTTTGAATATTTTTAAGTATTTAAATCGAATTTTTAAAGTGTACTTATCTAGTTAATTAATGCATAAAGTATAAGTTCATATTATAAGTTTAGATGAGCGAAATGGTAGACTTGCAAAATTTGTCAGTGTAACAGGTGTCACGTCATGTCACTACTCTAATATAAGCTTTAAATACTTATAACTAATTATTAATTTCTTGATTGAAATTTGATTGTTATACTCCTATATTAAGATGATTAGACAAATTAAATAATAATAGAAAAAATACAAAATATAATTATTTCAATACTATTATTTTTTGACTAATTTAATAATGAAAAAAAAGTGTCATTAAGTTAATGTTTTTTAATATAGTAATAAGTTACATCAAATAAATACTGTTAAAATTTTAACTTAAATCAGCTATATGGTGTTATGTAAAATTTCTAGAACCCCCTTATCCATTGTCACTCATGAGTAAATTTAATGTACGTGAATTATTTAATTAAATAATATCTAGCTATTCAGATATTTTTAATTTTGTACAATGGTAGGTATGTTAAAACTATTTTATTTCAATACAAATTAAACATAATAAACCATCTTAAAACCTATACAAATATTATAATGATGTATTAAATTAAACTAAAAATCTTACTAAAGATAGCTTAATCCTTAGTAATGCATAACGATGTATAGGTTTGTCTATCATTCAGAATTGGTTAATAAACTTTACACAAATAAATTAACATTAAAAACTATCCTTTATCTTTACAACCATTGTTAATCAAATTACAGTAACTTTGGTACCTATTAGGTACTTATATTTAAAGTAATATTAGTCGTGTGTGACATTCGTGGTCATAGATTAGTCATCCTTTGTAACTTTAGTAAAACAAATTATAATTATTTAATTTGTTTCTATAATACTATATACGTATAATGTATACGATGTATACAACCATCATATTCAGCTGAGTTTGAATAAAATCAAATCATTTAAATTATCAATTAATTCGTGTTATAAATATTTAACGGTTTTTATGAGATGAACATTGATTAAATATTGATAAATATATATGTTAAAATATTTGTTTTTAATACATAAATAAAAATATTTTTCATTAAATTACACACTTAAAATACTAATTGGATAAAAAATAGTAACGAGTTAACAATAATTATTTGAATCGTTGTTAAACATTAAATGAGAGATAATGTTTTGAATGAAGTATTGTATAGTTAATTAGTGAGATGCTAAATAGCACACGGTAGCATGTAATGAAGGGTCAATTAAATTATATTTGAGTAAGTAGTTAAAAGTTTGAAATATCATGATTTCAAGAATCATGAAAAATCATTAACACAAATTATGTATAATAAGATGTAGAATACATTTGAAAATCAAATATTATTGTTTTTATTTGTTTGTCTTACAATCTACCAACTATCCTAAAATATGTTATTCTTAAACTCTAGTCAAACAAATAATTCAAAAATAAACTTTAAAAAATTCACTCAATTTTTACTTAATCATATTGGAAGTTGTCAGGTATCTAACCAAAAATCTATAGTACTTTCAACTTATATATTTAATGCGCGCTAAAACTATCATACTTCCTAATATTATGAAAATTCTCTAAAATATTTTTTATTACCGAGCCTGATAAAATATTTGTTTACTAAAACTTCTTATATGCTAATGAGTTTTTAACCTTTTCTATCCAAAATACTAGAAAAGATTATTTTAATATAAATATTACTATACATTGTTATTTACAAAATACACCCAAGCACCAGGTTTGAGTTCCCTCTTTTACAAAGTAAGATAAGTCTATTTTACAGAGTTTTTGAAGCTATTTAATTATTGAAAATAATATTATTACTCTTTTGATTTTTTTGATGTGTCCTGAACTTTTGAAAGAGCATGGCTCGAGGAACTACTACTACTGAAACTTAAAAACTTTTATTACTATATACTTTTTTATTTTTCCTGATTAAATCTTATTTATATTTCTATTCCCAGTTTAGCTCATCAATACTGAAAATTACAATAATATAAGTTCAATAGAAATGCGTATTATATTTTAGGTATAATATTTTCTCTTAAAAATATTTACTCTAACTAACTTATTATTCAATAAACTATTTTAATTAATTATGCTAATGATAATTATATTTATTGATAAAAATGTCATAACTACTTAAAAAAATTCACAAACGTATTTTAGTTTAATTGCTAAGTGATATGTATGAAAAATGGAGTTAATATAAACCGAAATAAATTGATACATAATATCTACACTTAAACAGAGGTATATGCCAAATTGTATCATAACATAATGTATTAATTTCTACTTTTGATGTAATACAATATTAGGATTAAAATTAAATAAACAGCTGATCTGGAGTAATCCTATTAGAACTAAAATACTAACTATTAAAGCTATTAAAACCCTTTTAGATTTTAATAAATTACTAACCACATTTTAAAATCTAAATCTTTAATTTATGAAACTATCTGGACAAAAGATTATAACTCGAGGCATAACAAAAGAATCAAGCTTATATATAATTCGAGTTTTTCAAACTATTTTAAAACAATAAATATTCAACACGATGCCATTTATCTTTAATGAATAAACATTAATTTTCTACATAATCGTTCAAGATAAATTTTCAGCGACTTCAAAATTATTCTGATCCCCAAAAAAATTCAAAAACCAACAAGATCTAAAAAAAAAGTGGGTTTCAATATTTTTTTTGATATATACTTATAACAGCCCTAAGGAGGGCATTTGTCTCCTATACTTTTCATATTGTTTAACTATGGCATAAAATATGTATTGTATGAGTATAAGTTATTTATATTCACAGACACATGAAATTATTCTGGGGTATTATCACTAAGTCCGACTGCCTGCCTTCCAAAAACATCTCAATTGTGTTGTTGAGTGGTCGAAATCTGTCGAGTTGCACTTTAACACTAGAAAGTATAGTTTTATATAGTTCAGTAGGACCCACTTGCTAATTAAGTTACCTATATAAAACAAATAGGTTGACTATACCTTCCGTTAACCACTTTTAGGACTTAGGTGTATTACTTTAACACCTATCTCTGACTTCCGTTCACAGATGTAAACTATAAGTTGTAGAGCACTAAAGTAGTGAATTTTGTAAAGCACATTATATCTGAATTTCATTTCACTTCGTCTCTTAAAGTAATTTATTGTTCTCTGGTACATTTAGTTGTTGAATATTTATCAGTGTTAAAAGGTCCAAACACAGCATGTAGTGCTTTTGAAAGAGTAAACGGAGTTTTATCTTCTTTATGGGTTATATTTTAGACACCAAATATTCTTAGGGACTATTTCAATGTCCAAAATTACCTTGTGTTGAACACTTAAATTGTTATAGAAAAGTGTCCGAAAACTTTTTGATAAAGTTGATAAATGATTCTGATGATGTGCTATCACTTTTATCACAAATTAACTTTAAGCTTCCCTAACGCTCTTTATTACACTACGATCGCTTTGCTGTTCCATCGGATAACATGCTCGTAATCACTCATTTCACTAAATGATAGATCTTGCAAACGAATACCTCTCTAACCTTATTTAAATTTTGTTTTGTTACTAAATATTTTAAAATTGATATAATCTTTTAAATTTTTGACTTTAATCTATTTTATAATAAATAGATACATTCATTATAGAAATTTAAAAAATGTGTATATACTAATTGTCATATTTACAGTGAATAAAACGAGAAAAAAAATCAGTCATTAATTGATGGCTTCTCAAATATTTAATTCATGCCTGTAGAATATTATTAAGAACTAACATAGTATAGATGTTTATTAAACGTATAATGCATTTAGTTTTTGAGTTACACTATTTTAAAATAAATAAAAGAGTAAGTTTATAACATCTAATATAGTAAATAAATTATCTTATTAATAAAATTACACGTATTTATGTACATAGAAGTATGTAGGTGATTTACAAATAAGCTACTTTAAATAAGTCACTTATAATACATAACATATTAATAAATATAAATATTTTATATTTAAATTATAACGAACGTTTTAAAATCTATATAATATAATAAATGTTAATGATTATTATTAATAAATGAAAAAAAAAAAAAAATTATAATCAGCGAGAAAAGAGAAGTATAACAATGGTCGAGAGATAATTAAAAAATATTACTAATATTACTTAAATTTTTTAGGTAAGTAACAAAGTTGGTACCTATTTAATTTTGGAACATTTTTTTGACAATTTACTAAAAAATTACTAACAGGTAAAAATAAAGCAGATAAGAAGTAATGTGAAAAGTGTGAAAAAGATATGCCTTTAATATAATATAAATATTATAATTATTAAAACTAAGTGAAAAATTGCACAACAGTTCAATAAATAGTAGTTTATAAAGATTTCAATAAAATTATGTGTACTAATATTATTATAATATTTACTTATCAAAACAAAATATTAAATCTCAGTCAAAAAATTGAACAAGAATATAAATATTCCAACATTTCACTTCTAAAAACAGATTTTTAAAAATATTAAATTGTAAGTAAAAATATTAGATGATTGATAATAATTATTTTACACTTTTTTAAATGCCAATAATTATAGAATTTAAATCATTAATATAGTGTCCGTAACATACCGTGTGCACATATTATTTAAATATTATGTAATATTTGCAGTATATTAAAAAACGAATATTCAAAAAAAACTTTGAGTATATATTATAATATGGTATGCTAGTTAAAAGTATAAAAAGAAGTAAAATTAGTCGAACTGTATTAAAAATTGTTGAGTTGAATTTAAATGATAGTGATCCTAATGGTTTATTAATTATTATTATAACTAACGGTATCTAATAAAAATTTAGATATTTTAATTTTTGTACAGTTTTTATATCAATATATTTGATAAATGATTACGAGTACTCGCAATTTTACATTACACGATATAAATCATTCAAGAATCAAATAGACGGGAAAGCAGCAGCAGAAACAGAAGCAGAGGAGCAGTAATAACCGAATTTCAGTTCATTGAATAGAAAAAAATCAATTACAGTATGATTAATATTAAAACTGCATTAATCAAATATTTATATTGAGATGTTTTGTTATTTGAATATGTAATTTTTATATTTTAATAAATCAAAAATAAAAATATTTTGTTTTTTAGTTTACGATAGTTGTACACTATTTATCTTAATAAAATATTTTTTTTGTGTTCTTTGAGTATAGCATAGCTTGAAATATAGTTCTTAAAATAATAGTTATGTATATTAAGAACAGTAATTATTCTAAATGTACATAACTTGGGTAAAACTTTAAATAACATAATAATAATATATTTTTTCATATGTTTGGCTTTTTTTTTTAAAGGTTGATTTTGAATTCTTTATAACTGCGACTTAACTAAGATAATAATTAAACTTAACTTGGTACTTATAATTAATTAGCTGCAGGCTTTTATATTTTGTTATAACTTATAAGTGATGTGACAAATATATCTCATAACATTTTGGTAAGCTTATGTAAACCTTAAATTCTTATAAGTTATAAATTATAACAGGTTACAAGAATTAAAAGTTAACTACCTAATTACTATAGGTTTTGAATATATTTTTTTTTTTTAATCTTCAATAAAATATTTTGTTTAACAAAATGAAAAAAAAAATCGTTTAAAGAAATATAAAACTAGAATATAATTTTTTTTTTAGCCTAAAATCAAAAACTTTATTATATTATAAAGATATATTGTGTTTTAATTACTTTATAGTTAAAATAATAAAGAAAAAAAAGAGATTTGATGTTTAAATATCTAAGTAATAAATGAGTCACCCTGTTAACATTGTCTATTTGTTTTGACGTTAACCATTTTGTCTGTGTGTTGGAATTTTATGTGATATCATGAAGTTAAATTGTATAAGATAGTGTAAGATGTAAGTTAAGTTAATTAATGCTTTTAATTACTTATCGAAATTCGCAACACTTATATTTTCCTGCTGATTTCGAAATATACGTCACGCATGTGTTGTGTTCAATCATTGTTTTAATAAAACCAAATATGAATATATATTATATAGATTTACGTAGCTGTTACGGAAAACATTTAGTATCTACGTTGATTATATTTTTATCGTTTGAGCCGCTTCACAACGCATGTCTTAGGTAATTGGTTAGAAAATCGTATTTTATTATGATTAATGATTATAACGGGTTAAAGTTAATATGATAAAACACAAATATATAAATATCTACCTAATGTAATATTATTATTGCTTACTAATTATTTTAATATAATTTGCAATAGTTTTTATATTTGAAAAAATCTAATTCAATAAAAAAACCGGAAGTCACTTCCTTGTATAGTGGATGATGAACCTTGTCATTGAGTAAGTCACTGTAATAGACAAGTTAATTTTTGTATTGAATAAACATTATTGTACATATCATATGATGAAAAACAATTCTAAGGAAAAACTGTCAATTGCACTATATTTTTCAGAATAGTGAATAATATATTTACATTTCCATTAGTAGTTTATTTCTTTTTAGTAATACAATAGGTTGAACTTATTTATTTTTAGAACGTGTCACATAATATATTTCTTACAATAATAATAGTTATTATTAATTTATTATTTATAAGGCCTTGACGATATACCTACTAATGAACGACACAATAGGTTTTTGGTATAAATAACTTAAATTGTATCCGAATATTTTGTAAATTTAACAACAAATAATAATATAAGTAAAAACAAATAGTTTCAAGTATCTAATAGTATTATTACTTGTATTAAAAAAAACTAAAATCGTTATTTTTCGTATTAATATTCAATTTTTTAAAAATGTAATCATATAGATAGAATGATAATGAATCAAAAAAATGTATATTTTTGATGTTTTTTGATTGTTGTGTTACAAAAAAATAGATGATCCTCGTCAAAATTTGAACTTAAACATTTATAAAAATAATGTGGATTCGTGTTCAAATTTTTTTTTTTTTTATAATTTTTTTAAGTAAAATTCAAAGTAAACCTTATAATAAATTATTAACTCTAAAATTATGCGTTGAGTAAATATTCCCGTTTTACTGTATTTTAATTTTTTTTTTTGTAGTATTTACAGATTATCAAGAAAAATTGTCAATACAATTTTTATTGGATCCTTTCGTTTCACCTCAAAAAATACTAGCTAGATTCAATTTGCTAGTAGAAACCAACCTTGAAATTGGAATTTTTTTTTCTACTATCAAAAGTGTTCACATACAAACACATCAATGTTAAATCAATACTATCATAATTTTGTTTAAAAACTAAAAATAAAATAAATGTTTTTTTTTTCAGTTAAGATTTTTTTAAGTTTGTTTTAGTTGTATTTTTAGTCTATGTACATCTTTTTGGTTCTCAGTCTAAAACTGAAATTGTAAAGCTATTTCATCCGAATCTTGTGTAATATTATTGAATAATTATTATGATTTCGAAGAAAAAATAACAGACCAAGACACAAATTTTATTTTTATTTTTTTCCCATTGAATCGATTCGTATGATATTGTAACAATATTAGTGATAATCACTTTATCGACTTTACGAATACTCGTTTATTATATTATGACTATTCACATATAATATGGCAGTTCACATATTTGGATTTGCACTTACGGGTCACAAAGATAACATCTTAATGTTATAATATTCTAATATACTATACTAAACTATAAACTTACATGCGTTATTGTTAATATTATATATATTATAAATATTTTTATATATTGTATGGAGGTCAATAGGTTCACACACGCGGCATGAGCTCCCGTTGTTTTATCGTCCTGACGAAATCTCTAATTTCCCGCCGCCGTTGCTGACACGAACGCTTGGGTTTCAGATTGGTGGGTGACTGGGACAACTGGGGGAGTGTTGAAAGGGCGTTCACCAACACATGAATTATGGTAAAATTAATAAAAACGTTCAAGTGGCACGGAATTTATAGTATATTATTATATATCACCGGTATGTCGAAACTGTATATAATATCTTAGTTCTATGTCATGACATATCAATACACGACTAACCAAAAAAAAAAAAAAAATAATATATCGTAATAAAAAATTATTGTTAATACTCATCCTTTCCATCAATAATAATAAATTAAATGGCATACACCATTATTTTTGAATTATTCTTTGCAACGAAAAATGTTTTAGTTTTTTTGATTTTAAGAATACAATACTATTATATTAAATGTATTATAAATTAACTATACCTAAGCATGATATTATTTTTCTATATAATGTAAAATTAAGTTTTTTATCCTTGTTCAATGATTTAAATCAGTCATACCTAATCTGTAAGAGTTATCCTTGGTAAATTATTTATAAATATAAGTTGTTATAAGTAGGTACTTACTAATTTTTTGTTTGTATGTTATTATTTATTATAATAGAATAATTTACGTGTAATTTTTATCATTTACAACTTAAAAAAAAAAAAAAAAACGCAGAACCGTTTAAAAATCAAAATACATATAATTTTTTTTTTATCATTTGAATTTTAAATAAACAAGCATAACATATTAATTTAAAAAGCTACCCGTTAGTGATACAAAATGATGTTTTATTTTATTTTATTTTTTTAAATTTTTAAATTTGTATTCTACATAAATTTGACCAATAAGTTAAAAAATAAGTCAAAATTAATAAGTCAAAACATCACTTAAATTAAAATACTAATCTCAAAGTGATATTGGTACAACTTGCTTTCAAAATTATTTTTTTTTTACCAATTTAAAGCTACTTAACATATCAGTTTTCCTCGACATATTATAAACAATATTGTACCTTAAGTAAAATAAGAAAGATATTTAAATATGTAAATAAATAAAAACAATTTTAAAACTGCATAATATTATTTGTCAAAAAAAAAAAAAAAAAAAATAGGAAATGTAAGCCTAATTTATAAATTATGTTTATAGTAATAAATAATAATTATTATTATTTTTCAAAAAATTAGCATAATCACTGATTATTATGAGTACTGTATTTATTCTGTAATTGATACTATGGTTTACTGTTTAATATATTAAGAGCAATTGGAGAAAACTGAACTACTCATATTTTTTAAATGCCAAAAACACCTAATGAGGACCATTGGTTAACTCTCTCTAAGGAAGTGAATAAGATACTTCAATTAATAATGACAAATCCGTGAGCTAATTTATACGATATGTCCAAATTGCGGTCGTAATAATATTGAACGTAAAATTACTGCCTTAATTGCGGTTCGTATTCGATTATCTGATAAATCGTTATCTAAATAAAATTGCAGTCAGTCAACGTTATATCTTTTAGTTTTTGGTAAGACATTATCGTATTAATTTTAATTTTAAATACGTCGCAAATTTTAAAAATTTTTAATGAAAAGGAAACATTTTTACTTTAATTAATTTATTAAATAATTTTAAATTTAGACAGTATTGTCCTTTAAAAATGAGAAGAATGTCTTAGATGTACATTAATGCGAAACTAAACGCTATTATTAATAAACAAGTGGTTTAAGAACGACAAATAATTATACTAATCATAAGCCAAATATTATTCAAATATTAAACAGACAAGGAGTAAATAATTGTAAAAAACAGGCTGATGTATAATCCTTTGTGGAAAGGCTAAAAAAATAATTTGTCTAGGGGTAGAGAAAGATGTTAATATTTTTAACACATTATAGAAAATATAGAGACATAATACGGCTAGGTAAATAAATAAATTAAGTGAAAATTTTTTTTTTATTTATTGAGTTTGAAATTTATCAAAATTAATATAATATCATATTAAATGTTATTTTCAAAATGAACAATAGTATCAAAAATAATTCCAACAAAATTAATTAAAAAGCTATAAAATATAAGAAAATATATAGTAAATAATAAAAGACATTTCTTAATTTTATTTTTAACTGGGAATTTTATTATTACAAATTCAAAATCTTAAAGTTGTGTCAACAATAAAATTGATAAAAGAAAGCTCTTCTAGAAAACATTAAACAATATAGTATTTTGAAATAAATAAAATTTGCCAATTAAAAATAAAGAAATACGTTTTTTTAAATGTTTTATTATCAATCCATAATAGTCCAAAAAACACGAGTATAGTGACAAAACATACACTCTGTATAATATATTTAAATACCCATTTGAATGTCAAACTTTTTCATTTTTAGGAAAAACATTATTCGTGCTAAATTATAACGATTACCAAAGTTATTAACATGCATGGATGACGTACATGATTATTTAGATATGGAAGAAGTGATATCTACGAAAGGAGAAATAAACAATATTGATGGATAAATCAAGCAATGCAATAATATTTTCTTGTGAAAGTAATTTAAAAGTTATGTTCAGCGTTGAGTCTTTTTCGGTGGATCGCATTTTCAACTATTGAATGAAATTCTTTCAGCAGATATTTAGAAAAATTGATTTTAAAAATAATAAATTAAGTTTTGTTGCACTGAATTTATTAAAAATAAGAATAATTGTCGTATAGAAATGTTGTGTCTAATACGTTGAAAAGTAAATACCTATTTAAAAATGAACTCTATATTTAAGCTATATGTATAATATAATATAGCTTAAAAAAAGAAACTTCAAGTTGCAAGTAAAAAATTTTCAAACGCGACTGGTTGCAGATTTCATCTCGGTCAAGCCTAGCTGAGAACAATTGTGGTATTAGAACTGACTATATTTTACAAAAATAAAAATTAGGATATTGGAAAAATGGTTGCACTACAAGTTTTTGAATTGAGTTTTTTCCCTCTAAATGAAGTGGAAAATATTTTGAGATATTAATCGCTGAACAATCTATAAATTCAAAAGTTACTACATTTAACTGACTACCTATTTGGTTTATAGTTATATTGACAATGATTCATACGGCACACTAAATACGTATGTCGATCGTAAATTAAGTTTGTACACTAGTTATTTAGGCTGTTAATACTTGATGTTCTATTTCAATATATATGTATACAATATACATACCTATATATATTTACATTGGGAAAAAGGTTAATTGACCGCATATCACTTACGGACCCTATTCAGTAATAGGAATGTCATTATATGGTATCGATACAATATTAAAGGAGTGGGTCGAGTCCTATCACGTCCGGCCCGCTTAAGCAAGTGGCGTTCGATCGCGGGACTCGGCCGGAAAAACGTGGCCTAGGCAGGCGCCCCGTGATGGACGTGGTCGCCCTGAAACAGGCAACTTTAGCGACGGCGTTCGGTTGCCGTTCGATGCTCGGACCGTAAGTCTATCCTCGGCCGTGGGTTCACTCTTGGTCCGCAAATTTATGGATCCTCAATCGATTGCTTGAATTGGCTCTGGTTGTTTTTTACGATCAGCACTAGTGTTGATTCGAGTATTTTGAATCGGTCGGTCATAGTTGGGTGCTGTTCGGGCGTTTGGTGATCCCGAGGTTGCTGTAGGCCATTGAGATCGTACGATCGATATGATTGGTCGTCGGCTACGTTGAATGTTGATTGCCGGTCGACAAGGTTCTCGCTATCGCGCCACGGTGACGGTGTATACGTCCGTCGGTCGATATACGAGTCAGGTCCGCCGTGGAACGACGGCGATGTTAGTGACTGGTGGTGAATAATTACGGGTCGAATTGCCGCAATGAGACCGTTTCGATAGTCGTTGTGGGGCAGTACGTTGTTAAAGCGTCTCGGTGTTCACGATATACTGCTAAGTCGTCGTGGAGTGGCGATTTCATAATGAAAATGCCGTGGAGCGGCAGTCTCGAGGATTGATCGTCGTGCGGGACGGTGCTTGGTCGCCGTGGAGCGACAGTGTCGTATTCGAGCCGCTTGTCGATACAACTTCTGTATCGTTGTGAAGCGGCGAGGTCGCAGAATGATCCGAGTCTTCTATTGCAGTTTGGATCTAGGATTGGTCTTGCGATAGATGTTGAAAGGTTAAAAACCATACCGTTGCTTTTTTGCTTTTCCTTAGTCGATGTGTTCTTCATTCGTTATAACGTTGAGATATCCTTGTTTAAAACATACTTCTACTATAGGTGTATTTTCTATGTTATGCGTGTCTTACTCGCTTACTATACCGGTCAAATTTTTGGTCTTTAGATAGACATTTTTGGTGTGTTGGTAATTGTTCCGTAACATGATGTTACTTTTCTAACTACACTTTGAGTGGATTTAACAAAAATGTTTGGAGAAGGAATAATGAAATTGAAGCTTAACATTTTAAACTTAAAACTAAAAATCATATAGCCACTTCCCGACATATTTGAATGTATAAAATCTTTCAAAAATATTGATACATTTTCAAAAATCAACTCAGTAGATTAGAAAACTAATGAAAAAATTAAAAGCATTAGTCGAAAATTAATTAGAAATAAAATCAAACAATAGTTGAAAAAATAAATTGATTAGCTGATACTTTTAAAATGTGTATTATATAAAAATATATGATTATAGGAACCAATAAAATAATAAATGTATTACTTTTATTTTTTGAACATATATTTATCAGTTTTTATTTTAAATATAACCGTAGTATAATAATATACAACTATCAATATTTGAAACATAATAATTATATTTCCTGATCGCAATTACGGTTTTGTTAATTACCTGTTTTTATCCTGGCTGCAACTCGGTATTAATCAATTTATACAAGGCTGTAAAAAATTGTATTACATTCATATTCATCACAAATATGATATAAAATTACATTATCTGCAACTAGGAAAGATGGCCCGTAATTAAAGATTAGAATTGATAGAATCAAAGGGTCTGGACCACCCCCTTCTTAAAAAATCTATAATTAGAATTTTTTTTGTAGTAAATATAGTTTACAGACTTCAATTGTAAAAAGAATGGTTTTATATCTTCGTCAAAGCAGTAATTTGAAATAAGATAAGATTTATCGTTTTATTTTATTTCAACTTTGTAATAAAGATTAGGATTAATGGGAAATGTTATGACCAGTGAAGAATTAGATATAAAAGAAAATAAAAGATGATCGTAACAGATATTATTGATAATTTGAACTTATAGATACAAATTTCAGGCACGGAAAATTTAAATTATTTAAAAAAATAACAATTTTAGTACTATACTATATTATAGAACTCTTGTGTAACGTTCATTTTATTGCTGATTTTGTTAACGTAAACTTGTGTAAATGAGTAAAAAAACCAAATATAAAATTATTTTATGAAACATCAAATTTACTAATCATTATTATACAAAATAGTTATATTACAAATGTATTATGTTTACCAATAATTATTATACCATAAACCACTAACAAAATAGTATATTGTTTATTTTAAACTGATCATGTCCATATTATTCAAACACAACTATATATATAGATTTATCATCTAACTATGTAGACCTTATTAATGTGCAAATTAAAAATTTAGAACCAAAAATAAAACAAAATTATGAGTTAAATTCAAGCGATAACGGAACAATTGAGGCAAAAACAACAATATTAGTTATTGCTTAAAAAATATTTGTGTGACGAACTAAAATTAAAATTTCTAATTTATTTTTGGACGTTAGATAAAGATTATATATTTCAAACATTCACAACTTCTCAAAATAAACTAAAATATCAATTTAGTTGGTTTCAACGTTTTCGGTGGTTTGTTTACTCAATAACTGATAATGATGGTGCAGTATGTAAACACTGCAATATTTGATCAGGAATTTGTAGACAAAGACAATCATCAAAAACTTTCCTTTTTAGAAGTCAAAGTTTTTAGTTATTAAAAACATTCAATTATAGTGATTAGAGTATTTTAAAATAGATGTTTAATGTTTTACGAGGTTACAATTTTAAAGTTATCCATTCATTGGACCAACAAAATATTACACAACAGTTAAATTCAATGCGTTCTGCATAAATAAGTTTAAATCACAAAAGATTAATATCAATAATTGAAACTATAATATGATGTGACCAACAAAAAAATAACTTTTTATTGTACTGATGTTTTATGTTTTTAATTTAAATATGATGAGTGTCTAAAATCTATATTAAAAGAACGTTTCTCCTTTCTCCGAAATTTGTTTTCAATTACGGCCTTGATCGATACTATAAAGTGAAACTACAGAATATAAATTAGGTTTCAGAGACATAACTTGCAAAGGGATTGAAAATATACATTATTGTTTGTACCTTATGTTAATTTAATTTATTATTAGACATTAGGTTT
This sequence comes from Melanaphis sacchari, assembly GCF_002803265.2. Taxonomy (NCBI): domain Eukaryota; kingdom Metazoa; phylum Arthropoda; class Insecta; order Hemiptera; family Aphididae; genus Melanaphis; species Melanaphis sacchari. Next base: position 6,964,286 of record NW_020270469.1, on the reverse strand, counting down.
TATACACAATACAATTAATCATACATAATATATTGTCTAAACTCTGATGCTATTGTACAGATTCGCAATTCAGAACGCAATATTATGAAAATTAGTTTGAAAAAGTCACAAACATCGAAAGACAGAGCTAAATTATTTAAATTTCGTAGATTCTTATCAGAATAAATGTATTTGAAAAAGTCGTCTTAACAACCTAATGTATTAAGTAACATTACAGAATTTTGACCTCCTAAATAATGGTTAATATTGTTTTATATTTACATAATTTATTATTACTAACTCTAACTAGAATATAAACTTTTCTTACTTTTTTTTCTTTTTAACGAATACAATATAATTTTGTTATAATTTTGTTCTTTCATTAAAGTTATAATATTTACAACTTATAATAATGTCAAACAAAAAGTGTTAAACTATGGTCAGGTAATTTGTTTTCGGTAAACATTTTTTATGAAGGAAAATCATCAAGAGTGTTTCAAAAAGATTAATTAATAAATTACCCCAGAAATGTTCACAAGGAAAACCTAATAAAATACAATTTAAAGATAAAAGGACAAAAATGGCATTATTTTTATCAAAATCTTGATCATTTAGAAGAAACCAAGCCTTGCTAAAAACCGTTTATCAAATATATGTGTGCAGACATGGGTTGCAATGTGTCAGAAGTCTGAAAAAAATAATTTTTCGTCAACGATGGCATGGAAAAACTTAAGAAAGTATAATAAATATTATACATGTACTATATTTTATACTACATAGCCATGGTGTGTGCCATAAACCTGTAAACACGTCATACAATTCAAACTTAATATTCTCTGCAAACTTCCTATAATCTGATTCACACCGTACTGCGCTTTAACGCGGAAAAACACTAACACGCATCACTGTGTGTGTCAGACGCTGAATCTCTAAACTCGTTCAGAGGCATTGTTGCAGAAATAGTAGAATGCGGACGAATATCTGTCTGAACTATATTGACCCCCTCTCCTCCAATCATTGCAAATACTGCCGACTCTCGGGAAATTTTTTATTGTGTTTTTCTCCGCACTCCGAAAACCATTACTATATTCACTAGAGCATATTATCTAACATATTATTATTATATTATATAATATATAATACCATAAATCTGTACAATGTCATACACCCAGACCACGGAGTTCGCAGTCACTCCTGAAAATTGAAAAACTAGACACAGGGTTTAGATTATTAAGTTTAGCGAGTACTCTCGTTCAAATTCTATTGTAACGGGCGAGGGTTGAGAGGACGGTGGAAGAGTGGAGCGTATTAGTGGGTATATGGCGAGAAAACACGGTTCTCGGTTAGAAATTAGAAATACACAGCACGGATGCATGTACTCTCCCGAAGTGTAAACAAAGTAATTTTCACATTATGTAGGTACTGAATAGAGGTGATACGACAACGGCAATAATTTAACATGCACGCGTGTTTACATAAACAGTATTTAATGTATGTTATATTTACGCAGTATTCCTTTCGGTTCTATATTATTATTGTACACCGTTATTTATACAGCCACACGCATAAATTACTCACGGGACACAGATAAGATCTATTGAATGAAACTCAACAAAATATCAGATAAATTATGATATAATTCTATAGTCATACAACACCGTATTCAATATTTCCAATAATGGAATATTCTCAAGACAAGATAAAGTTTAAATAATTAGCATTTATTAGATGTAAAGTTCACAAGGGTATTTATATATATATTGCAATTCAGAAAATATGTAAAAATTACCACAATGAAAATCACAAATAATCTTGTGTAAGTATAGTATGGCAAAATATTAGATGTGAGCGCAATTTATAGTGACCACGAGAAACTGATTAATTATCCTTGAATGTTTTATAAAGATTTCCGACAATTTTGATATATCCATTTTATGTACACAGAAAGAAAGAAATTAAGTCAACCCAATCAAGTTACTAATGAAAAAAAATAATACAAATTCATACTTTTTTTTTTTTTTAATCAATCGTCGATTTCAAGCTTTAATCAAATTATGTGCTAATATTTCCTGAACCATACTGCCTACTAAATTAATGAAAAAATAGATTTATATTAAAGAAATACAGCGATAGTAGTCTTACGATTTTTTTTTTTGAATTCTAGTGGGTAATGGTAAAAATATAGTTGATAAGATTAAACATTATTGTTCAACGTGTAGAGGCAATTTTTTACAAGAATAATATCAAATTGAATACAGAAATGATAAGACAAAAATTATTCTTAATAAAATATTGACTATTTATTTAAATACATTTTCTTTGAAGCTTTAATAGTATTTCAAAATATTAACCTAATTTAAATATTTTAACTCCACGATGTATTTTATTGTAAGCATAACTTTTTCAAGACACGTATAACAAATAAAACATTTTTTTTTTTTTTAGAATGCTTAATTGTATAATTTATATACATCGTAGGCCATAATATAAAAACTTGTAAAAACTTTTAATCTGTCAAATGTAAAATTACGTCTGGTTTTCGTGATTCTTTAAACTCTATTTTCTTAGTCAAAATAATTATTAAACTGGACTATACTTGTAAATAGTTATTGATAAAACCACCAACTAATAATATCCTTTCTATGTTTCCTATGTAATTATTTTCTTAACAAATGTACGTCCACTTCTATTGTTTATTTTAATGTACCCGTTAATTTTCATTCAAAGAATGACATTAGCTACATAATTTACAGTAAATATTTAAGCAGTCCCCTACAGCCTACCCTACCTAAAAAGTAGTATTAGGCCAAGATACATTGCTAATAAATGTACTCAATTGCAGCAATCAGTAACTAAATGTAAGATAGTTAAGTTATACAAATGTATTTTAGAAAAAAAATGTAATGCAACCAAAATAAATGGATATTATGACTTGTATTATACATGGTTTGAGTATAGTTATGAAGTTTGGAAATGTATTTTACTGTTAAAAAAATAGATTAGTTAATTCGAGAATTTTTAAATTAAACTGAATAAATTATATATTTATTAGACCTAAATAAATTTATATTTACAGAAAAATACACTTTGGTAAAAACAAAGAAAGAAAAATAATTAAATCTATTATCGTTTATTTAAATAAATAAAACCCGATGCTTGTGTATTTATATCAGAAATACACAACTAATTTTTTTGGTATTCGAATGTCACATTTATGTAGACAATTTTATAATTGAAAACCTGCACCTCGAAGCTTATTTTTCAAATTTTAAATTTTAATAAGGACTCATACAGGAATTTGTCGGCCCACGCTAAACGAATATTTATTCGTTTGTATAGATTTGCAATATTAGTTACAAAAAATAAAATAATTATTTCAAGTATATATATAACTATAGGCTTGCATTATATATTTTATTAAAACCCCTAAAATGACAGTGTTAAAGAAATATAATATAGTTTTAAGTTAACAATTAACGAAGACAGGATACATGTAATGGGAACTTATAATTTGTCACGTGCAACGCCGTGCAAGATCAATTAGTATGGTATGGATTTTTGTGATATCTAAGGCTTTTGAATTCTGAATTCATGCCTTAGCCCTACAGCCAATGTAAATGTATTCCATTTATCTCCCTCTCGAGGTTAGAAAAAAAAAAAACAGCTTTTTTTATAGATAAATTTAATGCGACTTAGGTCTACATAAAATTAATGTGAGAAGAAAATTAATAGTATTTAACAGTAAATAGAAAATGATACGTAAAATATATTTTAAAGAAAATACAAACTTTTTTTTTTTTGTTTAAACTATTATGATCTCTCAAGAAATGATATTCGAGGAGTAAATAATCATTATTTTAACAATTTAACTGAAACAATGTATTAAAAAGCTATTAACTTTGTCACTTCGAAGGGTAAATTGTTCGATATTAAATAAATGTAAACATTTAGTGGTGGTTGACGTAACGTTGGCTTAAAGTGTTGTCAAAAGAGGAACGTGTTCCAACAAAAATTGAAAATGTATTATAAATCAACATCGAAAAAAAAAATGCAATCATCCGACAAAGCTGCAGTCTATTGTAATATTTTATCATTATTAAGCTATTATCGTCACTATATCATTGCTTAATAAAACCTATACATTTTTGTTATGAGACGAAAAATGGAGAAAAAATGTTGGTATGATTAAATTCGGTATACACTATATAGATGCATATTTAAAAATAAATAATTGGACGGAAGGCACAAAAAAAAATCCAAATCCGTATCCATTTAAAAAAAAAAATACTTTCTGTTTTTTGTTCAAATAACATACATGTTTTTTTTTTTATATTTATAGTTATAAACAGAGATAGATTAAATAACTACCTACATATTTAGTATTTTTGATAAAATACATAATTAAGTACATACCAGATATTGTCAATGAGGTGGGAGGAGGGTTGGCACGATTCCTCTTGCCCTCTCACCATAAAAACGTCACTGTTGATATGCATTAAAGACTATTGAATAATAAAATATATAATCCGTCTGCATAATAATACGATAGTTACAAAATCGTGACTTTTCGGCCGTTGCTACACTGGCACTACACAGTTAGCACTGCTACTGTAGTAGCATTTTCGGAGTTGGTGTATGCAATGTGTGTTTCTAAACTATTTTCTGTTCATTGTGTCCTTATTTCGCCACATAGACAATCGAAATGCCCCTGCGGTTGTTATGTAATATATAATACAGTTATATCCTTGAGTTCTCTGCGCAGCATACACTCGGTAACGTCGAAACCATCCCTAACATTATCCCTCTCCCAGGCCCCAGCTATACCGTGGTAGATATGAGTCGTGTTATTCGTTATGGACGATGTAAACAAATGATTTTCGTGCGTTACAACAAATATAAGTTTTCGTATTATTTTTATTTATCTGTTTACCCGCATGTACCACTGTTGCTGTCATATCGGAATCGTAGTAATATTACTATATACCGTTATTACTTTTATTATTATTATTGTTATTGTTATTATTATTATTATTATTATATCGTACCTACGTGGTGCACCCTGGAGACCTTCTGCGAACGCTTGCGGCCCTTTCCGTCCAGCCACCGTGAAAATCGTATGCTGCGTGGCCATGTAAAATCGTGCTGGCAAGCGTATACATAATGTTATTGTGTACAACAGTTCATTTTTAGACATCAAGTCACGCCTTGAGCAACTCAAGGCTATAGTTACAATTTGCTAATTATTAATAATTATTATATTATGTCAACGTACCGATAATCGACGTCTGTGTGTGTGCAAACCACATCCATACACGTCATTGATCTCGCTGACGCAGTTACATTACTAACTTTATACGTCTTTCGGTGATCTACTTGCTACATTGGTAAAATATTGTTTCAGTAATTTTGTTTGTGTGTGGCAACCGTAACATAATTCTCATAATACCTTTCCGACGAATCGCTTTGATTGATGTTTTATTCAAAACAAAGATATTTAATAAATAACAAAAAAGATCAATACATGAATTTTAAAATAATTACATTTTGCAATAATCAGATTTTCTTTGGTTTAAATAGTAGATATACGTATATAATTATTCATAAAAAGTATGAACATTATTTTTGGAAAAACATATTAATAACAATAAAATTAAAAGGCTAAAAGTACAATTTCTCGTACATATGAGTAATTTTTTAAAATATTTTTAATATTTTGAAAGTATCTATAGGTATAGTGTTTATACTTCAACTACTTAATAAAATAATATGTGGGATTTTCAACGATAAACGAAATGGACAATTTATAATTTCCTGATTTTACTCTTTCTAAAGTTAAATCCGAAAACTCTTTTAAATACTTCCGGTGAAGTGTATTATATTTAAATTTTAAATGATGATAAAATGCAAACGGATTTGGAAGCATTTGGAATAGAATATAATAATGATTTTGAAAATGTTGTACCCTATATGTACCCAATTGCGTTAAGGACAACATCCATGTACTGACATACGCCATTGTATATTATATATTGTATTATATGGCACTTATAGTAATTTAATTATAGCGAACTTGGAAAAAAAACCACATTTATAAATATACATACACACACACACACACACACATATATATATAATGCCTCGGTGAAACAAAAATGTATACACGCCAAAAGGTATAGATATAGTATGTTAGAAAATGATCAAAATTTATGTAATACACAGGGGAAATATAACAATATTCTAATAAGGTCTCTTAGTATGATATATAATATTCTATACCTTCTGTAGTCCTCTAAAATAAAAATGTAAAGTAATGTATGATAGTCAACAACGTCAAAAGTCATTAATCTACTATACTAGCACAACAAAATGAATAATCGGTCAATAAAATTATAAGCGACTCGTATATTCGTTTTATTACGTACCACGTATTCATGGTGTATAATTATTACTTTTTAATAATAAACTTTAATAGTACTGAATATAGAAAATATTGTAATCACGATAATTATTGTAATATTAATTTATTCATATAAACCTTAGGACTAAACTATATGAATTATGATTCCCACGAACTAAAGTATACATATAATTACGTACATCAATGGTATACATAAAAAAAAAATAAATCTAATAAAACAAAATCCTACATAATATACTGTAATATATAGTTCACTGTAATAGTATCATCTGTCACTTATTATTTAATATTGTACAATGGTATAATGTTATAAATTCAGTATATTAGCTGCAGTTTTAAGATAATATTATTAGAAGGAAAGTACCAAGTAAATAATACATCAGGAAAAAACTAAAAGAAATTTTAAAAAAGATAAAATTATAATACATTTTAATATATTGTTATAATATTTTTTATTTTAAACTAAAATTTGTAATTTAAAAATCACACAACATCTCTAACGGACAATATCGAAAATAATACACATTTTACCTAAATAAATAAATATTTAATTTTCAACAAAATAATTTCCGGGTTTTGGTAAATCGTAATAAAAAATTTCTTTTAAAATCATATAAATCATATTATTTTATTTTCAATTATTTCAGACAACTATAATAAAATAGTGATATTATTTTTAAACATTAAGCAGAATATTAAAATTAAAATTTAATTGATATAACACCCACATAGCAATATATGAAGGTGTTAAATAATATGTATAACCATTATTATTTTTTATAACTTGACGTTTTACATTCAAATATCTACAAAATTGGTTATAATAATGATATTTTTTTGTATTGATTTTAGGTATTATATATCTTGATAAAAAAAAAAAATACTTATATAAATTTAAAATATTTAATTTATATCAATATTTTATATAAGTTATAAAAGTTTTACAAAATAATTTCAATATTTTTAAAATATTTCTAGACAACATTTTTCAATCGAAAAAAGTTTAAAAATTGAATAATAAATTTTTCATATCCCGTTCACAAGCAATTATAAAATATTATAATAATATATAGTCACACATTTTTTCCAAACGTTTAAAATTTAAATGTTAGCAAATTTTGTCAATATATTTTCAATTTAAATGCTTAAGACTAGAACATTGAATGTGATCTGACGCTAAAACTGAATAATTATTATAATTATCCATTACTGAATCAAACTATAGCAAAGATAAACTTAGTGGTGATACTGAAATTTCATATTTATCGCTGATTTATGTACGAATATCCACTCGGTTATAATAATTTAAGTATTGCGCACATCTATAGATGACCGTTTTAACGAGTTTCATTTATATTTGTCATACCATAATAGAATCATAATAGTTAGGTCGTATTGTTATAGTACGATCATTTGTGTATACCAATTTCAACACGCCAGCAAAATATGGGCTTACGGTTACCCACGCAATACTGTGAAATCGATATTAACCGATGCATCGCCATGATACTTAAATGTCCGTGCTCAATCAAAATAAATATAAATATTATGTGACACGACACGTCGTTGGATTGTTTGTCATGTGCAAAAGTTAAACTTGGTTCAACTCTAGGAATTTTTCGGTAGACCGTAATCGGTAAATGATAGGTACCCTGATTACAACGACCAGAATACGATAAAAGGTACGAGACAGACGGCATAACTATGGAGTATGGACATTTGGTGGTGTGGCATTTTGTTTAAAATCCATGTTCGGTAACAAATCTGCACTGTTTATTCAACCCATAATTTCATCGTATATATACATATTACACTAACTGTAACTCATGGCCTCTTCGTTATAAGTTTATCATATTTTTGGTAGGTATAATATATATTATTTACTAGAAAGTAGAAACTCCGTGCGAGACACACTCCACAGGAAAATTACGATCCTGTAGTTGTGTCGTACTTTAGCATGTACGTTTAGTTAATATAACAACTAACAGAAAAATAAACCAACAAAGTAAATTCTAATTGAACTGAAAGTATCAAAATATTATAAGTTTTTGGTGACAACTCGCGGCGTATTGGACATAACAATAATTCCACGCTACTTCGGAAATGACTTGTAGCATTTGTAATAAAATACAACGATGTACAATAAATTCTTTTGACAATATATGTATACATCATTTGAGTCACTAAAAACTGATATATCATTACTTAGCTGTTGGACTATGAATTTAAGAAGCACTAAAAACCATTAAAATATGCATGCCGTAAACTAAAAGGAAATAAACACCAAACGCTTCAAAAAATGTAGAATTATGTAAAATAATTCAAAGTTATGTTTATGACTTTCAGCAATAAATTATATTTATAAAAAAAAAATAAAAAAAAATAGATTCATTTAATAAATACATAGTAATTTATCTACTGTATGGTCATATGTGGTATAGTTTACGTAACTAAATTTAAATAATGCTTTGTTAAATATATAAATAATCTATATTCACTATATATTCAATTTACATCGGTTACATTTTAAAATTATTTTACATACGTACACGCATAAAATCAAGATTTTTTTTAATGTTCATTTTGTTATGTCCACTCAAATACGATTAATCTACAGATAAAAACAATTTTACCTAAATTGAAGCAATAAACACTGGAAACTTATTAAGTCATCTACAGGTACATTGTCAACCCAGGCAGTGATGACTGATAACCAGACACTTAAATTCAGTTTTCAACAACTATTTTACGTTGAAAATAAATACTTGACATGTATTAAAGTAACAATCATTGGTACTAACATCACAAACTCAATTTTCTCCTTAAAAACTTACAACTAGAAATATCCGATTAGATAGGTGTATTCCCGTCAAAGAGTACTCTTATCTAAACGAGGTTCACTTACACCGCGAAGTGCACTAAAGCAGGTTAAAATATTAATTACGATTACTATTAATTATTAACTATTGTTTTTGACATTATTACAAATTTAATAACTGTGAAAGAATTATTAGTTAATTATTATAGAACATTTTTATGTAGTTTTAAATATAGCTAATACAACATTTAAATAAAATAATAAATATAATAATTTATTTATTTAATTATTATTTAGTAATTAAACGAATAAAAAACGTCATGATTAATACACAAATATAAATAAAAACAAAATATACACATTCAAATTAGAAACAACACATTTAAAACTGTTGAAATGTAAAAACAGCAAAAAATAAATAGTCGACATAATTGTTATATTAAAAGAAAACAGGCAATAGCAAAAAGCTATTAGTTCTAAAAACTCATGAACAAGCTATAAAATAAATACTATATTGAAATAAGATAGCGTATCGCTGAAATTTTCTTTTGTATAAAAGATTCCATTTTCTTTGACAAAAAATACTATCTTTTTAAACGATGATGAGAAGTATCATATAGTTTAACCACGATTAAATTGTACATTGTACGAAAATTACGAATGATTAAATTCTTTATAAGACGTATTCTTAAAAAATACAATAAAAAACGGTTTGTTTATAAGTTTTAACTGTCTATTGCGTGTCATTAAAATAAATTGTTTTATATTTATTTTTTTATTTTATTTTTTTATGGACGTGAAAAGTTTGATTAACAAAATATATTATCAATTCAGTATTATAATAGTTATTGAATATACTCATAGAATTAATATAGTATTTTTGTAACATATTATCATAAATATTTGTGTTTTACTAATTTATAAGTTAATAATTATATATCGTTTAAAAAGTAAAATTTAGAAAATTCATTCAAACCTAAGTTAATGATAATGACATAAGGTATTTATACGGATAAATATTATTACATGCAATAGGTATATTTTTTTTTCAATTTAAAATAAATGAAATATAATTAAGCGTAGTATACGGACTTTAGTTTTATTTATAATATTATTTTATTTTTTTAATTAACGGCAGATAGTAATTTTAACTAAGTGTACTTAAAAATGATATATTATTGTATCATAATCTTAGAAACATGAAAAATGTTCGCATAATTGTTTCAGGTATTGATAGTTTTAAACAAATAAAAAGTATAAAAAATTAAAAACCTAATAAAAAAAATATTAAAAAATATTTAATCAGACACAAATTATATTATTTTTATTAAAAAATATAATTATCTGTAACTTCTGATATGCTTCAAGTTTAAATACAATTTGATTGTAACTTATATGAAACTTGTAAGTAAAAAATAAAATCCAATAATACAATTTGTGAAAAATAATGCATTCAAATGTTATTTGGTTTTCTTTTTAAAATACTTTATCTTGTTAGTCACACCTATGTATCATTCATTATAGGTTTATTTTGCAGATCAAATAGAGAGAAGCTAAGAGTTCTTATTTTTATCCAACCTAAGGTAAAAGACTAAAAAAAAGAAAAATAATTTACTATAAACTCCATTATCCAATGTTCTCAATACTTCATACTTCTTAGATTCGATCAGATATCACATATTTTTCAGTCACATTATTATAAAAAAGCAAAATATACTGAAAATACATTTTATTTTAATAGAAATATAAATAGGTCACAGTTCACACTAAATAATTTTAACAAAAAAAAAAAAAAAATCACATTTTTGATACGAATCACAAACATTTTTCATAGTAACAACAATAAAATATTTAAATATAAATATTGGATATAAAAAAAAAAACAAGTGTAAATAGCATAAATTAAATAAAAATATGTACTATGTTTAATATGAAATATATTTAAATTTAAATAGCTTGTATAAAAATTAAACCTATGCATTACATTTATAAGTTGGTTGTGAAAAAAAAAATCCCTCAACATTTTTTTAACAAATTGGATAAGAAATGAATTTGAAAAAAATAATAAATAATATATACTTCATATAAAACTAATAATTTTACTATTAGCCTTATGGCCTAAAATAGTTAAGTTGTTAGATGCTTACCAATAAAAATAATTAATAAGTTTAATGTCACATCAAGAATTTTCTACTTTTTAATACATTGGAATTTGTTAAATATTATTTTTATTCCCATACTTTATTAAGTTATTTTTAATGGAAATAAGTTCCATACTATAAATATATTACCGTTTTTACAAAAAATCTGAAAAACCTTCTCTTAAAGTAAATTTAACTAAGAATTTCCAAAAATTCTGATTATATTTGATTCGATAAAATATGACGCGATGGCCTATCCTTAAAATATAAAAAAAAAAAAATCTTGAATCCCGTATATTTTTAACCGTAAATTGTTATTTGTCAAAATTATATTTTTAAAATTATTTTCAGTAATGCAATTTCAACCAAATAGCTAATACTTTAGTCAGAGTGCCCCAAGGAAGGAATACTTATTCTTGTTCTTTATATTATATATATGCTGTCATTCAACCTTTCATTTTAAACAACCCGGCTGTTGAGTGCTGACTACGCAGATGGCGAGGCTATAATTTCCATCAATGCTGGTCCGGTTATAGCTTCACTAAATCTTCAAAATCGTCTTTTTCTCGTAGAATAATGATACACTAAATGGAGATTCAAAAAAAAAAAAAACAAATCTAAATCCGTCCATACTAAATTTACGCTTAAAGTTTTTCCTTGACCAAAGGTCTATACAGTACCCAATCACTTATTTCATTTACAATCCAATATCTAAGACTAACATAAACTTAAGTTATGTAGATAGTTACGTGGGGCCTTAAATTTAATTTATTTCTACGCTTATTAAAATTATTTTTATTTTACAATATACATCCATAAACACTAAAATCATTTTATTTAAAAATTCTTAGTTAGATCTATCAAGACATTTGGCTTCCAATCCAATATCAACGAAATTCAAACATTCAAAAATATTAAACTAAGAACATTAACAATTGGTCTATCATACATCTAACGACACAATACACTGAATTTAAAGATGAAATCCATTCAGAAAAAGCATCAATTCTTTATAAATGTTTTCACAGCAGTTTATTTACACCCTGGTAATCTCCCAAGACGTCTTAAATGAAAGTAGTGTTTTCCCATTAGATTTATGACTTAAAAATCAATAATTTCTCTACTTATAAAATAAAAATAATAATATCTATAATATCCTAAATAGGAATCAAAGAAGTAGTGCTGTTAACCATAGCTACTTTTCTTAATTCATTTGTTTACATAAATTACTCTTAATACAATTTTCCTATTTTTTCTGTATATACATTTTAAATATCTTATGAACCATAAAAAAATAAACATATATTTTGATTTTTAAATGAGATATGAGCATTTTTAATTTGTGATATTACAATTAAAAACAAATAATTTCTAATAAAATCTAAATTTTGTTTGAAAATTAAAGTATTGAAAAAAATCTAACGCTTTAGCACAGATAATATGTTTTTACCTTTAAACTTATAATATATCAATTCACTCTTATATTTAAAGTAACAATAAAAAAATTTGTAATTCTAAACTAAAATATGATATTTTTTATGTTAGTAGAGCAAAGGTAATACATGTATGTACTCGTAGCGTTTAAAATATAAAATATAATGGTAACTTATTATTATAATGATTTGGTAAAAATAGATTAATAGTTTAATACATTAATACAACTATTATATTATAATATTATAATATTTTAACAAATTACAATTAGATATTTATTTAATTTTACTTTTTTCACAAAAATTACACAAATTTAATATGTTTAAAAATATCAAGAAAAAGTTAAAAGTTTTGATTTATAAATTACTAAATACTTAAATATGTATACATTATTACTTATGATTAATGAGGCACATAGGTACTATCCATTAATTGTAATATTTGTAAAAAAAAAAAAAATATTTAAAAAATGAACATTTTTTAGTAAAAATCTATACACATCTTTAAAATTCAAATATTCTAGGTACCTAATAAATTTTAAAATATGTTTAAGTAAATAGAAAACTTCATGTGATAAAATATACGTATTTCTATATTTTAAGCACTGAAATATTAAAACTTTAATTTTTTTTTCCTTAAAATATCATTACAACTTAATAAGTTATTAAACCTGAAACCAGTTATTAAATAATGTATTGCCCAATTAACGGTAATTAATGTTAAAAGAAAACCTATAGGATGTAAGACTGTTTAGATTTTAACCAAACAAAATAATTTAAGTTTTATGAGTTGCGAGTAAAATAAAACATAGCACTTGAAATATAAATAATTTACAATAGAAAACAAATTTAAGTTGTTGATAAAAAAGTTAAATTTTTGTATAAAATTAATTATTAACTGATTACGTTCTAATTAATATTAATTTAAAAATAAAGTGATCGAAAATCCTATATTATTATAATTTACCTAGTATACTTATTTTTTTTATTTTTAAATGTAACTCATTAGGTATTATCATATATTTATATAATTAAACGTTAAACATTTAGCGTAATGACTTGTAAAGTTTAATTTTCATGTAGTTAGGTAAGAGAGAATACCATTATTATTATTAGATTATCTAATAGATATTACTAATCATCAATCAATGGAAGAAAAATGTCAAATATACTATAATTATAGTAATAGTATCTTAATTTTCATGTTGATTAATTGATTAAGTTTATTTGTATTAATATTATACATTATTTTAAATTTTAAAAAATGAAGATTTAAAGTAATATAATAATGTAAAAATAAGTAATAATTATGTTCTTAAAAGCATATTAACAAGTCTTTTAAACACATTTAAGAAAAAAATATATTTAATATAAGTCACAACAAACTGTTATATTATGAATGTTATTTTTGTGTTATGCATTATATAATGTTTTACAAGTTATTTACCATATTCTTTTGACTATAATTTATTTATTATTTGTTTTCATAAATTCTTAATTAAATGTTTTTTTTAATATATGTATAATACATATTTATGTTAAATTAGAGATATTTAATGATTAAAATTTTGAATGCATCATTAAGAAAAATATCATGATGAACCTTATAATTTTATAATAAATTAAGGTTTGACAGTTTGAGATGAAATAGTACCTATTAATAGTATTATAATTAAAATGTAATAGTAATATACATAATATATTATGGTGTCTTTAATAGGCGAAATAAGGATTGAATTGGCACGGAAAATTAACGAGTAAAACTCGATGAGCTGCTCAAAATATGGGCCGGTCATGAATCTTAAGTTGTAATTTTGTTTATTTATACTAATAATGATAAATTGGTACAAACATTAGTAGAAAGTATAATTGAATCGAATTATTATCCTTACGACAGCTGTAATTGTAATCAAATGTTAGAAACTAGAAAGGTCGATATCTTGCCAATCCGACGCTAAATTACTTTAAGAAACAAAATCAAATAGAATCATAATACTAAAATCATCATTAATTTAATGCACAACAAATTTTAATATTATGTTGTTAAGAGAATTAATAAATTAATAAACATGTTATTTTGATAAAAAATAATAAATAAATTAGAAATTCAAATCAATTATTTATTGTTTTATAATATTCTATTATAAAAACTATAATAATCAATCATTTTATAATTCAAACGTTTTAAATAAATTACATTATTTTTTACACTAATTAAAGTTAAATTGTATATACAATTTATAGAGCTAAATTTAATAAAGTTACTTTTTTTTCATAATAAACTTAACTCGTGCGTGCAAAGTTCACAATTTCGTGATAAAAATTATGAACAATAATATTTTGATAGTTATAGTTAGTATAATAAGGTTATATGATTTCAAAAGTCGTGTAGAAATAAAAATTAACCCTTATACTATACTGAAAAAAAATATTATTTTGTATATTTTACATTAATTACATAACGTAGGTAATATATATTATATGAAATAGAAATATATCTAGTAGAATAAGTGATATCATGTTTGAACTCAAGTATAAAACATTTTTTTTCATCTTTTTTTGAAGTAAAATTAAAAATATTTAAGTAGAATTAAAATAATAGCATATAGTATAAATAATTAGTTAGGTGTTTTATTATTATGTACTGCTTGTATACATTTATATTATGTTTAGATTATTCTATAGTATAGCATAGGATTATTTGGGTAGTAACTTTTAAGTAGTCTAGAATCTAGATACTTATTTAAATTTAGTACAGATTTATTATACTAACCGTTACAAAATATTTAAATTAAAATAATTGATAAAAACAACTTTAAAGTTTTGAAATATAAAAATGTATACTAAAAGTACATATTTAATTTATGAATATGAATTTTGGTAAGTCATTTAGCCAAATCAATAAAAAGTTTTTTTTTGTACGATTTTGTTATTATTTATTCATAAAAACATATTTAAAATCTATACAGAAAGTACAATAAGTAAATTGGGTAATATAGTAATAATAAAGACGACTTGGTTGGCTTGAGGGGAGAAACCCGTCCATCAACAGTACCTCCTGTTTAATTTGGTGGGTTTATGTGAAAAGACCATTTTTTTTTCTATTGGGAAAGAGCGTCTCTTGGCCATTTTCTTTTTAATCTCCTTGGAAGGTTGCTAGGGATGGTTATAGAGAACATACAAGAAATAAGAAGGTTTTGGTTTGAATGGAGTTTTGAGTGAAACTTTTTATAATGTTAAATTGCTAATTCATTGACTGTTATTGAGATTTGTAAATATGTAGTCCGTTTTTGGTCATATACCGTGGGACTCTAGTTATTTGTCTAAGACATATCGATTGGAAGGCTTGTATAGGTCTTATAATAGATGATTTGGCTTGGCCTCATATTTGAATACCATATGACCAAAAAAGGATAAAAATTGTCTTGTAAATTAATATTTTATTTTTTAAACTTATTAAGAAAGTAATTGTATGATTTAAAAAAAATATGTATATATGTATTATATTTAACGAGATAATCTGACATTTATGGTTTAAAAGTTGTTAACACTAATTATGTTTGTTTTCTGTATTCATTATTTAACTCAAGATCAAAAAAAAAAAAAAAATAATAAAAATAAATAAATGTTTAATGTAATTATTGATGAGGTATCGAGGTGTAATCGTTAGAATAATCAACAATTTATTCAAAGTTAAATACATACATTTTCTTTCGGCATTCGACTAATGTATCTATAGTATAAATTAATACAATTAATGATAATAATTAACTAAACCTGCATTGAAAGGTTTTAATTATTTATTAAAAATATAAAGAATATTTGATTGAATGTTTTAGAAATTTTATAAGAACGTATAGTTAATATTTAATAGTTGGATAATTTTTATTCAACCCTAATTTTAAATGCCGTGTATAAAAGGATATTTTAAAAGAAAACTTTAAAAATTGTATTATGTTTAAAAAATACTAAAATAAATAACCGTTAAACCTTTAAATAATTTAATCTTGAGGATTATTAAAATGAAAAATAATTCAAAAGGTTTTTCTCAAATCAGTATTTTTTCTATATGTCTGACTACCCGCTGGGTTTTTGGCAGTTTTCCACATTTTCCAGTCAAGTTATAATAAAACTGTAGAAATAATATACAAATTTAAAGTGACTTATCCAGCTAACTATTTACTGAGTTTTAAAAAATTGTAGATCATTACAATATTAAATACATTTGGGTTTTGTATCCATTGTTAGTTCAAACAAGTTGTGATTTAAGCTATCGTAGATATATTATGCACGAATGCATGATCAATTGTTTTTGATTTGCGAATGTTCAGTATACATTATTATGTTTAGAATTCATAGATACAGTAGAAATTCGATTAACCGTCATTCTTTGTTATCTATAATTGTTAAAAAAAAAAAAACTACGTTCGAGGTAAACTCGTTGCGGAGCTTAACACTTATAAAATTAGTGCCACTGCAACTATTAAGCGTTTAAAATAGTTTGGAATATCTAACATATTGTGGGATAAATATAATAAATGTGATACATGTGACGTGTACGAACACATTCTTAATTTAATTTAATCAATAACTGACGAGGAACCTGTGTACGATGGGTACATACATCCATACATATATACATACGTTATACATACATACATATTATAATACTGTACACACATACCTATGTATGCATTGTATTATATTTGTTTATTATTTATATGGGAGTACATATATTTTGTAGTATATATATGTACATATATGTTTATATACGTTTATTATAAAATTTCAGTTAACCGTCTATTCGATTATCTGTCAAAGCTCCAGTCCCGTAACTGACGGTTAATCATGTTCCTACTATAATAATACATTATACATAGAATCAGATGAAAAGAATCACCGTTACATATTATGACATTTTATTATAACTCTACCTACTTGTCTACTAAAAGATGCGTAGAGGATAGGTTGTAGGTTTCACTACCCAATTTATTTTAACTGGATCAGAATTCTTCTTATGATACGCACAATAGTTAAAAATACGCATTTTAGACGACGATTTAATGACAAATTTTTACACTTTTTGAAATTCCATCGTGGTTCGAAAAAAAGATTTGGAATTACTATCTATGGTAACATAAATCTTTCATAGAAGTCAATACGTTTTCTTTTAAGAGTACGCACCCGATTTACGAGTATAACAGTTTATTTTTAATAGAAGTGTAACATTTATGACTTATTTTAAACTACAGAGATTGACTAGTAATGTAATAACATATTGAAAAGTTAAAATATTTAACCAATATTTATGTTTAACAATAAATTATAATTTATAACCAACCCATCAGTAATGTTTTGTATCTAATATACGCGTAGTTAGAGAACAGAACAAATCTCACTCGTATAATATAATATTATAAAAATATAAAATCAAATAGTACAAATATATACATCGAAAAAAATAAACACTGAGTAAGTATGTTTTAAACACAGTTGAATGATACATTTTATAAAACTACAATTCTTTAATAATAATTTTAGTTGTAGTTATTTGATTTTTATATTTCGATTAATTCATCCGAATATGTTGTCTTTAAATTACAATAAAGAAGATCTTAATCAAATTTATAATTGAAAAAAAGCAACATAATAGTATAATACTAACCGTTTGGTGTATAAATATAATAATATACTACAGCATTATTTAAAACAAATATAAATTGAATTAGTTATACGAAATTAAATTATATAATTTTTTGAATAGCATGTGAAATTGCTTTTATATATAAAAAAGTCAATTGTTTCTTAAATTTACAAAAGTCCTACATCGCTAAAACAATTAAAAATACAATTAATATCAGTAATGAATTAAAGATTTATTCAGATTTTTAGTTGTTTCATTATATATAAAAATAATGTATTAAAATTATTTTATATTGGTTGCTCTTAGACCATTTGTATTTTCTCAATATTTTTTATTAGCACAGTTTCATGAGTAACTGTAGAGTTTTTTTTTTATTGAGCTTAATGTAATTTTAATATCTTTAAAATAGATTATTAGAAAAACATGTAAGTGTTTTCAAGCAAATATACTATAATTTCTAAGCTTTTATTATTTTATATTCTATATTTATGAATTTTTGAAATTCGTTATTTTATTGAGTTATATCTTAGTATAAATTACGGTAAGATAAAAAAACGTACTATGCCATTATTTTATTTTAAATTATGTTAAATTATATGGACGTTGAACTTAATCATGAAGAATATAATTCCTTTTTAATTATAATTTCTTAACTATTTCTTATTTCTTGTTTCTCAAATATTTCTAATTTAATATTTGTTTGTAATTATTTATTAGCTAATAAGTAAAATTACTGTACGTTTCACATAGAATAGAAAATTTCATTAAAATTAAAAATATAATAGTAAATATGCAGTTTTTTTTTTAGATAATTTTAAATATAAAGTCATAAAGTGTAATTATATATATATATGTATATTATACTTTACTTAAAAACTTTAAATATAACTAAAATACGAACTTGTTAAAATATTAAAAAGTACTAAAAATGTCTACTTAAAAATTATTACCATGACCAAAGCAGAACTAGATCAATGTCATGCATATTATAGAGAAACACTCACGGTCAAACATATCATTTGTCACTACCAAAACTACAGGAACATTAGAGCCAGCACCGAAATATCCGACAAACTCCAAGAAGCATTAGGCCCTGACCAAGACGGTATCAACAACATTTTTAAACTGTTGAAACTATCAACTGTATGACCTAATTCGATGATAAAGTATTTTATTTTATTCTATTGTACTTTAAATATATATATATATTTATATTTATTATTATTTATTTATTTATTTATACAATATTTATACATGAATTTATTGCCTAGTAATCTGTGAAAAATTTATTGAAATAGTAAAGTATTATAGAAAATTAAATACATAAATTGTTAAATTACTCAAATAAATGTTATATTTCAATAGTTATTAATTATATTTTTAACTAATAAGAACTATTATTAACTTTAAAAATTGAAGACAAATTAATTTTTCCATATAAAAGCAATTTTACATTTATTTTTATCTACACAATTGTATAATTTAACATCACATAATCAATTTTATTTATGTGTATTTTAAAATATTTATCAAGAAAAATAAATTTGTGATAAGAAATTTGAATGAGGCAATATTAATAATGATTTACAGAATACATATATTTAATTAAAATAATTGAAGCGCATAAAAATCAAATCGTGATAATTAAAAAATTAATTATTTTTGACTAATAATTATATAAAATGTAGATATATTATTCAATTATTTTTAAAACGTACTAAAATGTATTAATTTAACAAGCTTCATTATATCGAAATTCGAAATACATCTTTTAATTTGTTAAATGTGCATTTAAAACTTCTGAAAAATATAGACATTGTCTTTAATATTTAAAAAAAAATTTTTTTCTAAATTATATGTTTTATTTATAAATATAGTAGTAGTATTATTAATTATTATTGTAGGGCACATAAAATATAATTAATGATCGAATATAATGTAGCTTGTTCTAATAAATTATAGTAAAATTAAAAAACTTACAAATAGCAAAGGATTTCAGTAGGTTTTAATAAAAACTTTGAGTTTATATCACAAAATTTTATATTTAATTGTTAAGTTCATAAAAATTCAATCTAATTATATAAACAAAAATCATTATATTAGGTTGTCATATACAATTTGAATTCACTAAAATAGCTTTCATTACCAATTTTAATTAAGACTATTAATATATAAATTTATAATTTATAATCACTTTGAATATATTATTATCAAGAAATTTTCAATAAACTATTTTTTAAATGAAGTTTGTGGAATTAAAAAGTAATTTATTTAAAATAATTAAATTATAGATTTTATCAGTTATTATTTATGAAACTGCATTTGATCTAAATTAATTTCATATGATCATAAATAATCTTCTTGTTGTTGTCAAAATACATGTATCGCATGATATTATTGTAAATCATTAAAACAAATGATTATTATCAAAAGGAATCATTATAATCGTAAATCGATAATCAACACAGTTTTTGAACTGGGAAATCTACAGTCGCCAACAGCCTAGTTTTTACATAGTATATTTTAGAAAGCTTTGAATCTGGTTGCCAAATCGATACAGTGTTCATCGATTTTGAAAAAGCCTTTGACACGATTGATCAATGTCGTCTTATTACTGAACCAACCCGACTCGATATTAGTTACCCCTTGCTTTCCTGGCTCCAGTCGTATCTTAATTCCAGAATGCAACATTTTTAAATTCATGGTATCTTCTCCAATTTTTCAACTATTCTCTCCGGAATTCCCAAAGGAGGACATCTAAGTTCAATTCTATTCATTTTTTTTACTAACACTATCAATAGTTATATTTCCACCTTTAAAATCCTTTTATTTGCTGATTATATTAAAATTTATCATAAAATATCTTCCCTCTCTGACTTCTTCCAATTACAATCTAATATTGACTATTTTTGCAAGTTGATTCATTGTGTTGGTCTAACACTAAATCTTAGTAAATGCCACTTTATGAGCTTCAGTAGAAAGCGTTTTCCTCTTATCCACCCGTATTCTCTAAATGGCTCTCTACTTAAACATGTATTTGGTATTAAAAATCATAGGTTCTACCTGACTTTCGCTCTTTGTTTTGATAACCATATAAATTACACTATTCGCAGAGCTCTAAAAGTACTAGGTTTTATAAAACGCAACACTGAAATATTTACGTCCATCCCTTGTCTAATTCTCTCTACTTTTCTCTAGGTCACTCTATTCTTAAATATGGCATAGTTGTGTGGAAATCATATTTGGCTAGGGACCAATTACGTATTGAACGTGTTCAAAACTGATTTCTTTCCTACGCCTCTCCTTCTTTCTTTAATATTTCTCACCCTCTTCACTACTGCAATTTTATTAGCTTATCCTTAAATGTTCCTACTTTTTCTTCTCGTTGACTTGATGTAAATATCCACTTTATCTCATCTTTACTAAATGGTTCTATTGATACCTCCGATCTTCTTTCTTCTATTTCCTTTCATATTCCTATCTAATTAACTAGAAACCACTCTTTGTATTACATCCCTTTTTACCGTAAAAACTATAACCACAACCATCCAATTCATAGAATGCTTCGGCTCCTCAATACCACTTAGAACTATACTTCTATATAATAAGCATTACATCTTTTATCTTGGTTTAATTACCATACTTACTATATGTTATTTAGTTATTATTACTACTATTACTATCTTATTACGTATTATTATCTTTTTATATTATTATCTATGTTACCAATAATTTTTACACTTATGTTAAAATGTCTAATAATTTGTGTGCCATCTATGAAATTTCCGAATGCCGTAAATAAAATAAAATAAAAT
The DNA here is from genome assembly GCF_002803265.2 of Melanaphis sacchari. Taxonomy (NCBI): domain Eukaryota; kingdom Metazoa; phylum Arthropoda; class Insecta; order Hemiptera; family Aphididae; genus Melanaphis; species Melanaphis sacchari. The sequence goes on along the minus strand of NW_020270469.1, from coordinate 6,942,038 downwards.
AGAGTAAATAAATAATTATATTTAAAGTTAGTTTATGTTACTTATTTACTGTACATTGAAGAAAAATTCGTTATTATAAAGTATTTTGATTTTAAATGGATATCTAAAGCATTAAAAATAAAAATAAATGAATAAATTATATTTTTTTATAAATATTAATGACAAAAATAAAAATTAAATTAAATTATTGTAGAATTATGTGAAAATGTAAATGTATTATTTATGAATAAAGGAAATATATGAAAATAAATATTTGGTTTACGCTTTCATATTATTTTGATCGAAATCAACCCAAGACGAATATTATTAATTATTATAATAATCTAATTTAACCTACATAGAAGTTTAAAGAGTTAACCGAAATAAAACAAAAAGGAACTACAAAGTGAGTTTTTTAATATTTTACTTGGTCTAGTCATATTGTCCTGTTAAAATGTTTTAAGTTTTTAAGTTTATCAGGGTATTTCATTTTACAGCCCTGATTAGTCAAATTAAAAATTATTAAACATAATATTTTAAAGATAATAACATAATGATAATTTATTACATCCCAATTATATAATAGAATTATTATTAAGGTGTGTTCAAATAACGGTTTATTACCAATAAAGTAAAAGGACCTATCTCAGATACATTTGTGTTAAACAAAGTGTATCTCATGTAAAATACTGAATATTTAATAAATTTTGAATTTTAGTGTTTAAAACACTTTTTTAATCCAAATTACATAAAATAAACATGTTATAACTTATATTTAGTTTGATTGAATCATAAAACATGTATTTTTTGTGTCTCCTGGACAACTACAAACAATGAGATACGCACTGTAGTAGTTTAAACGACAATTTATTATAAAATATAGGATAACCTTTTATATTTATACCAAATCATACTAAACAATTTTTTTAACAGTTTGACTTAATTAAGTATCGAATTTTTTTACAATTATAGAGTACTATAAATGCGTACCTTTAAAAATATATATATTTTTAATAATTTAATATATGTAATGTATTTATAATAAAAAACGCAAATAACTTTACATCTTTTGTACATTTTACAATTTTAGTGTACACTGCACAATATGAAATACAATTTAAATTAAATGTGTAAACTATTCATTCTTAACAACTTGTACATTAATATTCAAAATATAATGTTTTGTTTTTAATGAGAATTATCCTCATCTTTCAAAGTGTTTCCAAGAAGCCGAATACATCACATTATAGAGCATTCTAATTATTCGTTATTTCTTTGTTCTTGTTAATATAAATATGAGGTTCTCATGCAATTATGTTTTACTTTACTATTCAAGTACCACACTATCAAAAAATTAGAAAATATTATTTAGATTGTGTTTAAAATAAATACAGTACTTACCCATGCCTATTGTATAATACTTTTTAAAGCATCTATTATCATTATTTTTTTTTTATTTTTTTTATATATATATATATAATTATACAAACGATAAATATTTAAAAATAAAAACAAATTTAAATCTTTTAGTGTGTTTTTATGTATTATTTAGAATCAAATATTAAAATGCGTTTATTTAAATAATCTATTACAATCACATTTTCAATTAAATAAACATAACGTATTTTTTTCAAATTAATTTTATTCAATAAAAATTTGTAAAAAAAATAAAATAGTCACATGCGTAAAAACAAAATACATTCAACCCAGGATTTTTAAACGCGAATAATTTTGTTCAAACACTTAACGAAAATTCAAATATGTATTTACCATAGGTCACTTTATTGTATACTATGCATACAATAATCAATTAAATAAATAATATTTGAATTGGTATAAATTCTATAAATTTAAAAAATTTCACTCCGACAAAGGACGTAGTTGTACAACAATTACACCTGAGTAGGTATAATCATTCCCATTATATGGTGTATACATAAAGGATTTAATACAATGTACGCGTACATCAATGTAAAAAATTTCTTTTGTTTTAAACCCTGGTTGATTTATGATTGTTAACCGATGCGAAGAATTGAAAATAATGATGACCATTTTCGAATGTAAGCACCTAAATAGCAACATAATAATAAAGTCTTCAATGGTCCATATAAATTATCTAACACGCTCTTGCGAATAGGTTACAGTTATTTTGCATCGATACTATTAGGCGTATCTAAACAGATATATATTACATACGATTATGTTATGTTTATGATGTATAGTGAATATCTGTTATATACATTGTTTTTTTTTTTTACTATTATCTTATCTCATATTATTATGTAGCTCTCGCTAAATCACAGTCAATGGAACGGAAACAAATTCGCATATGAGGGGAGCTTGTTGAATTCACGGACGTTCATTATCTAATAAAATAACGTTTCTCAGACATTGTATAGTAAATTAAGTTCATGTATGTAATGAGAACCTTCTATTCATAGGAAATTTAACATCATCTAGGATTTCCGTAATGGCTGAATGTTACATAATATAAACCTATATTTAATATAATATTAGAAAACGTATAGTTTAAAAATAAAATGAAGGGTAACAAACTGCTGTACATTAGTAGTCAAATAGGTGTGTTCAATTATACATTTTAAATTTTCAATAATTTATTATTGTATACGAAAAAAGATTCTGAGCGAAGACGGTTTGTCAGAGTATCAGCATTATCACTAAGTATATTTTATGTTATGTTAAAGTTATTTATTTTATTCATTTAAAATATAAACAGACTAACGTCCTATTAAAATACATAATATTATGGTATATAATGTAGATAACAGCACATAAAAGTTGCATTTTTAACTTCATAGTTTAACTAATAAAATATTTTTAACCTAAAGATGAAGAAAAGCATTAAATATAATCAAAATTGACAGTATTACCTACGTTTTTCGTATTAAGATTGTTTATTCTTATGTTAATTAAGGATAACATTTCTTGACAGTTAATTATACAATTAAGTTAACAGTTAGTGTCAATATTTTAAGAGTAACACTAAGCGATATTTATGAAGTAGGGTGATATTAAAAAGTCTTAAAACAATATTTCATGAAGTATGGGGTAGTCTATGATTATTGAATTTAAAGGAATTAAATCGTAAACAATTATTTCGGATTGAGTCTAGCATATTATTTTGTTTTGATGAATTATTTAACCAAACTAGAGTCAGTATGAACTACTTATAAGGAATCTTGTATTACATTTTCAAAATTTGATACATAAATAAAAGTTTTTATAAACAAATTATGTGATTTTTACAACTATGATGAATTTCATCAAAATATAAATTTCAAATACATAATAATAAAAATGTCTATGATACATTTTTAATATTTTTTTACATGTTTAAATATTATTTTTTTTTACTTTTATACGCATGTTTATACTAAAAGAGTAACTAAGATTAATTTTAGTTAAAAACATTGCATTTGAAAATGTCATTGTGCACAAATATAAAAATAATATACATTAAAAGTTTCAAGTACCTGTGAATAACATTTTTAAATTACAACAAAATAACTGAAGTCATTATTCTTCGTTCAAATATCTAATTTCTACTTAAAATTTCTTGTAAGAAACTGCCTTTTTTTTTAGATTTTTTTGTTTCATTATGAATTACTTATAAAGTTATGAGAAACCTTACATAAAATCTATAAGTTCTTGGGTATACAAATTGAGCATTTTGTACATTATTAACTTCAAAATTATTAAAAAATTTTTTATTTATATTTATAGAAAAAATTAATAACAATTGAAAATGTCTATAAATAACTTAAAAAGTCAAAATACTTTATCATATAAAGATGGTGTTAATATAAACATTTGATAACAATTTAAATAAGTTACAGTTTTAAGTTATTTTAGTTATTTTTAAAAATTTTTTTTTTACAAAGTGATAAGTACCAATTAGATCTTATTAGTAGCAAGAAATCACCGTTAAAAATGAAAATCTAAGCATTTTTACTGCTCCAAAAGATGATTATGGATAGAAAATACACACATACATCATTGTAAAATCAATATAGGATACAAAATACTTTAAGTCTTGAGACAATCTTATAATACAGTTACAGAAAAAATCATGTTACATAAAGCTACTAGTAAAAACTATTGCTTATAAAAAATGATTTACAGTAGAGCTTTTAGTAAAGGATAAAAAATAGAGCACCGTGGAATCAACCACTTATAATCATGTAGTTTTTCAAATTATTAAGGTGTTTGAAAAAATATCTTTTTTATACGACCAGGTTAAGATTCAACTGTATCATTGCATTTGGAATCTACATTTTTCCCTTATGAATATTTTAATAATTAAAAAAAAAACATTAAACGATAAACAAAATCAAATAATTATAATTTTTGTATTCATTTTAATAGTATTTGATAATAAAATGTATGACCATATATATTATACTATATAAAATTAGAATAAAAAACGAAAAATAATGATAGATTTTTGACACTTAATTTTTTTGTTACACACATAGCACACTTACCCTAGTCATCTAATCTAACACAGTTTTAAAAAAACAATATATATAGTTACATCAAAAAAAGCAAATTTAAACTAATTTATCCAAAATTGATGTTTTCATTAGATTATTACTACTTACCTACGTATTGTACTATACTAAAAACCGTATTTGTTAAAAACGAGTGCTTACATCCCTTATTTTATAATAAATTAACCTTTTTAGAGTACCATGTGTTTCCAATTACCAATATTTTTATAATCAAGCACATAATATTATGAAACTCTGGTTGAGCTTTCTAACGAATAATAAATGTATAAACAGCAAAAAAAACAAAACATCATCGTATTACAAACAAAATCTAAAATAATAGTATTTATTACTTACTTGAAATATGTAAGAATGGCAATCGACAGCAGGAGTGCAATGAACGAAACTAAGTATCCGGTTTGATAAATGTTATTGATTTGTTGTGTCCACTGTAACATATAATAATAATAATTATTATTAGAATAATATTATGAGGCTATGAGGGATTACCCATAATTATTAAAATAATGTATAAATGATATAGTCTACAGATGTGTATAATACCACAGTAGGATATTTTAATGTGTACGCCACATTATAGAATATATATGTATAAATTATAATGATAAAAATTATATTTTTTAGATTTAGCAATCACTTAACCGATTAATCAAAAAACTAATGCGATTGTAATATTTTACTTAAAACCAGAATTCACGTATTTTATGACATATAATTATGAATAATTCGTAATCGAGGGAATATTATATTATATAATATTAGGTGCGTGATTTTAATTTGTTGCTTGATATAGTGATTATCTAATATCTAAAAAATGATTATTTTTTTGAACCAATTATAGGTCAATATACAATCTATTTTTGTGAATATATTTCAAAATGTTATTAACCAATTGATAGTATAACCAAATCCGGATAAAGGGGGTCTAGAAGGGGGGCATTGCCCGGGCCCACGACGGATATCAAACAATAGCAGGCTACTAGTGGTTAATACGTTTTTTTTTTTTATTAAATCAGAAAAATTTGCATACAACACAATAAAATTTCTTATGAACTATGTATAATGCCTATAGTATATTTTATGCTAATATTATTATAACTATACTATCATTATACCAACAATATCGTCTATTTTTAGCAAGATAATATGATAAGAAAATGGGATTTATAGGAATACCAGAATGGCGAATATGGTGAATATCATCGATTACGGATTTATGACGGTATTATTACAACTAGCCACTAGAAACTAAATATTATAGAAAACTGTTATAAACTTGTTATTAAACTGTTTTTGATAATAATGCATATACCTATAGTTATTACTCATTAGCCAAACAAATTTTATAAAAATTAAAAAAAGGTAAAAATAACTCACGAAAAGAATTTACAACAAGCATTAACACCATAATTAACACATTTAAGATATGGAACAAAGTCTATTCATTAAAGAGCCTAAACAGAAATCAAGAAATGGCATACAACAGTTGATGCCCAAGGAACAACATTTATTCTCAAAGAGGTCACTGAAAAAATCGGTTCATATACTTTCAAATAAACGGGTTTGAGTATACTATTGTCTGTTCTAAACAGATATCGGTGTCACTGCAGAGATTATCCATTCCGTATTCTGGTCCGAATTTCGAAAAGTGATTTTTCGAAAAAATAATATTAACTACCTTTGTAATTAGATTGAAGAAAAAGATATGATTGAATATTTTTTTTTTTCTGGTACAGTCAGTCATATCATTAAAAGTCAGTATATACTTATACTGAAGCCGATGGTATTTTAATCATTTAGAAAATGCAATCAAAAAGTAAACAATCAGTATTAGGTTATCAAGTGTTTTGCAATAACGCATTCAGCACTTATCCTGAATAATAAAAATGTGCTTGGGCACTTAGTCGAAACCATAATAGGGAGGGATATCAACCGACATCTACCATTAGTGATAATACTTGAAAGCTATTCTATTTTAATTACATATTAATGCAGACCATTTAATCCTAACTAAAACTAGTCGTGTCACGTCAATTGTGTTATATATATATATAGTTGAAGAACAGAGCTTTGGTGCATCTTATCCAATCACTGATTAATTGTGATATAAAAAATATGTTTTTAGATTATATTGTACGATTGCATCGATATCCAATTGTTGCCATTTCAACAATTAATCTAAAAACAAACCAACTGTGTACGAAGAAAAAAATCAAATTGTACATTCCCTGTAACTTTGAAATAGGTACCTATCTTTTAATTAAAAGGCAAATTATTTAAGCGGCTACAAAGTTACAAAATATTTTTACCGTGCATGTGCTACATGGATAATGGTATTATTTTGGTGATTTATAATTTTATATAAAATTCAAGTTATAATAGTCGGGTTACAAAAGAAATATTGATTATGGGACATTGAATAATTTACGGGCAAAGAATTGTATTTTCATCCCATATATGTCTTAGGTTTAGATTCTAGTCAGAGATTCAATAAGAATGGAATACCTTTTTTCTTTAAGTTACGTATCTCTTGGGTTCATCAGTTTTTAAATCTAAGGTTGTTTTTTCTGGTTGTCTTGACTACATGGCAACTACTAACCTTTATTACTTTATTTGTAAATTCAAAATTACGTTTTCAATATAATGTGGGTCGTCAGGTATTTTTAGATATCAAAACATTCAAAGCATATAATAAAAGTAATAATCGTTTACTAAAAATAAAAAGGTTCTTTTTTCTTTTTTATTGAAATTTACTTTTTCAAATATTCTTTTTAAGTTTTTAATGGTGTACATTTAAAGCTATAAATTAGTTTGATACAAGTAATGAACTAATAAGGAATGAGAAAAAAAGGTCTATGTCATTCCAATTAACGTATTCATTATTTTTATATAACGTGCCATGTAGAACCGTGCTCTGATATCATATAAGAATATTAACAAAATATTACGACACAGACATCATATTAAAGCATGTATAACATATGAGAAGATGTATACGGTATTGTACCGATAATATCGAACACAATTCCGAAGTATATTTGATATAATTTACTATGTATATCAGACATAGACCGAAACTAATTTAGTTATAATCATAGTTTTATAATATAACTCTTTATACAAGGGTAACTAAAAACGTTAGGTACAAGAAACTACGTAGTAACTTTAATTAGATAGATGCAGCTGTATATGACATAATAAAAAGTTTTGGATGTGAGACATATGCTATAAGATAATAGGATTATCGCACGTTCGTATGAATCCGAGGCCTCGTGAATGTGGGAACCTCTTACCAAGAAGAGATATGACTAAAAATAGTGGAGAAAGGATCTATTCGGGAGAGTCTGAGATAAGATTTTTTTTCAGACGTGATTTAAAAGAGTTAAAATTAGCACCTTTGCACCAGTCTATGTTAGAATTAATTAGTAATTTAGACTTACAAATATTTTTAAGTAAGAAACATTTAGAAAAATGTAAGACTATCTATTTTACTACGCACAGTTCCATACACGGTTGCTCATACGGCGTGGTCCACTACAGAAATTTATTTTATAGAAATGTCTTACTCTATAACTATTTTTGAGGATAAAAAGTTTCTATCTTGAATTACAAAAATATTATTAAGAATTAATTAGTTTTATCTTCTATAACAACTACCAATAATACATGAATTATATCAATACGTTAATATAATAATTGTTATGTTGTGGTTAAATCAAGTTTTTTTCCTTAACACCAATCTGAGATACTTGAATGTGTGTTATTATAATATATTCTTATTGGTTTATGTAACTATTATTGAATGCGACTTATAAATAGATTTTCTTCTAGATAGTGAATACCTACTTATGGTTATGGTTTTTTTTTTTTTTTTTTAATCAAATATCACAGTGTATGATAAAAATATATTAAAAATTGTTTTTTACCCCTAAATGAATTTGAGAAAGGTTATTTTAAAATGTCCTTATCTAGAATGATTAGTCAACAACTGATAACAATACATTTTCAGTTGGTTCTAAATCAACTGATGAAACAATAAATTATCAGGACTCTGATGTTGACAAAGAGTATAAGTCTCATACAGAGAAAAAAAATGTCAAATAGGTAGCAACTTATAACATTATTTTTCTCAGACATCAATAAATCATTGTAAATGATAAAAATCAATTCATAAAATAAATAAATAGAATACTATTAAAGTTAAATTTATTACATATTATTTTATTATAATGAATGTATTAAATTTATTTAATGTTGAATTATAGTATTATATTTAATAATTTAAATAGAAAACTATTTAATAAAATATTAATTGATGTTTTAGGTAAAATTATGTAATTTATATTGTGTTGGCCAAACCAAATAAAATTGTATATTTCGTGAGTAAATAGGTTTTGTTAAACAAAAAAATATTTAGCGAGTAATATACTCTTCTCTATAGAACCTTCTAACTCCAAACTATTTTTTTATTTTTAGAGAAATAACTTTAATAATGATATGTTATACTGATACGGAAAACATGCTTGATTTTTTTTTTTTTGCAAACTATAAACAATTATTCTTGGTATGATAAAAACAATTTTGACAACACACCTCAAAACTTATCTACTGAAAAATTAGACATTTTGTTATAAAACCTTTTTACTCTTAATCCGCATAATGGTTTCAAAAAATAAGTAAAAAACTAGTATTAAATTGTTAATTTATTACATTTAAATAAAATGAGATGCTACATCTTAATCTAAAGGTAAATATTTGTATAATTTAGTTAACCCATCATTGCTCACATGCGAGAAATTTCCTCACATAATTTTTAAGATGAGAACTACTGGTTTGCTTGTAGTTGTATTTTCTCCAAATTCATAATACCTTATATAAAGAACTAATCAAAATACATTTATCAATTAATCGCCATTTTATTATTCGAAATCGAAAAATGTTGCATTCTGAAAATAATTGGTCGTGTCATGTGAGTGAATCCTCCTACATGCGAGTAACATCATTGGAATTATTCACGTATATTAATATAAGAATTTTCATTTTTATTCGTTTATTTTTTTATTGTTTTGTTGTTTCTAAATTTATTTTAAACACAGATTACTTAATTTCTTCATAGTTAAATGAAGACATGAAGTCATTAAATAATTTAGACAGTGATTTAGAGTACATCACATGTAGAATACTAGAATAGAACATATAACACGATTTGTATTTAAATTATTAGATAACATTTAATATACTTTTATCTGATTTATATTATCTATAATAAAATATTATCTATAAATAAAATTATTTTTTATTATGTTTCAGAAATTAAAAGTTTTTTTTTTTTTTTTATATAATAGTGTATAACAATAATAGTTTACAAGTTGTATTAAATAACAGTTTGAAATATTGAACTTTTTTTTTATTCTATGTTAGTTCATTAGTTATAACTTATAATTTTTATTGTATTATAAATATTATTTATCTCAAAATTATTATTTTATGAATTTATGATAAAGTATACCTATTTAGCGAATCGCTCTACGCACGAATAGCAGAGTTCAGACTACATACACGAGTCAAAACTCATTAAACAATTTAGTTGTGTTAAGTATTAATATTAGGTTTGAGAGAAAAATAACTTGTACGTAATTTATCGGACGAAGGAACATTTGTATAATATTATATAATATATGTATAATTTATGTGTAAAAAAAGATTAGTAAATTTTAGAAATATTTCCGAAACATTCAACTTATTAATAAATTGATGATGGTTTTAAAAATTTGATATTAAAACTATTATATTGTATCAATAACAGGTAAATGCTAAGTGAGTTTTAAGATTGATAAGAAGTAAATCAATTTGAGAAATTGGAAATCGCATTTATTCGTTTATTCAATGCATTTGAAAAAAAAAAATATAGACCAAATATAAATAACTACGTGAATCTGTAACTAGTCAATTTGTTTTACGAAAATACTATATCGATTGTCTAGAAATTAAAGTTTATAATTATAAAATTTCCTTTGTTTATAATTAAAAACAGAAGTTTTGTTCAAAAAGACGACATGGGAAATTAATTTCATAAATTAGTTTGTTAATTTATAAACCTTTACATAGTATAACCTACGTCTTGTTGGTTGTCGCAGTGTATAATAAATTGTGGAATATGCATTAAAATTTATAATTATTCCTCCGATTTCAATGTATGGCAATTCCTGTAGTCTGCTAGGGTTGCATAATTAGATTTGGTTCGGTAAGTTTGATCCCGACCACGGCAGGGTACTACCTTTGTTTCGATCGCCATATGTTTCTCCTTTTCTAGCATCAGACGTTAACTAAAATTAACTGTCTATCGTGTAAAATAATTTATAAACCAATGAGCTGTAGTTTATTTACGGAGAAAGATGAGAGTACAAAAGTCAAACAAAAAGTATATTATTATGAATTTATGACCATCGATGTTCTCCCGACAGAAACAGATTAGATTTTGCTATAGTAAAATTAATTATAGTATTAAAACATGAATAAAAATTAATAAAAACGTATCATTATTACGTGTGTCGCTCGTCACAAACTATGAAAGAAAAAAAACAGTTTGCATTTTATATCGTTTAAAACGTTTAAAAATAATACGTACGTGAATGGGAATCGCCACACTGTAATTTTTCACTACTTTATAATATATAATATTATAATATACAGTGTTCACTGTCCATATTATATTCAAAATAATGTGTCTAACAGAATTCAGAGGCCATTAATTATTAGTGTATTAAAAAAATAATAATAATGCAAAAACTATGTGACTTTTTAATTAATGTGTACGTAAATGTACTTAAAAATATATTGTACTATAATAACGATACAAACAAACTTATAAGTTATGAGAAACATAAATATTTCTCCTATATCTATGCAAATTTATCGTCCGTAAACATATCTAGTAATTTTTGTTGTATAACGCGTTGTCAGTAATAAGTTGTTATATGTTAAAGTCCATTGGTCAGCCTGGCTTTTTGTTCTAAGATTTAATTTTCCATCCATCACGTACATCTTTTTTATGTGTAAAATAACTTTGACGTTTATTTATTAACACAGCGTTATAGTGTATTATGGTGAAACCTTCCCTTGCACTCTACCACACTAACTATAGACACACACATAAGTAATATTTACGCATAAATCGTGACGTCTAGTAAATTATTATCGATTAATCGGTTTAGGGGTAAATTAGTAATACGCTCTATATATAGACGACAATGGGTCATGGTGAACTAATCATTATTTACCGAAGGGATGAAATAAACTTTGAATAGGTATATGCCAAAAAATGTAAGCATCTAACACTGAAAAAAAAATACAATTTTTAAAACGAAAAAAAAAATATTACATATTATTTTGAATACCACTTTTTTATATTTTTAAATTAAAATTATTTAATTCGTTTATACTAAATACCTACGCTATGAAGTATGCAAATTAATGCAATTCATTTCTAAAAATTGTTCAACTACTCGCGTATTTACAATATGTGTAAAACTTTTTTAGGGATTACTAATAGTTCTACAACATGGGATTTGTATTTTGTTTTATCGTTAACTCTTCTCTCCCATACACCAATTGTGAAGCAAACAAGAAAATAATGATACAAACTTTAAATACCATAATTCATATAGCGCATGGTTATAGTAAATTATGTGGATAATTTACAGCATGGAGTTGTAGTTTTAGGAAAACACGGAATAATTAGAATATTTTTAACAAAATAATATACTGTCATATATTTATATGCATTGAAGGTTATTAGTTAAACTGTAGCAAAAACTAAAAACGAACACACTATAAAACATTACATTTTTTTTTCAATTTAAATTATAATACTTAACTGACAAAGTTAAAAAAAAAAAATGGAGGTTTTTCTGCTAAGCACATGTGTACTAAATGGTCGATGTAATTATAGTGAGATATAATTTATTTTCATTATAATATGCTAGGACTTATCGGTGAAATGCTATGACGATGATGATGATCATAATATTGTAATTTGCAAAGTGTATTTATTGGATCTACAGTTTCGGAGATTATAACAGTCCGGTCGTAGGGATGTTCCGAATTCAATAATATCCAACGGAATATAATAATTTACTAATAATAATGTGTACGTAGTATAGTTATTCATAAAACCTAGCCACACATTTCCACAGTAATCTCATACATTTTTTTTATTTTAACTGAACTCAGTGATTATTTTGGTTTGATTGATTAATATTGTTGGCATCTCAACGAACCATTATTACATAAATCTCTTTAACATTCAAAACTTACTATTTTTAAAATAATTTAATTTGTATCATATATCCATTTATATTTATATTTTTCAAATAAAATTAAAAAAAAATAATTCCTAGCTATATAGTGCACATTACATGAACTACACGAAAACGAAATTATACAGAGTACCTGAGTACTACATTATCAAACAATATAAGACGTGATCTGATCAACAGCGTTCTATAGTGAAGCTGATCGTTATATTTCTCCTTAATCACTATTCCCGTATGACTTTTATCTTTTAGACAATTTTGACACAAATGCAATTATTATTTCAGCAATATGCGTTTGGGAACTACTTATAATATATTAATATTTAATACACGTGGTTGGTTAATTTATTTATTTAAATGTTTTCACTAATTTAGACTTAGGAAAATAAAATTAACTTATAATTTAATCAATATATTATTTAAATTACCATAACAACTATTAACAAGATTAAAAAGATTACTATTAAGATTTGATTCAAATAAAACTTATTGTAATAGTACCCTATCGCTTCTAAATACCCATCATAGTCATCTTACCGGCATAGTTTTGCAGTGACATTATTGTTACATTGTTGTCACTGTCATCACTTTTCTATTTTCGTTGCTCTACATATTTTTAGATATTTAATATCTAGGAATCGATATTATATAGTTATTAACGAAAAAAACCACACCATTTTTATACAAATCAAATTCATCATGTCTGTCAGTACTAAATAAACAATTAAATGTCAGTTGGACGGCGCCCACTAGGGTGCAAATACAATTTTCAGATTTATGGTGAAAAATATTATGAATAATAAAATATAATATCATACACTGTCAGATTTACGTTAAACAAATACAACAGGCGGTATTGACACGTTTCCAAATGACTTAATTGACTAAAACGTGTAATAATATTTAAAACTTGATTAATTTTTATTTCAACGTATATTGTGTCATTATTATTGTTGTTTTTGGTTAGTAAACTGCCATCGTAGCTGCAGCTGTACATGTGATTTAATACGAATGTTTGTCCATTAACGATAACACATTTTCTAATTTTAAATTTGCTGCAGTTAATTGCTTGTCGATGAGTATAAAATAAATGGCATCACTGATTCCAAATTTAAAATCGATTCATTCTCATTTTTACAAATTAAAAAATTGTTTAAAAAACGAACATCGTCAAGTTAATCCGCATCAGTAGATGCACGCGCTTAATCTGCCCACATCCTACAACGTTTATTAACACTAAACTATGATATTTAATTTTTAAATTAACACTTTAATTTTGGAAAATGTTGATAAAACATTAATAATCCTGATGTTGGTTGATAATTAAGATAGATAACTTAGTAATATAATTTTAGAATTATAATTTATGTTTGATTTGATAACATATTCACAGGGATGAATGAAGGGGTGTCAATGAAAGCATATTTTCCAGGGTTCTTCAACTTGGTAAAACTTTAGATCCTTCACAAATTTATTAATTAGTAATGTTATTAATTAAAATAATAAGTGTAAAAATAAAAATTTTGAAAATTTCACATGATTACGATTTAGTCTATAACTATCACTAAGTATTTTATGGCAGCAATATAGGATTTTAAATTCTATACACAATTACTTTAGAAATTATGTAATACAAATTGCTGTAAATGTAATCTACCTATTTACTATAATTTTATAAAATAGTCATGAATTATGGTATTATGACTTTAAATCAAATTCGTCCGATTTAAGATAAAAATCCTAAATATAAGTAAATTTGTAAAGTTTGTTTTATTAATCATTGAATTATCAAACATAAATACAATTTGTTATGTTTTACTGATATTTGTATTAATATTTTTTATGCTAAAATTTGTATCTGTTGTTCTATTATAATTTGTTTAAAGTCAACTTTCTTAACTAAATATATTTAATGAGTAATAAATTAAAATGTTTGCTTAAATGTATTCTATTATCTCAATTTTTTATTTTAGTAATGGTTTTAAAGTATACATTAAGGTGCAACTACAAGGTGTATTTTGTCAAATATTTTGGTTTTGGCATATGTTACCAGTGATATTTTAAAGTGGAACTCGTAATATATGTTAAGAATCCACTATCTATTTTACTCGTTTATTTATTTATATAATTGTTGATACTTTATAATCTTTTATTTAATATAATAACTATTAATTTACCCGTACCTATGTATATATATATAATATATGCAATATTCATGTATATAAAAAATATTAATATTTTAATTATTTTTCTTGTAATATAATATATTATATAGTTACATTTTCTGATTTTTTTTTTTTTTGGGGGGGGGGAAGGGGGAGATTAATCTTTATGATACTACCTTTATGGTGAGGATAATGAAAGCTGGTGCTTGAAAATATTCACCCCGGGTGTCAAACGGCAGGCAGATACGATAAAAATTTGTCGTTAAACGAAAAAAAAAAACCATTTATTATTATACTTATCGTTTACCTACAACATAACATGTATACGGTTTTTATCAGCATTAATTATTTATTTAATAATTAACATAAATTTCTTGCTTCCAGTAACAATTTAAAAAAAATAAATTAGGCAATCCAACTTTGTTATCAACGTTGGTTGTAATACTCAAATATTGGTAATTGTCACGAACTCTGTGTAACGCATTATTAAACGAGTTTTCGATGTTGTCATTATAGGTTCGGAACACATTTTGAATAATTCATTTGAAATATTTAAATGCTGCTCATAAATGCAAAATGGCTAATGACAGGATTTTTGATTATTATACTGGTATTTTAGCTAAAAAATAACACTTGGTTTATGTGTTGAACTTATACATATTATAGTAAATAGTTTCTAAACTTCAAATTCAAGGTATTTAAATTTAAAAGCCCACAACGTAACTATTAAGAGTTAAAAGCTTATAAATTCGTTATACAGAATATTAAAGTTAACATTAATTTTTCGTATACTTAGTATCGATACGTTAAATTTAAATAAGAAGTATTAAGTATTATTAGTATTATTAAATAGTTATTAAGTACCTGTTTGTTAGAACTAATTATGTAATAATGTAAAAATGTATTACTATTACCTAGGTTATAGGTACTTTTTTTTTAATATTACTTAACTAACAATAAAAATAATTTTTGATAATTAATTATAATGGTTAATATATAAATATATAATATATTATGTTATTATAAATATCAAATAAATATTGCATTATATTACACTCTATAGAACTAGTTTATTGATATTTACTATTAAAACAATAGTCCGACTATCGATTTAAAGCAACAATAAGTATGCTTGTCACTGCATTAATAATAATAAATTATAAAGAGAGCTTAAAAGAAACATTTTATCGCCGATTTTCAGCTGGTAGTGTATTAAAAACAATTTATAGTTTCAATCAACAGCATTCAAAATATGAAATTTAAAATGTTGACATTATAATATATAAAATATATTTGGTTAATTTTACGCAACAACAAAAGTACAGTTGTATTGGGTTCAATAAATTTATGCCAATAATTTTCGAGTTAGTCGTCATCGATAAATTTTATTCAGAGGCCAAAACCTATAACTATATCAAATATTAACATATTAACGAAGATGTTATATACATTGTAATTTAAATTATGATGAAAAATTAAATAATAATCTAGTTTCTTATAGAAAAATAACATGCGTAGATCGGTATAAGAATAATTATTTTTTTTAAAACAGAGCAATTATTAATTTTATATTTTCAATTCGTACATATAATTATGATTTCTCATTAAACTTTTTGTTTTTATCCAAATAATTGTAATACATCGTGGTAAACACGATATTCTGTAATTAATTATTGAAAACTCTTGATTCTCGTAAACGTTTGATTAATTTATTTTTTTTAAGCGTAAAATCATTTGAATTATTATAATAACTCAACTAAAAAAAATTAATCAAATAATCAATTGCTACGATATATAACATTATAATTAAATAAATATGTACACGATTTGTATTGGTTTTAGGTGTGGTTAAACACCTAAAAAAAACGGCAGTGTGTATAGCAGTTAAATGTATTGTTATTATTTAAGTGATTACCATTCATTTAAGCATTTATCCCAGTTTAATTTTTTTTAAACACGAGGTTATTATTTTTTTTTTTTTTTTTACATTTAAAATATAATATTAATGGTTGGAGCAAAAGTTTAAAGTACCTATACCTACCTATGCGACATCTGAATTATAAATTATAATTAATAATTGATTTTTATGTTATTAAAAAAAAAAAAAAAACGTATGGACATACTCTTTTTTACATTAACTATAACCAAAAAAAAAAAAAAAACTTAGTACTTATATATATTTTATTAAATTAAAAAAATATGCGACTATAAAAGGTGTAATAGAAATAAATGACAGAAATAATTAACTGTCAATATAATAACTCATATTATAATCGCTTCAAAATCTAAGTGTAAAGATGAATGTAATATAAGCTTAACCTATTGATTATACAATGCATGTTTATGCGTAACTGTGCGTATGTTTTATCTTAAGTAAGTATGTGTACATGTTTTTACAATTTTAATATCTTCATACTAATTTTCATTTTCACATTTATTTATTTTCTAAATCATTTATTAAACTTAAGTAAACCATTACTTAGTCATTATACTTGTATTACTTTATTTTTAAAACATCTGATATTTGTTTCAACGGTTATTTTAGTTATATCTTTAACTTTAAAAAGTGATAAAATTGTAGTATATAAATTAATAGCAATTTTAAATATTGTCAAGTGTTGTTCTAATTGTAATATTCAAATTTACAATATTGATAACTTGATTGCAGTATTAATTAAATTAATCTTTTTATTTAGATAAATATTATTAGAACCATATTACATTATTTACGGAAATGTTTAATACTTTTGTATGAATATTTATATTACATAATATTAGCAATATTATGTTATAAAAATGTATATGAAACATGTATAAACATATTTTTTTAAATTTTTGTTGCAATGTTTGGTTCGGAATTAAACAATTCGTAAAAATAGTTAAACATTCGTATACCTATCTAAGTAAGCCATAATAACAGAATGAAAATATAAATAATGTGATTAAATATATTATACATTTAAGTTATAAAATACAAAGATGTATACTTCTGTACACTATACTTAAAATGTACACGTGTGCTAAATTCAATAAATTAAACTTAAACATAAAATGCACTGCTCTATTTTCCATCTATTCCTTATTTTTCTTGTATTTTACACCTTTAACTTCTGTGGTTTTTCGTTTTTTGGTATAAGTGAATTTTCTATTTTCTATTTTACATAATTCTGTTGTTTTCATAAGTTATTATGCTTAGATATATAAAAAAAGTATCACAACAATTTCAAGTGCTAACGTTTTAATTTTATTAATAACAAAAAAAAAAATATTATTTAAAACAAGTAGTGGAAAAAATTTATTTTTTATTTAACTATCCAATTTTATAAATATTTTAAATTTAAATATCTGTCTATATAAAAAAAAAAAAAAAAAAATGAACGAATATATGCATTTTTAACCATAAAAAACTTGCATACTTTTATTGATGAATTTTATCAAAATTCTAACTTTCAATAATTATAAAAAAAAAAAAAAATGTCAAAATAGATACTTAAAATATATTAATTACTGTAAGAATAACTTATAAAGAACCGTGTATTAATTTTTGATTTTTTTTAACTTGTAAATAAAAAACATAAATTTGAAGACATATTTTTAAAATATCTATAAATAGTTCAAAATAATCCAATATAGTTTAAGAATGATGAAATAATATCTATAATAGGTTAATATTTAAATAATTAGAGAATATTTTGTATACTAATGATTATTTATTTTTGTAATGACAAAAAAAAAAAAAAAATCAATTTTACTGATAATAACTGTTGTTGCTAAAATATTCCTATTTTTCGTATTTTTTTTCCGATTATTTTGAAAAGTAATGGAACATTTTTACTTTTGAACTATATAAAAAAGGGGGGGTTAAAATACGAATTTTATTTAATTTTTTACTACAAAAAATCCTATTTTTCTTCTTAAAAAAATGTCTTGATTGATTAAAAAAATAAAAACATATAGACATAATTGTAAAACGAATAAATTCATTAGAATCTACATAATAAATCAAATATTCGTAAAAAACTCAATACACAAATATATTACTATATTTTAATTTATTACTTAAATTGTTTCAGTGATAAAAAATTATTACAATTGTGTTATATTTTACCTTTCAACTCAAATATTTATATTAGTTTTCAAAATAATGTTAAATTAATTTTCTATAACTACCTATCTAATTAATGACTTAACGTTTTTTTTTAAATTATGATTGATTATAGTGAAACCATTAACGATATTGAAAAATGTCTTTAAAGCTTTGTAACATGGGCTAAATAAAATTAATAAATGTAACTACTTACATTTTTTTTTTTTTTTTGTAATTGAAACTTTTTGGTGAACTGAAATTATTATTTAACAAATGTTATTATTTTATTTTATTATTCATATGAAATACATTAAGGACCATAATTTATAGGTAGTAACAGAAGCATTTTTTAATTATATTTATAATTTTTATTAGTTACTCTGTATTATTTAATTTAATTTAATTTAGTTAATAGTCCAATTAGATATTTATTTGTTCTGAGAATTGAATTAACAATCTGAGTAAGATTTATGTTTGTAAAATTATATTGAATAACTAGGAATCAATAAAAAATTATAAATATGATTCATATGAGATTAAAATAAGATTGAGAGTTGTATCTCAATTGACAATAATAAAATAACGCCATTATTTTTAAATAATTTTAAATTATACATTCTTGATCATTTTTTATTATTTATGATCATTAATTAAAAAAAAATGGTTTAAAATAAAATTGTGAATTTTAATGAACTCTAAATACGTTAGAGGTATATTTAAATAATGAATTTCTATTAATTTATATAGACACAACAAAAATTACAGATTATTTTTAATATATACTATTATATATACAAAAAAAAATTAAACTATCAGCATAACGTATTTTTTTCTCTTATCTTTGATATTAATTTTGAATAATTCGTCATTTTTTTTATTTTTAGTGTATATTAAACTGCTATTGTGTTGTATTTCAATTCCGTGACCGAAACACTTTCCCTAAGTTGTTTTCATTTGAGCTGAGCAATGTAATGTAATCCGTTGTTATCACACAATGAGTCTGAGAAGTTCGCATCTGTTTTGTTTTAACAGACATACTTAATGGTTTTGTCCAATAGCTCCTCATATCCTATTTTATTTTACAATTGTAGTTTACCGAAAAATATTAAATTTTAAAACAAAAACTTAATCATAATTCTAAGATAGATCGATTCTTACTTAGACAGAAAGTAGGAACTGGAGATCCTTCTATGCTATACAATACTATCCAAATAACTCTTAATATGTGTATGTACATAAAGATCATAGGGAGTAGTCACTATCCAATAATATTGTATGCATAATAAGTATCGTAGATATAGTAACACTTTCTACTATAGAATTATTAAAGTTACCACTTGAATTAAAAAATATAAATATACAAGAATAGACAATTAAACATCTGGGTAGACCATTAAATTAGTAACGAGCAGCATGATGCTGAACACGGTCAATGAATTTTTATTAAGATGCAAAACTTTTTTAAGGCTAACAAATATACTGTGTGTATGATAGGCCTAGTTTAAGTTCCACAAATTCTTTAAAGCAAAAATATATTTCTTGTACTAATCAATGATATTAACTGTGTGATTTTATAAATAGCCAATATATAAATAACATCATAAAAACTATCAAAACTTTGATACAATAATATAATTTGTTATAAAAATATAATTTTTAAAGTTGTATTAAATATGATATAGGTATTATGAACTTCGGTAAATACCTACATTAATTCATTTTCATAAATAATGGCTGTTTTTTTTTTTTTTTTTTTTGGAAAACAAAATTTTCAACAATGCTACATGGATTATATGGAATAATTATAACCTACTTAGTGGTGATAATTGAAATTTATCATTGTAAATACATATAATTATAATATTTAACGGTTAATGTGCACGTGTTAACGACAATTAGTTACAAAAATAAATTATTGTAAAATAAATAATGTTTACCCTCTGTTAATAGCATTTGGGAAATAACATTATAGTATAAATAATTGTACTCACTAGTAATTTTATAGTATTATATGCTTTATTAATTGAATTTAAATTGCACGAGCTCCAACAAAAATAATATTATCATAAAAATAGCGCATGTAAGTAATCAGTAATAACTAATCTACTTTTATATTTTATATGGACATAAATAAATGTGCAGGTGTAAAAACTTTATAGTAAATATAATTAGTTAATAATAGTATACTAATATTAATATTAGTTATATATTAATATATATAGTTTATATTACAATAATTAAAATATCATTGATTTATAAATCTATTATATTTAAATAATTCCTTGTGGTTTTTAAATGTTGAAACTGAATTATTTTCTTTTTTGTTATTGATCTATAAAAATTGTTTGCATAATATTTAAGGTCATAACTTTAATCGATATCAAATTATCTTATCAATATTAGATTCTGAGTGAAATGATTAATTAATTTATCTATTTTATACAATTGTGTCTGATTATTTTATTATTTGTGTGTATGTGTGTGTGTGTGTGTGTCTTTAGACACTTTTTTTAGTGGAAAAATGCTCTAATCCAGGGGTGTCCAATCATTTGTGAAGTCTGGGCTACGTCATATGGGTAGAAATTGTTGCGGGCCGTATAGTTTTTAATAATAAAAGTTAATACATACAGTGTTTTATTTTTATTTGTTGATAAATGACACGAAATCAATGCCATGGACATATCTCCAATAATAAAATATTTTATCAAAATCGGATCGAGTTGATCCATTAATCACTTGTACCTATAATTAATGTGTGCCCGTGCTATTATGATAAGATAAAAGTATTCAACACGATTAAATTTTATTTGATGTTTAATATTATGTAGTTTTATATTCTCATGATAAATTTGTTCTCATAATATAAATATATTATATAAAATTAATTAATAGTTTTTAAATTGAAGTGAGGGACGCATGCGGCCTGTGGGCAGCGGGTTGGACACCCCTGCTCTAATCTATAAATTTTAAGGATGTCTCTGGTAGAAAACGGAATCTAGTTTGTAATTTCATGTTTTTTCAGTACTTATTAAAATAATCAGAGGATAATAATATAACCGTTTATTAATAATTTAATATTATCATTAAAATAATTGGTTAATAACTATAGTTACTAAAAAGTTGGATTTTCTCCATTCGAAATCATTTTCATACATTATCGGATTAAAATTTAACATATAAATTACAATGACCATAGTACTCTAATAAATGACGGTGTACTCTCGACACTTACTATATAGTAGAATGGTTACCGACTTTACCACTTCTTTATATCATCAAATTATTAGATGTGTGAGCATATTAATGAAGAAAAATTAGAACTGAGAATATTATGCATGTACTTACTTATGTAAGGTTGAATATGGTTATAGATGTATTATATGTTATATAGAAATGGTGTATTTATATGGAAACACGACATTGTAATAATAATAATAATAATTGTAGTAATAGTATTCAATAAAGAAAAAAAATACAACTATTAAAGTTATAATAATAATAATAATAATGTATGAATATTGTTATCTGGTTTTACACCTAGACTTATTATTTATAACTTATAATTTATCAAAATTTTTGGATCCATAATAACTATGTTGTATTAAACTAGCTTTTTGGAAGAAGCTAATAGCTTTCTGCTGTATGATACTAGGGTATTTTGTGTTCTTAAAATAGTTTGTATTTGTTAAAGACATATTTAATTTTTAATGTTGTGTTTTCTTTCTATATTGGAGAAAATTATTAGCTATTATTTACAATTTTAGTCTGATTTCATTTTTAATTTAAGATTTTAATATTTTAGTTTTTATTCCATCTTATGATCTACTGTTTTATTCAGTTTTACGTAGCCAGTTTATAATTCTTAATTTTGCTGTCATTAGATCAGAGTATTTTGTTTGATTTTTTTTTCTCATGTTAACGGATTGGAATATTTTTAAAAATATATTACAGGTAGCATTTAATAAAAACTAATTTTGTGTGTTTTAAAATATTTTGATTATTGATACGTAAATTTTATTAACTATTAAAATATAATCTGTTTTTTTGATAAGATTATCTATTAAAAGATTAAGCCCATAGCAATACCTATTAATTATCCCATTTATCATTGTCAGTAAAAACGACAAGCAACCTTAATCATATAATACAGAAGGATAGGTTGATGTAACTGCCGATCATACATAATAAAGGTTATGAATTTATGAATAAGTAAAATTACCGTTCATTTAATATAGGCATATTTTACGTTTATCATTAAAAAATCTTGAAAAAATGAACCAGAACTTAAAAAAGAGTCCTAACATGTACTCTATATGGCTAAAGTTTCTAATTTATATAAACATTTTATCATTGTACTATATTCAAGGGCGGATTTAAGAATTTGCCACTCCTATCCTAAAAAATAACTTTTTTAATGCTAAATATCCTTAAACAAATTTATTTTATCAATAATATGAATTTTTTTTTTCATTTAAGTTAAGTTTAAAAAGAAAATATTTTGATTCAAGTATAAAATTGCTATTTATTTTTAAAAGTTAAAATACTTGTAAGAAAAACTTTATAAAATGAATAATTTACGCGTACGTATAGGTACCGGCGGATAGACAATTATCAAATAATTCAATTATGACCGGATAAATTTAGAGTCAAATGGTTAAATAAACGTTGTAATATCATAATATGCACGGTTAACCCGTACTAATTATGATCTTTATAAAGCAAACGTTTATATAATGTATAGTGCATTGTTTTCTGCAAATAATTAGATAAGCTATAATAGAGCCCAATCGTCATCGTCATCGACGAGTTCCCGGGAAAAAAAAAATGTTACTTAACTAAAAATAAACAAATACAAAATCCAAATACATCGTTCAAAGTGTTAAAATGATAAAATAAATTTAAAAAGATGTAAGTTTATTACGTAAAAACAAAATAAATATTCAATACAGTTTTGACACTATTAAAATATACACTATATGCGGCCTATGCGGCTACAGTGTCTTAAATCCACTCGTGACTCTATTGTCAAAGAAATTTAAAACAAAAGTAATATTCTCTAGCTTAACTATAATTGATAAAATCTCATCCCATGCTCAATGTTTGATATTTTGAAGATGTATGTTATTTTATAGGCATAATATTATATGTTCCAAATAAGAATTAAAACTATAACATAATGACAAATATTAATAGTATCAGTGTGTATCCATAAAAAAAAAAACATGTAAATATTTGAATTTTCGATAAAAAATATAAATGTAAACAATTACTTTTGGCAGAAAACAGTATATATAAGTATGTTAAACTTTTAATTCACAGACATTTATTACAAACAAATGGTATGTTTATAGAACCCTGGTGGTTTTTGACCGACAAATTTTAATCAGTAGGTATAACCTGCGAATTCAGGTGAGGTTGAGGTTGGATACGAGTTTATTACACAAATTTAGATGGAGGGTCGGTTAAAAAAGCATAAGCAATAAATTTTGATTAAAAATTAATCATGGCGACCCAATGATTTTTTTTTTTTTTGGAATAGCATAGTTTTATAACTTAACGTCAGTTAACTAAAGAACTATCAGTGAGTTGAGGCGGGAAATAAAATAAGAGAAAATACCATTTCTTTTACTCACCAGTCTTATTAGATTTTTTCTTGCAATTGACACCTCAAGATTAGTTTTCTATGGAATTCAATTTATCTAACAATGAAAGTTCTATAAATTTAAATTCAGCATTTTTTAATAAAAACCTTAATTATTATTAAATATTCAGTAGTGTACACATATAATTAGTGGTCAAAAACCAGTTGTTTTTAAAAATTGGTGAAATTGAATAATTAGTTTAATAGTTAATAATTATTCATGGTTAGATCTATTATTTATATACGTATATTAATAGGCAACAAACGTATTTTAAAATCATTAAAATTAATTTTAAAAACAAAATAAATATTTATTATTATCTTATTGATTTAGTCGAATTAAATATTAAACGAAAAATAGGAAGAATAGTAACTATATTCCTGTATTATTTATTGGGTTCTAAGTTTATTTTTCATGCGGGATATATGACATAAATCATCACAACTGCTCTTCTTCCTATGTATACTACTTCTGGCTATAATAAAAATATAAAATTGTCTGAAATTTATAAAACATAGGTATGAGTAAACGCATATTAAACACAGCTTAAATCTCAAAAAAATGTCTTATTTGATAAAATATTATTTTATTTATAATTTTATTCGATGCGATTTCTAAAACTTAACTTTAATTTTCAATCTTATATAATAGAATAATGTAATGGTATTTATTTTATTAATTTATGAATGTATAACTAATTTGTATAAAATATGTAAAATATTTATTATTTTACTAGTACCAAACATATAATTATAAAAATAGATTATTATTAAATTTAATAATATGAAAATACTAAACATAATATTTATACTATTCTTAAGAATTCAAACTTAAAACAAATAAAATTCTATAGAATTTAATAAAGTAACTAGGTAATAAATACTTAATTCAACTTAAATATATAGTTTACCGCTAAGTAATAATATGTTTAGACAAAAAAGTAACTCCGGAATTAATTTGATCCCATTCTTATTTAATTACGTTTTATTTAGCTAAGGACGTTTATATATAAATATAAATTAAAAACTTAATTATTATTTGATAAGAACGTGTTTACATGTTTTTAATACATTTAACCAGTTCATAGAAGTGTAATAAAAACGGTATTCCTGCACATGCTCAATGAATATACATTTTAACAGTAATCGATCGAAATGTTCAATATTTGAAGCTCTAATACTCTTATCGTAGTTACGTACTTGTCAAAGTTTCAGTGATAATTGACAAAGTTAATTTTCTACAAAATTATATTACCGCGATTACTGATTTTTATCACAAAATACTACTTTGATCATTGTACTTAATAAAATCCATGAATTAATTTATATAATTTAGTATTGCAATTAAAATTGGAATAATATTAAAAATAACAAAGATTTGGTATAATAAAAAAATATTTTTATTTATTTTTTTTTTTTTTGTTTATTAAATGTTTTATTCAATCTGTTACAAAATAAAAGAATATAAATTATTAAATAATAAACATAAAATCCTTTAGAGTTTTACACATAATTATAAATTGTGATTGAAGACAGGCGCTATAAAGGTTATTTATATTTTTTTTTAGTTAAACACTTTTTATGACAATAAAATCATAGAGTTCTTTTAAACTTTATTGCAGACTTAAAACTGAGCACTGATTTAGAATATTTTTTAGAGGTTGAAGTAGTTTTAGAAAAAACAGACGAATAAGCAATAAAATCAAAAAAAACATAAATTAACTATGGTCTTAATAAAATTCATGATATAAACTTTACTTTGACATTTATACATTATGATTATTTTTTGATTTATCTTTGCACTTGAATTTAAATAGATTAATCCGTTAATTTTAGCAGTTCACTCACTATCAGTATAAGAGATTTAAATTTTATCAATAGTTATATATATTTTGTGACAATAAATTTAAGCTAAACATTATCGGTATGATAAATTATTCGTAAGTTCAGAATTAAAATAAAAAGTATATCACATATTTGTTGTAAATTTAATAGAATAAACAAAATTAGCTTTATAAAATTTAACAGATTATTATAATAATATGTATTACAATAAAATATCATCCAAAATATCATTAGCACTATTTAAAAAATATGCGTGCTAACAACATTTAGGACAGTAGCATTATTAAATAATACTGCTAGAATGTCGTAATTAAAATCTTATTTTCTTTGGAAGCTTCGAGCCACAGAAATCGCATTAATATGGATGATTGTAATATACCCTAAAATACTCTAAGCCTAAAATTACTTTTCGAAAACGTAAACATATCAAATATATACGTACGAAAGTTTTGTTGTACTTTATAAATTACTGTAATGTCCAAAGAATGCCTTTAATGAGATGTAGAAACTTATCTAGTTCAGTTCACTAAGTATAAAGAAAATTACATACACAAGAAAAACAAAATGTACATCTAAGTCCAATTTTAAATTAAAGATAGCTATATAAAAAAAAAAAACATTGTTAAAAAATATGGTTTTAAATAAATAAAATTGTGGTTATTCAAAAGCGACCTCCGCAAATACAAGTATTAATATTAAAGACTTTTTTTTTTTATGTAAGAACACAAAATGAAATTCAATTTTGTATTCAAGAAATGATAATAAAATGGAATGTGTTAGGTTTAGATATTCATTATAATATTAAATACATTATACATTAGATAGACATGTAGTGATCTCAGAAAGCATAATAATGTTCTTGGTAATTTTTACTTTCGGTATGTAAGGAAAATTATTAAAACTTTATTTTTGATTATTAGAGTAGTTTGGTACTTATAGTTTTAGTAATACTGTAAAATACTTCTCTGGTATGATTACAATTTCTTAATAATTAATATTTTATGTTATAGTATTAATTAATAGTTAATAAACAACAAAGTTCGTTTGTTTATTTGTTATTGTTGTATAAAAAATATTTTGTATTAAAATAAACAAAAATGAAACATTTAAACTAAATATAATATTGAAATACATTAATTAATTAATGATATTAATGTTAAAAAAAATTTAAAAGAAAGCCCGCCACTATACTCCAACAATCTGAATCGGCAATAAATATTAAAAATATACACGCAAATTATCTAAAAATAATAAATTATATTTTACACGAGTTACCTTATGAATAATACTTAAAAAATAAATAAATAACATTCTTGTCATAAGTCTTTATGATCTAAAATATTTAAAATTAATAACATTGAACGTTTATTTGTTGTATAGTTATTTTTAAAGTGGAAATTTCAAATATAAATACCGTTAATGCTGATTTTCATATAAATTTATCTTCTAAAGATTTAATTGTATATTCGTATTGCTCGTTTAAATAAACAGCCAACCGAAAAAAATTGTTTTTTAGTTTTATTTTTCCTTTAATGAAACCGAAAGAAGTAAATATTCACAACAAGCACGTTATAAAAGGTTTTTTTTAATAAAACTCAAAATCTGAGTGGAAAGAGTAGTTCAGTTGATTTGCATATAATATGCTCCTTACTATATATTTTTTGTCGCAAACATTCTGACCTGTGTGCATATATAGGCCAACAAACGTACAAACAAATCACGTTTGATAAGATACGTTTATTCGGGCAAATTCTTGATCAAAATTGTTTTTAACATCAAAAGTTAAAAACAACTATAATATATTAAAATTAAATTCTGTACTTACTTGATGAAGTACATAAGAAAATAAAATCTCGTGACTAAAAAACTTAAAGTCTTTTATACAATATAAATATAAATTTGTATTGGGGTACTTTTATTAGACACCTAAGTGATAGCAATCTATTATTTAAGAACTGTATAATTTTTATTAATAATTATAAATAATAGTAACCGTTATAATTATTTTTTAATTAAATAAATATTAAACATTACAAATATTTGACTTGCTAATTACTTTTTACAACAAACTTAATTTTCCTATTTTTTAATTTTAATAGGTATATAGATTGTGTATGATATTCAATTCGTAATTACTTATTTATAATGTTATTATTATGAGTATACTCGTAATAGATAGGGTGAATAAATATGAGTAGTGTAAACATTTTTCACTAGAATTCTATTTCTATTCTCAAAACTTAAAATATAGCTGTTATATATAATAAAAAATGATTTGTTAAGTATTTAAATTATATATATAAAAATATTCAAAATAATATAAATAATAAATATAAAATACACGTGTGTTATAACTTTATAACATATAGTCATATGGATAACTTTAAAATAAAAAATAAATTAAGAGTTTGAGAAATATTGTAATAAGTTCTTATGCATTATTTAAACTACCTAATATATAAACAACATTTTATTACATAAAGCATAGAAAATTCATTATCTATTCTCCAAGTTAAGTACTGATTTAAATTTAATAATATGTTAGTATAATATAATTTACTAAGGATAGACATTAGACATATTTATTATTTAACTATCTGTTTCGTTAAAACAATAAAAACACGATACTATAAGTTGTTTTACATAATATAATGATTACAATTATTATACTTTATTAATATTAAAACTACACGTTTAATAATTGTGGTTGCAATAAGATAGCAACGTACAAAATAATAATATTAACAATATTTGCTGAGTGTTCAACTTAAATTTGAATGATATTAAAACAATACCAGGGAGTTTTTCTATGTTTATGGGTCTCAAGAGAAGGAACCCTTTAGAGCTACAG
Organism: Melanaphis sacchari; assembly: GCF_002803265.2. Classification (NCBI taxonomy): domain Eukaryota; kingdom Metazoa; phylum Arthropoda; class Insecta; order Hemiptera; family Aphididae; genus Melanaphis; species Melanaphis sacchari. The sequence continues at coordinate 6,912,623 of NW_020270469.1, read as the reverse complement.
ATCACTGATGACAGCGAAGAGATGAGGTTCAATTTTCTACAAGACGAGACCCCATAAAAAAAATATGCTCACGATATACGTGAGTTTCGCAGAAGTGATACCGTATTACATTTATGCTCTTTCATTATTCACCATGCGTGCTACTAAACTAGTAAGCTACTATGCTAGATATTTCATAGCACAGTAAATGTTATGCTTGGGTATACAATATTTTATTGTTATTATTATTATAGTATAAACTTCATAGACTACCATTTTTAGTTTTATTTAGCATGATGATCTGTTAGTCATGTGCTTGATGTTTTTTTAATAATTTAAATTTAATATATTGACGAAGAAAATGCAAACAGCAAAAGCATAGAAGTTCATCATACAGAACTATAATTTAAAAGAGTAATTATTATTTGCATTGCCTTTAAAATTTATTAAATAAGGATTCTTAAAAGTCCAAAATTCTAAATTTTAATAAATGATTATTACAGGATAAAAATTATATATATATATATATGTTACAATTAATGTGATCCTACCCGGACAATATGAAATTGTGAGCCACGATTTTTTTTTTTTTTTTTAAACTAATATTTTTACTTTTAATATAAATTAAAATTAATTATTACCTATTTATAATATTGATTTTTTTTTTTTTTATACAAACAAAGATCTTAATTTTATTCATATATCATAATATTACGAATATTTTGATGGAATAACAAAAAAAAAAAAAATAAAAAAAATATCAAATATTATCAAATTCTATTTCATTACGGCAAGCAGCCCGCTCCTTTTCTAATTTGGGAGGACTAGGATGTACTTTTATTCAGGGTTGCAAAACGAATAAATTCAAGTGTAGAAAAGCAGACAGACTATGCAATTCCAAGTGCCATGTTTCTAAATCTAGTACAAATAAATAAGTAGTAATAAAATTATAATTTATAATAAAATGATAATATTTGTTAATTGTTTTTGTTATTCCATCAAAATATTCGTAATATTATGATAAATGAATTAAGTTAATTATCATTGTTTTATAAAAAAAAATCGATACTATAAATAAGTAATAATACAATTTAATTTATAATAAAAATAAAAATAATATTATTTTGTTAAAAAAAAAAAAAAAAAAAAAATCATCGTGGCTCACAATTTCACATTGCCCGGGCAGGACCACATTGACTGGTATTCCACAATGCCCATAACATATATATATATATATATATATAGTATAATAAATAAGTTAGGTGCTATAAATATACATTTTTTTTAAAGAGAATTTTTATAAAAGAAAAAAAATTGCTTAGTACAACATCTAAAACAATATTAATTATTACCTATAGAATTTATCACTTAGTAAATAAAAACAATGGAAAAGTCCAAGCTACAAAACTACATAATATATTATTCAGTATTAGCTAATTAAATAAATTACATTTGAATATATTTAACAATCTATTTGCTATAAATTCGAGACAGAATTTTTATGTTACAGTTTTTAAGATTATTAATTAAACATTTTAAAACTTTTTATGGAAAATATATAAATTGATCTTAGAAACTAAATTCATCAAAAAAATGTCATAGAAAATATTTATTTGATTCGTGATCAAAATATTATCAAAACTTTATACAATACAGTTGAACGTCGATTATCCGCACTAATTAGTATCGAAAGATATGTAGATGAACAAACGACTAAAAATGTACAATGAATATGAATTTAAATATTTTATACAACTAAAAATAAATCCATTATACTGTATGTATAATAAATGAGTTTATGTGATAAAATACATATAAATTTATTGTTATTGTGATTTGTACGTAACATAATTAATTTAAATTTACATTTTCTTGGCAGATAATCGACGTTCTACTGTATATTTTTTTAACTGCATACTATATTGAATTTTTCATGAAATCAAATCATAACATAAACCAATATTGAGGTTTGAGATACTAATTGCGAAATACTAATTTGCTTTTGAGCTAACTTTTTAAAGAAAGATGAACTCTTAAGCTGTATTTAAAATATAAAATAACTATCTGTCAAAACATTTATATACTTACTTCATAAAGAGATTAAAAAAAAAAATATGTGTTCTTTTTTTATTTACTTTATTAAAACACCTATAATATCATTATTATTGAAAGTGTAGTTAAATAATTAACGATAAGTAAAATTAATTAAAATAAGTTTATTTATAATTAGTAATATTTTATATTGGATTTTTTTTTCCATATTATTTATGAAACATCTTTATTTATACTTGATAGGTAGTATAAAATATCAATATAATACAAATTATATATGCGAAATGTATATATATTCATTAATATAATTTACTACACTTTCATTAAAATGTTGAACCAAACTTTCTAAAATATTTATATAATTTACGAATTATACAACTTTTATACTGAACGGTTTTGTTGTTTGAGAATAACCCTAAAACCATTATTTTGGGACGAAAAACTAAAGTATAACTATGTATTTTCTACTTGAAATTCCCTAAACGGTACTATAGAGACATATATAGCACATACAAAAACTACATCTTTGTACAATTGATTTTGAAAAACAAACATCGCAGATTCCTATATTAGGTACTATAAATGCAAAATTTTAAATGTATGTTTAAAAAATATTTTTATAAAGCTTAAAATTGTGCATTTTTATATCTAATATATTTCTTAGTAAACGTAATAAATTAAATTATCATATACATTTTTAATTATAAGCGTTTAAAAATTGTAAATACATGGCTTATATTTTGAGTAAAATGAGATCTGCTTAGATTTGTTATCATGATTTATATTCATGATATTTTATCGTGACTTTTGAATAAGGAATTCATAATACAACAATATTCTATAAAGAAGTAAATGAAGTGCTACGAGTATCTGATGTGAAGTAGTTTGTATATCTCAAAGTATTTATTTATTTATTTTTTTTTTTTTTTTTTATGTTAAATTACTATAGTGAAAAAAAGTAAAAATATTACAATATATAAAATTTTGAAAAACTTTTTGAAATATACATAATATACAAAACAGTTTGGAAACATATTACAATACTGTTTGTAAAATATAATATGTATATATATTAAGTAATGATAGCAAAATTGCATTTAATAATTTTCTATATTTTTGTTGTATATAAATAACATATTTTATTTATACTCATGAATAAAATAGAAAATTCTATTCTCGACTCTTAATTAGTGAGTCGCGTACTCTTTCAAAGGATTAATATTTAGAGGTGTTATAGCTTTATCTATGTGGGTCCGTTTTTCCACCTTTTTTGCTATTTCTTTTGTTTCCATTTTATTGTAGACTATAGTGTAGTGTGAATATAATGTATAGTTTCATTCATACAGTTCCACTAAAAAAAAAAAAAATAAATAATAATAAACTGTCATATGAAACTTAAAAATAACCATAAACGAGTATAAAAGATCTTAAGTTCTGTTATTTAAGGATTTTATCAAATTTTCACCCAACTCGTAATTGTATAAGCAAAAAAAAAAAATAATAATAATAATAATAATAATATGAAATATAATATACTTAAAAATCACATTATCAATAATTATATTATTTTATGCATACATAATAATTAACAAGTATTTACTATTTTTTTTTTATCTAAATACCCTAATACCTTTCAATAAATCGTAATCTAATAATGCATAATACAGTCAAATTCGCTTATAACGATCTTCAAGGGACCAAGAGAATCTGATCGTTATAACCGAACTTCATTATATCCGGATTATAAAAATGTAATAACACATAAGATATAAAATCAACCAAATACATTGCTTGGAATCGTTTTACCCGGAATATCGTTGTAAACAGCATCGTTATAAGCAAATTCGACTGTATTATATGATCGATATATCCTATAAATCATAAAGGAAACAAATCTTAAAATTCTTACAATTATAGGATATATTTGTTTTATAAGATATTTATAGTGTTATTGATATACTAATAAAATATGTAAGTATACAATTAATAGACCAAAAATAAAAATAAATTTATTTTTAAGTTAATATATTGCATAAATATGTTATTTTTCTTTTTATTCATTTCAGTTTTCATACTAATACTATTATTTATATAGTTCATAATTATATAAATCACTATATCAATAAAATTAAGAGATGGTATTGACATAATAAAAAATAATAATAATAATAAAAGCACAGAATTTATAGCAAGGTATTGTTTTGTATTTAAATTTGGTGATTCAGTCACGTGCCTACAGTTATTGCAAGCACACGTATGTGCTCCGTGCTATCGTAATAAATTGTGCGTTAATCATGTCCCGTTCCGTTCTCGTAATTATTGTTTTACTTTATATCTACCTTATCTTATGATTATTCGTTTATTTAATAATTAATTAATCAAATTATATTATTAATATTGCGTGTCTATATACATAGTATACGGCGTTTTCTTATCCATACACCGTCGCAAGCGGTCTCGATAACTAGATTCGTTTCGACTTTATTAATATGTCGTTAACAAATAATATTCAAAATAAAACACCCATATCCAATATTTCAAATAATATGAATAAAAATAAAAATAACTACAGAAATTTAACATTTACATTGACTGATGACTCAAACGATGGTTATACTGTGCAAAAAAGTAAGCACTTATCAAACTTTTCATCCACTTCGCCAAACTTAACTAAAAATAAAAACAAAAAGTTATTTAAAACCACGAATTGTTTTGAACCCCTCAGTCCAGATGAACCTCCTGAAGAAATTTCAATAAATGATGTGTTTGTTCACAATAATAGTCATCTCAAACCTTCCTTTCCTATTTTTGTAAGAAGTGTGATTGATTATACAGAAATTTGCACAAAATGTATATACCTTATCGGTGTGGACAACTTTTTTCTGTAAATCATTTGCAGATCGGTTAAAAATTCAAACAGCCGACCTGGACTCATATAGAACCCTTCTTTAAATCAACCCTATAATTATGTACTCACTTGAGCTTAAGCCACCTCTGGTAAATTTACCATTTCAGATCCTAACTCTACATCTGACCTCAAAAATGTTCTTGTGAAGTTCTAATCAGTTATAAAACCTTTGATCTCTCTCCAAAATAAATTAATCTCAAAACTACTTAATAAAATATAAATGTCTACTAATAATATAACTAACAAATCTATAAAAATCCTTCAATTCAATGCAAATGTCTTAAAAAACCATATTAATAAACTCGATACTGTATTATACAAAAAGCGCACTTATCACTATAATATTCAACAAGTTTACACAGTTTTTGATGTCATATCTTAATCACTGGAAAAAAAAAAAACTCTACAGTATAAGCGCATTTCTGATACTTCTTAGGCTTTAATAGGGTACGGCCTCCTGTATAAATTAAAAAAGTTTCTTTATCTTACATATTTCGCCATTATTATGTCGTATCTCTCAGATCATCGCTTTCAAGTTTGTGTTGATGACGATTTTTCTTCCATAGCCAATATAACTTCTGGTGATTAGGTAATTTTATCTATACACTCTAATTCCTTCGTTATAACTCAAAATCTCCAATCTCACCACAATCTCATAGAAAAGGTAACTCCCAAAACGGTTAAAATGGAAATGGTGTTGTGACCTGTTAGCACCTAATACTAATTAATTAACTAAAAAAAAAAAAAAAAGTTGAAAATATCAAGTAAAAAAAAAGATAAAATAGCAAATTGAAAGTGTTACTAATGGCCAATGGGTGGCTGCTTTCCTCTAAAATTTCATGTGTTATGTATAAATGTTATTAAGATTATTATAATGTATTTTTTCTGAAATTTGTATAAAACTAATATGTATCACATCTAATTATTATGTCCAAGTGGTATATCTTGTAGATTAAACTTAAAAGTAAAAAAATAAAATAAAAAATTTGGTGATTAAGTGTTGTTTTTAAACATTGATATATAAGATTGAATTTTTTTTTAAACTTTCGATTATGATGGAAGGGAGTATAACGTTGATGTTGAATTTGATGGATATGCTTTGATCTGGGAGTTTAATAAATGGATTGAAAATCCCTGTATAAAGTATTTTAAAATGCTAGTAGTTAGCAAGATGTTTGACGATATAATATTATACACACTAAAGCACATGTGGCAGAGGTATAATAATGTTTTTCCAATGTTATGGTTGTGTGTTCTTCATAATATAGTATTAATTAACTCTCAATAAGGTACTGTAAAAGATGATCTACGTCATTTTTTCTATTTTTACACTAACACTATTGGCTGTTAAGGAAATTAACAGAAAATTTAAATATAATATTATGTCATAATATACTAACTAATTATACCTTTTACTGTTTACTACTATCTATGAATAAATTGATTTGATCACATATATTATTCTCCCCACAAAAATAGAATTATAATTATAACTTTAATAATCTGATAAATAATGTTAATAATCAATGTCCTTGTAGTAAATAAAATATGTATAATTATGTTTACATTTAAAAAAAAAAAAGGGCGTGTGTAAAAAGAGAAAATGTGTATTGTAATATTTTAGGTGCTATTCACTTTTAAGAGAACGCCAAAGTACCACGCCCATATTTGTTGTTTCCGCTTTACAAGTGCATAACTTGGAAAATTTAGAATTAAGCAGTGAGTTCACATTTAGCTTTGTCAGTTTTAATCCATGCGTGAATTGACCTAATATAAAACTTTTAAATCAACACTTCTGTGTTTGTGCGCTGTTTTTTACAATTTTTAAATTTTTAAACGAGCTGTGCACACACTTTTTTACTAAGTATAAATAATAATTTACCTAAAAATATAACCAACATGCAATCACGTAACATGTCCTCATTGCCAAATTTCATAATAGTTCTATTTTAATCTAATATTAAAACTAAAAAACTTAAGTCAACTATTAAGTGTACTTGTACGAATCATTCGACAAATTTAATATAGTTGTACCGTATACTAATATACACTACATATACCCTAAGATTAAGCTGGAAGTCAAAAGGAGACAAATTTCTTCCTAATACAGTTAAAACTTCATTAACAGAGTTATAAAATATATCTAATTATAATATTTTGAACTTTTCAGTTCTATTTCATTGAACGTATAACACACATGATGTCCTATGACACAGGAAAAGGAGAAATATAATCACTACAGTTGCAGTCTATTCATTGAAATATTTATAAGACATTTAAAATCTGGAAAGAGACTTTGTCAGTCTACATTACTGTTTTTACATTGACCCCTCCTAAAATAATTTCGAATTATTTAAAAAAAAATTAATGGATATAATATTCAAGAAAATTTGTTTCTATAACCAAATCTATATTCAAATAAAAGTATTTATTTATTAACAACATCTATTCGACTATTTATTTATTCATTATAAATTATATATACAAGCATACATATAGTTGTACAATCAATTTTTATGTAATTAATATGTTTCCTTATTCATGATATGTTTTACAAGGAGAGACATAAATTTTGTGCTTAAGTAGGTAATTCTGAAATATAATACTACTAGCATTTATAACAAACAAGGCAATTTATTGGCAGATTTTAAATGACGAGGGAGATAACTGTAACATATACAAGTTACTGGTGAACACTGCGATTTAGTTTAGTAATAAGAACACAGGAACATAAAGTATGACAATATAAATCATTGATATAGCCATCAGTCAAGTTTAGATTGTGACGTAGAGACAAATAGTCATCTCTATATTTTTAAGTAACATTAATTTTAAATTTGATTTAATATATGTATAATAACCTATCTTATAAATAAATCATAATATTTCAATTGCTTCAACTCATACTCCGCTATTCATGTGATCTTCAACAAGGTTACTCAGGTTATAAGTGTACTGTATAATATCATTGCTATTTAATCATATAATAAACCTTGTATACGTTGCTATATTGTTTATATTGTGTTAATCTAAGAACACTGGTCATAAGTTTCTAGAACCTGTAAAATATAACTTAGAAAACTTTATTTGTATCGATTCAACAACTCGTTTCTTAAGACCGGTCCGTGTAGTAAGAATAGCTAACCAACTACTTAACTGAATAGAATTAGGTATAAATATCGATAGGGCCACTTGGTTTGAATAAACAGGTAGGTTAGTTGCACCATCATACCAGTTTAATATCTTTTATTTTTAAATTACCCTTTATGCTCATTAATAATACGTTATTATACAATTAACAAAAATTATAAATACTCTATTTCTTTCAAAACACCAAAATACATAGTTTCGGAAAACAAAACAAAGTATTTATAATTTAAATATGAAATGTGTAAAAAAATTATGGCGTTATAATTATTTGGTGTCTAAAGTATCCCTACAATTATTTGTTACTCTAACCACAGTATATACCACAAATAATAGTTTATAATATATAGTATATAATATAGAATGGTTGATATAATAACTTTAGTTAGTAATATAAACTATAAACTTACATTGTAATCTTCATGGTTAATACAAGTTGTGTAATTGGACCAGACTGCACCTGATATTGGGTGCTTGAACCATGTAGCATTTTTATTACAAATCTTATAAGCAGTTCCTGGAATAAAATATATTGAATTATAATAGAGCACTGGAAATAAAATATGAGTTAACTAAAATATACTAACATAGAAATATATAAGTATTTAACTGTGTAGTTATCACTCGTTAAGTTAAATGATTTAATAACTCATAATCCTTAACACATCTTAACAAAGTCTAAAATATTAAAATTAATTAATAATTTATAATTAAGTTTACTAATGTTCACGAAATACGTACTATAAACAAACTTTTTTTTACGTCTATTAATAAAGGTTTTATTAAAATATATTAAACAAAAATAACATAAAACCAAACAAGTATATTATTATGTAATAATAACACAATTTAGTAAAATTATATCAATAACAACTAACAAGGGTACAAAATACAAACAAATAATGCATTACCTATTATTTATATAGAATTTTATAAATGAATATTTAATTTTTTCGTAAATTTGTAATTTAAAATATTTTAAAAAAAAAGTAGTTTATTGAAATAGTTTTAATACTACATTGATGATGTAAACAAATTATTCAGAATTTAAATGCATTATTATATTGTCAAGTTAAAGTGAAACATAATATAAGTATGCTGTATAAAAATTAAAGATATCTACTATAAAGTTATTATGACATACTCGTACATTGTACATATTACTTTGAAATGTGGATAAATAATAAACATAATCTTTTAGCTAAGTAATACTTACCACATATTATAATAGATACTATTAATAAAAGTATTAAATTAATTATGTTTCAAAGTTTAATATCGTAATTCAAAAACAATTAACTGTGGAAAGTAATAATTTATCTATTATAATATTATTATTTTTAACACGTAATGCAATTTTAAGTTATATTTATAGATTATAGATGATTTTTAGCATAATTAATAATAATTTTTTTATTGGCATTATACGAGTTATTTTAAAAAAAAAAAAAAAATAGATACCATATCTTACTAATATAAAAATTCATAACTAATGGTACCTAATATAAATTAATTAAGGTTAATTTATCAACTTGTCGTAAAATATCCGTATAACTACTAGAATTTGACAAACCATTTTTGTTAAGAATTGTTTTTTATATGGAATGATTGATTATAAATTCAAATGTGATATATTGATTACATTGCACTATACAATTAAGATGTATACCTTTTAATAAAAAACTATACAACAACCACTACCTCGTCTAATTTTTTTTTTTACACACCTATGTAGGCACTATTGCAAAAAAAAAAAATTTTAACAAGCAAATATTTAGGAAACGCATTAACATATTCATTTCTAAAGAAATTCATTAGGCGTTTAAAAAATAGTATTTCATCTGAAAAATATGATATTTTAAATTAATATTCCCTTGGAATTTGATTACATAAAATAAAAATAATAAAAAAACTATTTATATAATTAAATACACCGTAAAAAGACGAAAAACATTGTCAATTAAAAATAAATTATAATAATCAAATAATAAAATATACGAAGAATATTCATTTAATATTTATATTGAACTATCTCAAAGAGAAAAAATACTGATCCTTATTTCATAAAATATTTACAGGATTTAAATATCACATTAAAATTAATGAATAATATTATCAGAGACCAGGATTGATAGATTTTCAATAAAATTAATAACTTTATGTTTTTACTCTCAACGATGTAAAAATAAATATTATAATCATGACAAAAAAAAAAAAAAAAATTAATTTTCATATTATTATAAATACATAAATAAACGAACATTGTTATCTTTATCGTACCAAAAAAAAAAAAAAAATTGTACTCTTTAAAAATATCGTATAAGTGTTTAAAATAAACAAATAAAACTCACTCGTTGGATCAAATCCAGAAATGAATTCTGGACATGGTTGGTGAACGGTGACTCCGGCTTGTGTATCTGCCCAGCAAAGCCATCCATCAAACGTCCCCCGACAAAAATGTAAACCTGTCAAAAAAAAAAAATAAATAAATAAAAATAAAAATACTAACCTTAATCCTTTCACATAATTTAAGAGACTGAATGCAATACACGAGTATAGAATTTGGATACACAAACATTATGCATATTATATTATAATAAAAATATAAAATTACGTATTTAAAATCGTTTGATAAAACAATTAACACATTTAATAAAATACAATTTTAATACTTTAGATAGTTATAAATTAACTTAATTTACATGATAACACTTATAATTTTATTTTATTTGCAAAATAATTTATATTTATATTAGTGCCAATGATCGATAATATAGGTCATATAATATATTGTAATATGGTTTATACCTTAATAAAGTCGATTGGCAATTATTAATTTAAATTTAGACGTTTTAATTTAAAATGATAATCAATGTCACTCTAACCAAATTTTTAAATAATGAGTTTACAGTTATAATAGTTTCACACAATTTAAAGATTATATCTATGAATGAAAAGTAAAAAAAAAAAAAAAAAAAAAACGACAATAAAATATTAGTACCATTTCAATATGATAATTATAAATAATTTTTTAATACAAAATATAGTAAATAGTAACCTCCACAATAATTACTAAAAATATTAATTACATGTATTTTATTCAATAAAAAATGTATAGGTACAATATACAAAAAAAAATAAAATATTTTGTTGAAATTTATATTTTATATTGCCTGATTGTGTAATCTTTTAGGGAAATGTAGAATGGAAACGCTAATTATTATCAAAAACTAGTTTAGGAGCTAAGTTTCAAAGTGTTCCTACCCAATCCAAGCACTGCTTAATCTAAATCTAACGATGGATCGTACTCCAAATGCACGACGGCAATTTGTTTATTGTTTATTTTATCGTGAATAATATTCGAAAAACGCCAAAAATATCTACTTGAAACGATTTACAGTAATATATTACAATACATTTTAGATCCACCGTGACACTTGATAATTCCTGAGTGAATTACTAATACTTATATGTATATTATTAAAAAAAAAAAATCTGTCGAACATCACTTTAAAGTGTTACATTTTAATTACTTTTATGAAAGTAATTAGTGACAACTGATAAGTGATTAATGTTTATTTCAAAATCTCCAAAAGATCTCTGATTACCAATATAACTCCAGTTTTAAGAAAATAAAATAATAAATTCTTCTGGGAAAAGTGCTTAAATGGTTCAATTTATTCAGACTGCGGTGATCATAAGATTTATTGCAGTTTGAACCAGTAACGGTGTTTTAAACGTAAAATTATCAAAGTAACTAATCTGATAATAATTCAAGGTATGCGATTACTGATTAATAACTTTATTTTATACTAAGTTCTATTATTATTTGTTTTTGAATAGAATTAGACTCCTGAACAATAATATATACATTGTTTGATACTTCTATTAAATACTTTTTATATTACATAGAACATATTTAGGTCGGTAGAAAGAATTTGTTTATTATTGTAATTCAATTTTATTAATGCATAAATATAGTAATTGAATTTTATTAGACTCCATATTATTAATGTTAATTTCATCAAAATGCATAGAAATTCAAAATAAACGAAAATATAAATCATATAATTTTAATTGTAATTTTCAAATAAATAAATATAAAATACAGCATTCGATATTTTTTTGTGTGAATGTACCTCAGTTTATGGGAAAAGTAGTTTCGTTGTAGTTTGCTTAGTTGATAAATCCAACCAAGTTGGACATAGTTATTTTAAATCAAGTGTAATAAACTAACAATGATGAAATCAGTATATGTTTACTTTCATTTGAAAAAGTTTTACAACAAATGCACAAAATGTACGCCTAACTTAACATACTTTTTAAATTGATCAAATGAATAGTGAATGACTCCTTGGACTTTTTTTTGAGAAAATATTACTGTAAAAATAATACTAAAAGTGTACTTAAAATTCTGTTTCATATATATAACAATGACTAAAGTGAATGTTTTGAGTTTTTTCGGTTAATATTTTTAAAATTACAAAAATATAACAATAATTATTCGACACATTGCATTATTGTAGGATATACAATATTATGAAGTCCATCCTATTATAGACTAAAAAATTGAACACAAAATTAATTTGCTGTTATTTAGTAGTATTTTGAATAAGAGATACAAAGTGAAAAGGCAACTTCATGTACATTGCATTATTGTACTACATATATACATATATAGTACATCAATTTAATGTGTCAGTAACATATCAATAGCATGTGGTTTACTCGAGTTTCGAATTAATGGCTTTAGTCAATCTTTATGCAAACTTATACATGAACTTATTACGAAATAGATTTCTCAAGGTATTATTTCTTTTAAGTACAAATAATAAATTATGACAAACTGTATACCTATTTATTATTGTAAATTTAATATAATTACATAATAATTAATAACATGTCTTTGTATTTTAAGTAATTATTTTTTTAACGTTGTGTTGCTCAAATACATAAGAACCAAAATTATATTATAAAATTTAAGTTAGATTAACTAATATGTATATTACAATACGATTTATATATACATTGCAAACACACATATAAATTAAAATTATTCCCAATTAAATCATAATTTTTATGATACAATAAATTCATAATTTATAATGCTTAATGAGCATTACTTATACATCATAATTTTTAATACAAAAAATTGTACTTGTAATAAGCTCATAATACGAATTCAAAATTATAGATTACTATTTAATAAAAAAGACTAGGATTTATATGCATTCGTTTGCTATTTTTGTAGTGTCGATTTTGGTTAGTTGTATCCATAAATCATCATATGCTTTATTTTGCACAATTTAAGTATAATAATGCATATTGCATATTTAACTCAAAACATGTAAAATATATGTTTCATGGTAACTATCTATGTTTAAACGTAAATATATAATGTAAAAAGTTGGATACTGCAAAATTATATGGATTTATTTAAAGGTAAGAATTAACGAAGTTATTTATCAAACATAAAATGTAATTTTATTCTTCAACTTATTTTAAAATTATAAGATACATCTCTATCACTTAATGATAGTTCGATAAATATTGGTAAATTCGTTGAACATTTTTATATGTTTTTACTACATACTCGTATTTTAGCTTATTTTATTATTTTATATTGTATATAAATTTGAGCCTACTAATAAATAATGGCTTATATTATTGAGTTTAAATTTATCATATACTAAAAGGGGGGAGGTGGAGAGAAGGGCTAATACACCGACTGAGATAATTTATGAATTCTGTCAGTATAAAAATGTAAGGGCCTTCAACATTTTTAAAATTTTATTTATACTAATAATACTAATTTGAGAATGATTTAGACATGGACAAAAAACATTTAATTGGTGCATTATAAAATTCCTCCAATATCAACAAAATTGACTTTGTTGTATAAAGAAATAAAATTTCATCTATTTTAAACGTGGTTATATATAAAAATATACATTTTAAACAATAATAAAATCTTAAGTTACTAAATAATAAATGTATTTATATTACAAAAAAATAACAAAAATCTAATATAAATTGTCAATTTTACTTTTGAAAATTAAATTTTGTCAACACTTTAACTCAACTACTCATAAAAATGTAATTGCTATATAATAAGTTTATCAGGAACTTTGTACCAGATATTTGAGCTATTTTATGTACAAATAAAAAATATATCATACATTAATAATAAACAAAATAAAAATAATTGAAACTTTCAAATGACAATTAATAAAATTGAAAAAATTATTTTTTCTACCCACTATAAAGGGCTTTCGAAATTCGAATACACATACCAAATAATAAATTCATCGCTACGTTTAGAGTCTTTAATAATAACAATGATTTAGTGACTATGATCACTTTCAGCTTAGTACAATACTATATTGTTAGTTGGCTTTAAATAATCGATTTTAAATTATTATATTTTATTACTTAAAATACATAAACATTAAAGGTAGTACCTTTTAATACGTGGATAATAATTAAATTTATAACTACTGATAAATAATATACAAACCTATAACTTACCTTATAATTTGTAAATAAAAAAAAAAAATAAAATAATGATAGTAAACGTAAAAAAGAAGTAAAACAGTAAATTGTTTAATTTAAATAATTACAAGTACCACATGATTATAATATGCACAAATATAAAAAAAAAAAAATAAAATGATATTTCTATATTGATAAAATAACGAGAAAATAATTTATAATATATTATAATTTTCAAGTATTTTTATATACATGTTTAACTGTTTATTTTTAAAATACATTAAAAACACTTCGAAGTACAAATATTTAAAATAATATTATAACATTAGATTCTTATTATGTTGTAATACTTTTTTTTTGTAAATTAAAGTAATTTAAATAATATGGCCAAAAATAAATTTGATTAAAATGTTACCCTTAAAATATATTTACAGTTGTTTTAAGTTTGCAAATATATCTAGATAAATAATTTTATAAAACATAAATTTTTTAAGTAATATTATAAGCTATTATTAATCAAAATTAATTTTAAATGGCTTAAATATAGTTCATAAAATATTACTGAAACGGAAGTTATTGAATATTATATAATATCATTATATTATGTTATTATAGAATAGAAATAATTCATAATTTACTATTTTGAAATAGTTCATCTATTTAGAATATTACTAGATTATATCATAAGTTATAAAAGTTTTAAAGATATATTTACTGAAATATGATGGAAAATAATTTCCTTTAATTTTTAAAATGTATACGTAAATAAATCACATTAAAAAAAAAAAACTTTGGATAAAACCTCACTAATTTGTATGCGAATTTAAAGTTAAAATGTTGATGGAATTAGATATTTAAATATAATATTATGATTTATGACTTTTTCTTTAGCAAATTTAATGAAAGTACCTATTCTAATTCAAAAAATATTAATTGTAGGGAGCTGAAACAACTTTCCATCGTGATTATGTAGATTATTATTCATTATATACAATATAATTTTAAAAGGATGAGACTAAAACATTTAGTCTAACTTTAAGGTATTTTTACCTTGAACATATTTACAACATTCTACGGTAGGTCAGTATTAACTTTTATATAAATAAAAATTGCGTATATAATAATTATATTAATTACCATGTTGTAATATTATATGCGACGTTTTTTTGGAAAACGTGTAACCTATAAATAGTAAATAAATAACTAAAAGTTATGTTTTTAAATTGTAAAATATTCTTTGGAATAGAGGCTGACTAACAGATAGTATTCACTTAACTAATTTATTTTCAATATGCAATATCTGCATACCATAACTACTTAATTAAAATTGAAAACATAATATTATACATACATTTAATTAATGTCAAAAAATAGTCGAAATATAATATACAATAGAGAAATAATCGCTGATTTTTTAAAATTATTTTATATTAATCTTTTTATTTTTACAGCTACACACATAATGTTAATATTTCTAATATAATCATTATAAATCTTATAATGGTTTAAAAATGAATGATGGTATCTTAGTGTCACTTTGAATTAAATTATGTTTAATTTGTTTGCGTTTAAAAATAATATGATTAGATTATTTACTTTCATAATAAAACTATACAAAAGTTTTTAATAAATTACATAATTTAATATTCAAACCAAATTGATTTTCTGTGTAATATCAAGAATTATTTATTGTATTAAATCTACAGTTAATTGTTTTTTTTTCAATCTAATATTGCAAAATAAAATTGAATGAATTTCATAATGAATTCCAGTTTAGAAAAATGTCAAAATCGATACATAAGAAATATATATAAATTGTGTGGCCTGATGTGACGCGGTGGTTGGCCTCACTTATGTGTTCTGAGGTTCTGAGGTCAAGCATCGACCGGCATCACTAGCTCTTGGATGGGTGACCACCCGAGTTCTTAGTGATGAATCCATGGCGCACGTGTTCCAACCCTACTTACAAAACTTTACATGTAAACCTTTCACATAAAACCTACTGTTTCTATCCACAGCTAATGACCTTAGTTACCGGGCTTAAGTAAGAACAATTAAGAATATATATATTTTAATTACACAAGCAACTTTATTACAACAAATTATAATTCTTCCTATTTTAATTGAATGTATAGCGCAAAAATGTTTCAAACTAAAATAAAATTTTCAAATAATTTTATAAATATTCACATTATCAAAATTCAATATAAATTATGATAATACATAATAATTTTATATAAAAGATAAATATTAAGGATTTCTAAGAAGGAACAATTTGCAAATAATATTTTCGCTATTTTTATATAGCGTAAATATTTGTTTAAAAGTATTGACTATTTATGTACAGTTTTAATAAATTTCATAGTAAATCTATGAACAAACGTGAAACAATCTATTTTCCAGGTATGACTATGAACATTATCGATTTTAAATTCAAATAATAACAACACTTATAAAAAAACCACACCTATTCAAAAGTAGGTTTACAGTAATTTTAATTTTTAGAAATTGAAAATGCTCAATGAATATTTATCATACTATGAATAAAATGTAAGCATTACATTGATAAAATTACTATATGAACTCATTATAAACACTTGTTCCTAGTAATATATATACATTGTTTGTTACCAGTTACCACCATAAACGTAACTGATACAGTATGCACTCTATGAGCATGGATAGTCCAATTAGTGACACCTAAAAATCCAAACTATTATTATGAGCTATTTATAGTCATTTAACTTACTTGTCATTAGTAATAAAAAGTGTTTTAGTGTAATAACTATTCTAATTAAATAGGCTCAACTATAGATAATGTCAAATTGATTATACGTGAAAATAAAGTGGTACTTTTTTTCAAATGCATCAAAGTATGAAAATATGAAAATAAAATAGCACGTACTGTGAAAAATATTTTGAAATCTTATTTTTAATTAAAAAAAAAAAAACCACACAAAGCTTAAAATGTAAAATAATTATATTGTTGGTAACTTTAAAATCGGAAAATAATACTACACAGCATAAAGTATGGATTTTTTGTTTTAAAGTTTTTAAATCTTAACTAATAATTTTAATAGTGTAAAGAAATATCTCACCTTAATATATATTTATAATTATTATGATCAAACATAAATTCATTCATTGAAACTCACAAAAAACATGATTTATTATAGTAGGTATTATTAAAAATACAAAACTGACATAACAATTTAAATTATTCACTTTTCTAATATTAACAGTACTAACACACTTTTTAATTTAAATTAAAATCTATTAACATAGCTTTAATATTTTTGGTTTAAAACATTTATGAATTCACTCATGTATATTTTAGTATACAAGTAATCTAAGACATTTTATAAGTTTGTGTTGTGATAATTATCAAATTTCAAAAATACTTCTAGTCATTTCTAAATTATTGTGTATTTACGTAAGTCTTGTAATTAAATTAACTAGACGTAATCATTAAAAGCATTTTACAAACACACATAGTAAATAAAGGGTCTGCAAGTACTGGAATTTGATTGTACCTTAAAATGAAGTGAAATGTTCATATAAAATTGAATGCAATAACAATTTAGATATACAACAAAATACATCATTTAAAATCCATCCTAACAATTACATGAAATTAAAATAACTGCTATTCTTTATTTTTGCTTAGGTAACCTTTTTTGTTAACGAAAAAACTGAAAAATTCGTAAATTATTAACAATTATAACAGAATATATGAAATAATTAGATACACATATTTACTAAGTATATAATTATATTCTAAAAATAACTGAATTTTAAATATATTTATTTTAATAATTAACAATGTCTTACTTGGATGTGTGTGAACTGTTTCATTTAATTTAAGTTCACATTTTGATCGTAAATGGTTTTGAAATTCTGCAGAAATTCCCATTGGACTTTCTGTAGTCATTGTGTGTTTTAAAATCAATCCAATTCATACGTTAACTATTCTTGGATTATAATAACTGCAAAAATACAAAATAAGTTTCTTTAAAATATTTTCTATGATACTTAAGTAAATGTAAATATTTTAACAAAAGTTATTCAATCAACAACATAATTATTTGTTTATTACACAAGTCAATGCATGATATCATCTATTTATTTTTTCATGTATATCGGCAATAGAATAATAAATATAAATTCAGGCAATACTTATATTTTATATTATAAAGGTAAAATCTAAAATTTTTATTTAGGTAAAAATATTCATGGAAAAAGTGGTTAAGAAAATATTTTTATATACAAAATATAATGTTGAATAAAAATATTTCTTTTTGACTGCGGGTAGATTGTTAGGTTTTAAAACAGACCCCTGTAGAAATTAGTTGTGAGACTACTGTTCTAGAGAATTAGAGAATAAAATCACGCTGTTATATCCCTTTGCATAAAGCAAAAGGAAACCACTGCACTGTGAAAATCTTCCTTAGTATACAACAGTCCAATATAGACTTTTGTCAAACCAACCTTGTCTTTTTTTACACAAAAATAAAAAAAAAAATCAATATATATCTCAAATGAAGTAAAAATGTTTTGAATATATTATCATGTACAGAAAATTCAAATATTAAAATTTGGTGAAAATATAAACTCTCAAAGGTTATTTATTTTTGAGTTACAAAAAACAAAATTAATTTAATCGAATAACGATTTTAAGTAAAATTACCTGTTTTCCTTTAAATTTTTTTTTATGTTTCCCTATTTTTTTGCAAAGTACTGGAACTTTTGACTCTCAAGAGTATCAAATATTAGACCCAATTTTCAACTTAAAATCACCCTCAACATTGAAAATATAATTTTTACCGCTTTAAAAAGTGATAACAGATAAAAAACACATATTATTGTAAAATTAGTACATTCATCGTTCCGCTCAAAATTCAAAATATTACCTAGTGATTAGTACTGTATGATAGAACTATCTATTAACTAATTTTATTAAGGAAAGTAGTTTTTAATTAGTAATAACTTTGAATATAATAATAATAAAATATTAGCATCATATAAAAAATAAAAGAAGCATATTATGTACCAATACAATTTTCAATAGAAATTATAAAAAATACTAAGCACAAAAATAAATACTAAATTTATACCTAAAATATTAAATAATTTGATAATGAAATTAAAGCGAAAAAAGAACGGTTTTAATAATATTAATTTAAATTTATAACAGGCATAACGTATGTATAATATAGTTAAGATTTAAGAAAGTTTTACCTTAAGACAATAAAATATTCAATATAACAAAATTTCATTGATAAAATAAAATGTTTTTACACATAAATCACACTCTATTAAAGAAATCATAAGGAAAATAAAACAATTGTAAGAAAGTGTAAATGGTTAACTAAAAACGTATAAAGCATAATATTATTTACGTTTCAGCAGCCAATACTGGTCATGACGTTGAAGACGACCTTAAACATAGATTATTTTTACAATTAAATTAATTAGATTAAATTAATTATTTTCGTTAGAAAATCCAGTGAGATAATTATGGCTCTAAATTTGGTAACTACATTTAATTCGTGATGAAATTAATCTTTGACATTCGCCACCGATATGACACTTTTTGGACACTTGTCAAAATTAAGTATTCATAGTTATGAATTGGTGACTCATCACAAAAAGTGCGATTATGTTTTTCTAAATAAACTAACAATAATAATTATTCTGAACTAAGTGCGGAAAATCCGGTAGTAAGGATGATTAATTTAAGTACAAATCTTAAACGCTTAAGATATTTCCCCAGTGATATAAAAATTTAACACTTATCTACTTTATAATAAAACAATAAATGGATAAATATATATTTTATAATTGTTTTCCTTGATTACTTGAAAATAAATGTCTGTTGTCAAAAATAAAAAAATGTCTATATTAATGTTTATTTACAATTGAAAGACATAAATTGATATTTCCAAAATTAGGTTTTTTTTAAAAATAATGCTTATGTTTTAACTTAAAACTCATAAAGTATTACATCTTACTATTTTAGATTTATTTCTCTAAATAAAACATACATAATTTTACCAAGTTTCGATAGAGCATCTTTATTTTTATTTTGAATGCGTTTTTTTATCATTTTAAATAACTATAATACATTTTGATAAATAAAAAAAAAAAATGTTTACAAATTACCAATATTCAAGCTGTAAAATAAGTAAAAATTTGAAAAAAGTTATTGTTAAACTATTAAGCTGGATTTTAATACAATTAAAGTTATATTTTATTGGTTAATACATAATTGATATTTAAATAAAAAATGACAATATCTTATGAAGAACCTCAAAATAATCCCTTTAGTACAGCCTGGTATTTGTGTATGATCAAGGTAAACTGGTTTTAAAACAAGAAATAAGAGTCAGCTTTATATAGTTACCGTGATTACTGACATTAAGTTAATGAAACGTGACCTACCGGACAAGAGTCACTAATTACAAATAAAGATACCAGCCGATAAATGAACCAAGTATAAGTGACAGACCTTGTTAATAACTAACTAAATGTAGATGTGTAGTTCGCAGTACTAGAAATAAATCAGTTTTAAGTTTGTTTTACCGAAAGTTTAATAAATATATTCCATTCACAATGTACACGATGATTCACCATATGCAAGCTAATTCCTTTTTTTTCTACAATAATTAAGTTATTCAAAATCTAATTTTTGAAAATCTTAAATATACTTAAAGACCATATATCACATTCTTGAAATTTTTAAGCAACTAAAGGAGTTTTCGTGGAGATACAATCTCCATTTTAAAATTAATCATTTTAGTATATAATATTTAAACCAAGCGTATTAAACATGCGACCTACGACTTTTTTTATGGCCCCAGCCACATTGAAAAATAAAATAAAATATGACAATAAAAATAATAGACATATGTTTAATTTATATTTATATTTTCTAACTTTTTTTTTAAAAAATTGAAAAATCCAAAAAGTTATAAATTTATTGTATTAAGTGTATCATCTAAATAATATATGTATACAAAATGGCATATCAGGAAAGAAAATTTTGAAGAAAAGATGTATATTTTTAATTTTTTAATTTTATATGGAAAATTTATTTTGTTAATAAAATAATAAAATATAAAAATAATTGTTTTTAGTAAATTTTAATAGTAATATTTTTTTTGTTTTTTGTGGCCCTCAATATTTTTTTTTTTTTTTTACAGATGTTTTGACCCAAATAATTTTTGTAGTTACTAGTTTGATATTCCTGATTTAGACAAACGTTTTTCTAAAAATTTTGACGTATCATAATCAAATTCAAACGAATAATTTTTGAGTTGTTCAATAGTGTATACAAAGAATAATAGGTCTCCGATTATGAGTTTAAGAGATATAGATGAAGATATGATACTAGTTGACAATTTTAGTAATTAATATTGATTTATCAAAATTTGAAAATCATAATAGTGGTCCAAGTATAATAAATACTAGATTTAAATAATGCACTTACACTTTTTTTTTGTAAAACTATTTTTTTAAATTATCATTTCTATTTTAATTTATTAAGTTACTGAAAAACTTCTCGTTCTAATTTCAATTTAAGTTCATCAATAAACTCAAAAGAAAAAAAAATGGTCTTTGAAATATATCTTCACAGAATCAAAAAATTAAAATTTAAAAATATGATTATTAAAGGAACAATGAGTTAATTAAAATTGTTCAACCATTATTGATGATATAATACTATGTACACACGTAACTTTTTAATCTTGTTCACTTGCAAAAAAATTGTATAAAAACAAGATTTTTTATTGAAATTATCACATTTTAATTATATTATGTAACAACTTGATTTATTGGTAATAATTAATTCATAAAATTGTTAAATATAAATAAGTTTAATTTTAATCCAAACTAGATATTCTGTAACCAACCATAATATTATTTAATAACTTAATTAATTATAAAAAAACACTAGAAATACTTTAAGGATGTATTTTAAAATTAGGCATGTTATATTTTGGTTATAAACAAGGGTTGGTTGATGTAGCCTCGTCAATAATATTATAAGCTATCGTTAAAATATGTTAATAGATTATAAGTGTTATATTATATAGTTTTTTTTTTTTTTTTTTTTTTTTTTTTTTTTTTAATGTAAAAATGTTCTTATTTATAAACGAATTAAAGATGAAATTAAATCTATGCAATTTTAAACAACATTTTAGAAAAGATACCATTAAGCTATTTTATTATTACAAGGTTGATTTAAAATTATATTTTACTAACAATAATCAAATACTAAACTTTATACACGCAACTCAACATATTTTATTTATTTATTTTATTAATTAATTAACGCTAAATGAAATTACAAAGTTAGATAATATACACAAGTTATAGAACATAATCATAACAAAATTACACTATATATTTATAAGCTCTCTGGTATATAAATAGATAATAGTTAACAATTTCAAAAGAGAGAAAAAAATAGAATAAAACAACATTTTTACCTAAAGGCACAGCGATAAGCTAAACGTGAAATATGGAAAATAAAACAGAGGTAATAATAAAAAAGTGTTTGGTAATAAACTATATAAAAATAATAAAAATACAAAGTTTAGTAATGTTAAGGAGATGAAGTATTCTGTATGGTTGTGATTGTATCTAGTTCTGTAGGAAGTAACGTAGAATGGTGTCTTGTTGTATACATAGGAACACGAAAAGAGTTGGATGAAAGAAGATCAAGGACATCGATAAAATCATTTAGAATAGGAAAGATAAATGAATGTCTGCTACAATACGATTAATGGAAGGAGTAGGAATATCTATGAACGAGCTTATAGAAGAATAGTGATGAAGTGGAAATCATGATAAATTTATTGTTAATAAGGAAATTCGTTTAAATTACTTCAATAATAGAAAATAAAATAATCAATATCAATTTAATAATTTATTTTTTTATTTTTTACAAAAACCCATGATTACTTAAAGGAATATTAAGAAAAATGTTAATAAGAAACTAAATTATTATTCATTTAAAGATAAAAACATATTTGTATTTATTGTTTATTTTCTAATTCAGTAACCAACAAACTAGACAGAGTATAATTATATTATCAGTTAACAAATTGCTTCTATAGTTTTAACATCGGTAAATTACATAAAATGTTTATCATAACACAATTTAAGATTAAGTTTTTAAAAATTTCATAGCGCCTATAATAAGTAGTTTTATCAGTTTTGAATGTTACTAGGTAAACAAATAAAATTAATAAATACATACACATTAAAGAAATTACTATCTAATTTTTTTAATATTTTTATTGAAGATAGTTATTAATTAACTTATATATAATTGAATAAAAAAATAATTGAAGGCCACTGAAGTTATCAACCTCTTTTATTACTACTCCAAATGCGAGAATAACTGACCGTACATATCAACTTTAAACATATCTCAGTAACTACAGATTTTCACAAACCTTAATCTCCTGACCACCTCGTGATAAACCATTCAAATATTATGTTAATTAAATGACTGATCATTAAATAAAATTTAAGAACAAAATATTACTCAAAATAAGACAACATTTGAAAGTTATATATCGTAATAAGTGATAAATTGAAAAAAAAACCAACTAAAGAATAAATATAACCATTTTGACACATTCAATTACAATTTATTTGCAACACGCCAATTTACAAACTAGCCAAGTTTAAATTGAATAGAAAGTCATTTATCCACACAAATATCGTTGAGCCAACTTCACGTTCGCCAAAAATGAATGAAAAATATTAGGTTTACGAAATATTCTGGCCCCCGTAACATAAACGGTTTTAACAAATAAGTTATTATCAACTATTCTGGATTAATAAAAATGTATGTAAAATTTATATCTAATTTTTTTTATTTATAATATTGCTATCATGCATTTTAATGACTATATTTTTTCTTTTACCTATATAAAACTGAAAATATATTATCGTACTATACATACTATCCTTAACTTTTTTTTTCTTTTTTAACAATATAAATTAAATATAATGAAACATTACTATTGATAAATAATATAAATATTAATATTATAGTTTTTATATACAAGTGTGCCTATTTTTTTTTTAAATATCATAAGTGTGAAGTTATAAATTACATAGTTTAATGTTTTACAAAAGTTATTTACACTGGATTTATTCTCCAAAATAATAATATTACAAAAGTTCGATCAACGTTTCAAACAAACAAAAGTTTCTACACCAAACACATGGTATTTATGAAAAAAAAGAAAAGAAATATCTGTTATCATTTTATGTAGCTTAAAATCTTCAATCAATTGAAATAATATATACAACTTCAATAAAATAAGAATATTAAACCAATCATAGTTACTTGTTATTTTTTATTGACAACCAAAAAAAGAAATAAGAAAAGGTCCATTTTTTCAAGATATAAAACTTTCTTGTACTAATATTAAATTTTAAAAAATAAGCAATCAATCAATCTCACATGGTTTTATTAAATTAAATGAAAAAAAAAATAAAATAAAAATATCTTAGTAAATACAAAGATACATATAACATAATATTATCATATTCAAACACAGAACTATACAATTACTTGATAAAAACCATTGTATAGTATTATCTCACACAAAAAAAAATAGTACTGACATTTTTAAAAATTATACTTTGCCTTTTTTTAATAAAAAAAAAAAACTATGTAATTATTTAAATATACTTTTGAAAGTTTCATATTCAAAGTATAAAATATAAGTATAATATTAATAAATAGATTGATATTATTTTTATCTGTGCGGAACTTATATTTTTTATAACGGTATGTACCTATTTATTGAAGTCCCTCATTCGTCAATCAAAAATATATTATTACTAGGTTCTTTGTAAATTTTTTTCACACAGAATTCTAAAATAAAAAATAAAAACATAAGTAAAAATTTTTTTCATTGACATTTAAACTTAAACTAAATTAAATATTTAAATTTAGAATAACGAATTTTGTTCTAATCCAGTCTCTTCTGTTTTAAAACCAACCTTTTTAGTGGCTTAATTTTATCCAAAAAAAAAAAAAAAAACATATATAAAATCTGTTATATTTTGTGTAATAACTGAAATAGAATTCATGTTAAATAATTTAATAATCATTCAAACATTAAATATCTATTCATTTATTATTATTATTATTAATATTATTATTAAGTATATATCATGATAACATAAATATTTATACTAAATTAATTGTTTAAGAATATTTCTATTGTTAAATAGATTTTTGAACCTTTATTTCTTTTAGTATTAAATAATGATCCATAAAAAAAATTGTCAGTAAATTTAGAGAAGAAAGATTATAAATCCTAGAGCATTTCTTAACAAACTAGAAAAATTAACAGATAACAGCTCAATTCATAGCCATAAAAAAATTTTAGGTACTAAAAAATAGGGTGTTGAAATAATCTTAGTTTGATCATTGAAATATATGAAATATCTTCCATTTGTATCAGTATTGGTATTATAAAAAATTAATGTATATATATATATATATATATATATTGTAAGTGTAATTAAATAAAAAAAATCTTTCAATACAATTTGATTATTTAATTTATTAATGCATTACAAATAACGATAATAGTATTTATTATTATTATAATTTAAAGTATCTTTGTTTAAAACATATCATAATGCATGAATTATTTTAATAGTAAAATAATAATTATAATAATGATAAATTAAAATAAAAAAAATGATATAATCAATAATAAAGTAGTCAATAGTAGTAAAAAATTTAGGTACCTAAATTCGTATAACCTAATATTTTAGTGTACAATATCAACTAAAATAATAGCTAATAAATTTAATTATATTGATGAAATATAGAGAAGATTATACTCAGACAAAATTAACTAAAAGGAGCAAAGGAAAAATAATAATAATATTGAATTGAAAAAAAAAAGAATAGTACAATAACTTAATTAAGGGTTGAATAGAGCATTTAAAAAATATGAATTTGTTATATAATTTACCTAAACTAGAATAAGGGATAAACATTTTTTAACTGCCAAATGTTTAAAATAAAACATACAAAACATAAAAAAAAATATAAGCAGTTTTGATAACCTACCCCAATATACCAGTATAATGCGATGTGCATATATATTATATTATATTTAACAGTCACAATATATATTTTATGCTTTAAATACAGAATTTGAAACTGAAAACATTTTTTTCTATTTCTATTTTGTATACCAGTAGGTATTGATTTTTTGCAATTTTTATTTTGTTTTCGATTTTTTCTGATTTTAAATTTTAAAATAGTTTATGATTATTTATGGTTTTCAAAACAAGTATTAAAAACCTATTTTAAGCCCATTTACCATAAAAGTGAGTAAATCATTAATAAAAACAACTGCAAAATTTATAAAGTAAAACTACACATTAGTTAGTCAATTAAAAATGTAATTAAAATAGAATCAACAAAAACTAGAAAAACATAACATATTATGTTGTGGTTGACATGCAATATAAGTTTAAACAAATCATTAAAACTTAGAAGAAACTTAGACTACCTAATTCAACTACTGATTTAGTTTTAATATAATACGTTTAATGCATTTTGAAAATATACGAGTATAGTTTAGTAAATACAAAGTTTTGAATAAACCAATAACAGCAACGGAGCAACGAAAGTCAAAGCGTGTGCCATGCTTTAGGTTTTATATCTACACACAAAAAAAAAAAACTTATATGGAAATAATTGGAAAAAATCAATTATTTTTTGCGAGTAGGTTTATGTTACTTTTAATGAACTTATTTAGACATATACAGCTAGAGTGAATTATGGTGTTTGTCTCAGACAATAATTTTTTCTCGCTTATTTGATTGAAAATTATTTGTATATAGGTTGACATTATATATAATCCATGTATTTTAAGTTAAAAAAAAATAAATGATTAAAATTTATAAAAAAAAAAAATGTGGTCACTTTTTATAATATATTAGAAAAATACATTTGATACCATTTGTTTGTAAATAATTAACTATTATTATTTTAATTTCAACTAGTGTTTAAAGTAAGTATAATATTTAATCAAGTGTCTTCTGATTAATCATGAATAAAAAAAAAAATTGGATTATAGTTTTAATCGTTGATATTAAATCTATAAATTGAGTGAACAAAAATAATAATATATTATGTACTACAAAAAAAAGTATAATAACTTAAAAAATAAAATTAAGTGTATTTTTATAACAATTACTTAAAAATTACAATTATATGCTACAATGTTATTAAAAAAAAAAAAATTGCATTTTAAAAAACATTGTTGGTAGCTGATTAACAATATGAATACAATATTTTGATTGTTAAGTACATGTGAGTATTTAAATAAAATCAATTTTATTTTACTAAAAGATTACACACACGTATTTTTTATTTGATAAAAGCCATCACTATTTTAAAAAAATAAACTTTTTAATACTTATACAATTTTTATTAAAAATAAAGGCTTTTGAATGAACAAGGAGTAAAGACAATACTTTTAGAATATTCAGTATTTAAATACCTACCTTTCTTCTAAAAAATGCGTGTAAAACTATATTCAAATTGAAAGGATGGGATTCAAAAACAATTGAAATAAGATAGAGAATAAAAGAACTAACACTTAATTTATTCTCTTTAGAAAATCATTAGTGAATAATGGTAGGTATAATAATTTATCTTATATTAAGATTAAGAGAAAAATAGTTTATAGTAAAGTAGACTCTTTCTCTCTCGAAAAGGATTCTAAATAAACTAGTTAATAATAATTTTAACCTTGATCAAATGCGTCGTCAAGTTCAATATTTTTCAAAATAGTTTCAGTATTTTTTAAACAGTTCATATTTTTAATAATTATAATCTATATTTAATAGTATATTTAATATGCGTAAAATATAAATTTTTAATATTTTTTACACTGATCAGCGGTATTAAGTATTTAATTGAATAATTAATCTAATTTGATTGTGATTAACTTTTTTGAAACAATCGTTACAGATCTTTGTAAACAGTTGAAACAGTGAAAAAAAATGTTGAATGTGTATAAAAAACCCCATTAAAAAATTAAAAAAACTTGAGAAAATATAAACCAAAGTACTCGTATACAAAAATTAAAAATAACTCATTTTTTGGATTTATTTCAAACATTATTTATTTTACTACTGTTATTTTTTTCACTATTATTTAATGATCAATAATTTCCCTGTGTCACGATTTACTTAATTTAATAATTGAAGAAGAAAAACATTATTAACGTAATCAAACGTTTTGAACTTAACATCCATAAGTTAAATTTGTTTATTTCATAATATTTTTTTGATTTTAATTATTTAAATACGATTATGCAACCCCAAAAATACTTAGTAATAATAACTAATATTTAGTATAAGTAATATGCTTCTAATATTAAACACGACTATGGCATCTATTTATAAATACTCTTAGTTCATAAATATATGTAGCTTAACAATAGATAGTATTTAATTCCCATTATGTACCAGTGGATCTTAGAGAAATATCCTATATAGCCTCATAGTATACACTAATTATTTCTTTACTTTCATTCAAATTTTTCTCTAATTCTAAAGAATATTATGACGTATAACTGAATTTTACATACTTATTTGCATAAACAATGAATCTACTTAATTATAGTTCGGATAATTAACCAAATGTGTATAATTTAATGAGCAACGGTTAACATCACGTCATATTCTATTACAGATCATTTTTTTATTTAAAATATACTATAAGAAGAGAATCTTAATCTAATGAATTAAAATGTATTTAATCGAAATAGGAATTATAATAGAATAAATTGTAAAATTATTTTAATAATGAAAGGGTTTCATTAAATAACTAAAAATAACGCTATACGATAAAGCAATAGAGAATGCTCTATTTCATCCAACAAGAATCTCATCATTTACTTCTTTTATGCTTACTATTGATAGCTATCAATTATATATTTAATTTATTTATTCAATATCTTGTTGACGATGCATCAACTGATTTATTCATTAGTCCAATAGAGTTAAAGATAATATCCTTAAGACTGGAATTAATTGAGTTAAATAGAACTGTAGTCAATTGTTTACAATTAAATTACATTTTTAAGAAAATAACCTTTACGACAATGTTTAACTAGTATACAGTTAATGATAAAAAAATTATTGTTTTAAATAGCTATAATTTTAATATATATTTTAAAATTTTTAAGTTTATTTTCTTATACAAATAATATTGTACTTACTAAACTTATAGTTATGAGTTTAAATAAAAACTCAATAATTTAAGTTGAAAATAGTGATTTCATATTATAAATCTCCATGCTTACAAAGTTAAATTATTATTTTCGAATAAAATATAACACACTAATTAAAAACATTAATATTACGTTTAATATCGTTTTATTGTTTTAAAAAGTAAGCAATAAAAATATTATGATGACTTGATATATTTAACAAGTAATTCATTATTAAAATACCAAGTTATTTAAAAATGTAATTTAATAATAATATACAAAAATCAAATTTAATTTTTAAATTCTGATCTTTTTGATTTATTGTCGTGTCTTTTCAAAGCAATTCAAAAATCCGAATACCTACTTTTTAAATATAATCCTAAGATATATAACTTAGCACTACTGTATTATATAAGAAATACATGTGTCTAAGTCCTAAGATAATAAACTGTATTAGAAAATTATTTTTTCATCATTTATAGTTATACTTGACATTTAAAAGTATAAAATTATAAACATAATTATTAATTATGAATAAAATCATAACGTATAGTGAGTAAAGTATAGCTAATTTAGAGAATCACACATAAACAATAAAATGACAAATAACAATAGTTAAGAAATACGGTTTTAAAGTTCAGTTCATACTTATTAATACATTACAATTCCACTTCATTATTTATACATTCAATTTATTTTGGTTAAAAAAATAAACAATTTCAATCCTGATTTACTTATTAATCAATACTAAATAAAAACAATGCTTAATATTTTTGTAGTTATCTTTTATAAAATAAAATATGCTCATTTTTATGTTTAAACTCAAAACACGAATACATGAATACATTATTATGATGTAAATACCTAATTATTAGTGGATGAATGGATTATTGAACGTCTTAATTTATGTACGTCTAACACGTGTAAAATAAAAATATTCGTTACATAAAATTAAAACTTATTTCAGTGTGACAACTCATTATATATGATCAAAAAAATATAATTGTGTTACTTTAATATTAACAGTTCATAACAATAATAAATATTAAATATTAGAGCATAATATGTGTGTTTTAAATATTCACTACTCGTAAATTTTATGAACCGGTAATCAATGTATGTAGAGCCAATTTATATTTTTAATTGTCATGTACACAAATTTTTATATAGGGTATACTGCTGTAATCATTGTACGTTAATCTTGTATAATACAATTTTTCTACTGTACCTAATAATACTTTTTGCATGATTTTAATCACCTTCCAAACTTTACTCCAGTAACAAACATTGATCATAAAATAAACTCATCATAACTAACTAAGATCAGAACAAAGTTATCAGGATATTCGATGATACATATATATTATTTCCCTCATACACAATACGTGTATAGTAAAGAGTATAGACGGTATATTAAGTAAATAATACTAAGTACACCTGCACATGACTAAATATGTATTGAATTAGGTACTATTATTGTTTATTTGGTGCTTTATTTGACATACATGTTTATATTAAATATAAAAGTACCAATAATAAATAATTTTGTAAACGAAAAATTAAATTAATAATTAATAATATTATACTAACCTGTTATATTATGATATTGCTTTCATTTTTATTAAATATTTAAGATTATTATTTTGTTTTGTTTTAATGACAATCATATCAAACTCAATAACAAAAACACTTATTTGCCTAAAAAAAATTCCAATATTTTATTTCATAAAGTTTTGAACGATAATTTAAAGTTTCTAATTTAAAAGTTTAAAGTTTACCTTATATGTATATAATTTACAAAATAGATTTTATTGTTATATTCAGGTAACTATACATATAAATAAATTCACATATTATATATATTGTATATAATGTGTTTATAATCATGTTACTTTTAAGATAACTACACCATACCATACATTTTAAACAATATAAAAGTATACAGTTTAAATAGGTTAAGAGTCATGTTTATTATAGATCTTTGTATAACAATTTAATGTTAATAACTCTTATAGTTTTAAATGATAAATGTAAATTTGAATAAATTGTTATTTATATAAATATAACCACATTATTTAATATACAATAACGATAGGTAATGGAAATCTTCTAAGGTAGTGTGCCTGACGTAAATACACTTAACGGTAAAAGGAAATCGTAAAAGGAATTTACACAATTGTCTATATCACTTCCAATATATTTAATTTGAAATTTCCCGCTTTCGTAAAACAAACATATGAATATTTTACTAACATTGCACATCGCACACTTCGAAGATTTAGTAGTTATATTGACAGTCAACCAAAGTTTTCAATAGTCAATCGTATATACATTATTAAGCCACAAAGGTAATTTAATATTTTAATACATATATAGCTTATTACTAAAGTTCAAACATGTTAGATACAGAACAAGGAACTTAAAGTCGTATTGTTATTCACAACAACAACAATTTAACAACAGAAAATAGCAAATTAAAAGAACATTTTTACAAGAAATATTTTAATCTCTACCTAAGGGCTAAGGAAACAATCATTATATCGGATACGGATAATTACTTCTATGCATCAGAAAAAAAATAATACATATTATATTAAAAGGTAGACAAACATGGTGTGAAGTCACGCATTAATGGTACATTTAAAGATTGAATTTTTTTTTTTATTATTATTATTTATTGAGTATAATATTCAATGTAATATTAATGTCCATTATTAGTATTATATATGTTAGCGGAAATGTGTGTAATATATCTAATTTATAAAATGCTTAGAAATCCTATACAATACCTGGTAATTTTTAAAGAAGTGTATAATATTATATTTTTTTTTTACATACATTTCTAAAATATTTTGTATAATAATTAATATTTAGGCATTTTAGAAACAAAAAATAATAATAATTTGTGAATTGTATGGGTAATACACAGTCATTAATTACTATTACTGTTATATTATTCTAGAAAACACAAAAATGTATGTAAAACATAGGTAATTATAAGGAAAAAACACAATATATTTTTTTACATTTTTAGGTGAAGGTAAATTATTAAATATCAATACTGATAACATGGATTTAATACATAACCTATAAATTATTTGGCATTTAATTTAACTTTCAGGTAATTTTAAAACAATTTTATAGATTGCGACTATAGTTGGTATTAGATAGAGTTCCTATACATTTTAAAAATACACATTACCGTGAACATATACAATATACATATAATTGATCATAACACCATTTACGTTTAAAGGGGTCTTGATTAACGGGAATTGTAGGACTACAAGAATTTTGATAAGTAAATTAAATTAGAGGATTGGATGATTGTAGAAACGTTTTTAAAATAATTTAGATTCTTTGTGGATGGATTTTAAGGAGCATTAATTCATTTTCTTAGCGCAATATTTTGAAAATTTTTAATTTCATAAATATAAGAAAGTGATTTTATATCGGGATCATAATTTTATTGGTGAATATTATACCATTTTTGTCTATGTATCAACAACTGAAGTGTCAAAAGCAGTGGATTAATATAACATAATTATTTTTTATACAACTTTAGGAATTGAATATGAAAAATACAGGTGTTTTTTTTTCTATTATATTATTCACAAATTTCTATGTTAATATTTTTTTTTCTAGAATTAATAAAAATTAATAAAATATTACCATTAAAAAATGTAATAAATGTAAAAATTTTAATATAATTTAAAGCCAAAAATGCATTAGGTTGTGCAATATTAACGGTTTCGACAGATAATTCAAATATTTTCGATAAAACCTATAGAATAATACCAGATATATTTTAAAAGTTCGACGCAGTGACATTGTTGTACACGCGTTTCAGAATTCGGTTAAAGATCGACACCGAAATATAACAGGCCTTTTTGCGTCGTTATAAATTTAATTTATTTTTATATATCTACCACACGTATTGAAGCGCTACATCAGATCAATTATATAACACATGACAGAAATTCAACCGTACGTGCACGAACTTTCACCGCGAAAATTACCTATTATCATCGGATAGCTTAATATATATGTACTCCCTCGGCGATCAGCATTGTCATAAAAACTTAAATCTTTCACAATTTAATCTTTAATCTTTCTCTTCCAATACCAGGGGATACCGCTATACTGTCATCAAAAAATGTAATAACAATTATCAAAATAAGTATATTGTTTTATAAAAACACTTATGGGTACAGAAATTTAATATATTACCAAATAGGCAATTTTAAAATTAAAATTTCATGTCAAAAATTTAAAAAAAAAAAATTATAAGTTATCATTTAACATTATTATAATGATCGAGAGATTTGAATAATTTATGTTTTAAAAGAATAAAACCAATTCAGAATACAATAATATAATATGGTTAGGTATTGTAGCTAGAAGACTCGTAAGGGATGAATGCCATAATATATAATTAACGTTGAACGTAAAATTCAGACTTAAACACTATTTATCTAGAATTCTAAAACTATCCAACCCAATTTAACCAATATATGATCAATATATTTAAGTAAAAATGTCATCTATATGAGTTATATGATTCTTTGATAAGTATACAATAACTAATAATTTAATAAAGTGGTAAGCACAAAAAACTATGTTGAAATCCAAAACATTGTCATTATCTCTTCCTATTTTTACGTTTGTTAACTTTTTTCATAAAATGTATTCCAAAGTATTACTATTCTTCAGTGCCAAACTCGAAGTGTATTGATATAATATATAGGATTAATTATCGAGTTATAACTCGACCAAGTGACCAGATTATTTAATAATGCTAAATTGCATTGTAATAAATTGCCATAATAGTTGATTAGTATTCAAAGAAAATAACTATAGCTATAATGGGAAGCTTGAAAAAACGATTGAGTAACAATTATGTAGATTATATTTTTAAAATTAATTAGTTTAAATATTAATTTATAGTAAATTATTTTAATGTTATTTAATTAGTGAACATTCATTCATTTATAAACATTATTTTATTATCATTGAAAAACTTTCAATTAACTCTTATTAGTGCAATATGTTAATTTTTAACGAGAAACATTATTTTAGGTATATAATGAGATACAATATAATATATTGATACGTTTATAATCCTGAAAATATTGGTTAACATTTTAAAATTAAGGAAAAATGTATAATCTTTTAAAATAATTTTCATTATATTTGTTATTTGCATAACAATAATAATAAAAAAAAAAAATTAAACTTATTTAATAATTAAAGATCACAAAGTCAATAAAATAAATCTTTTTTTTAGAATTTAGTAATTTACAAATAGTTATAACCATTGGATAAAATAATTCGATAAATTAACATTTTCAAATTTTAAATATTTTTTTATTTTTTTTTTTTGCAATTCATATAATGATAAATCATTTCACCATTTTTTTGTTTTTATTAAATTTAGCATAGTAATATATTGCATAATTTAATGAAAATAACATATACCTATTGATGATTATCTGCATTTCTAAACATATTTAGAACATTGACTTTTGAAATCCTTGAAATATATAAAAGACACTAAATTATAGCAAGAATCGACTATAGTATAGAAGTTATATTCACGTCATCGAGACATAATAGTGTTAAGCTAAATAATTATCACTCAATCTTACATGCGAAAATTTGAGATTATACTAAACACAAAATAAAAGGTGGCATAGACGCTCTTAGTATGCCAAAATAATATAATTTCTATAGTCTATTAATTGAAAACACAACAACACCGTGTACGATATATTTATATGAATTCAATTTAACATATTATTATTCTCATGATTTAGAAAATATTCAAAAAAATAAAATAATGTTTTTATTCTATTATTAAGTAATATATAAGTATTTACCAACATTTAGTTTTAAATTCAAATTAATTTAGAATAGGTACTTAGAATATTAAATAATAAATTTAAAAATAAATGTATAGAAATAGTAATTGAAAATAACAAATAGCCTAATGATTCATCAAAATATTAACAACAAAAAATACTTAAGAAGATAAAAATAAGTTAAAATTTAAAAACATTAAAAATATAAAAATTGTTTGTAAATTTTTAAATTCAAACAAACTTTTATTTTTCTAATTCTATAACTTTTAGCATTTATTTTTTTTCAAATATTTATTATATAATATATTAATTGATTTTTTACATTAAGTATAACTAATATAAGCGATGTATAGGAATGTTTTTTTTTTTTTTTTTTTAAATCGTTTATTTATGAATTTACAATCTATACAAAATGGTACAATAAGTAAATGTGATAATAATTATAACTTATAAGTGGCAATGAGGAAAGTACAATGAGTAGAAGTTTCACATTAGAAATTCCTACGTGGAAGGTAATTTAGGGGGAAATAGTAATATACAAGGTTAAGATTAATGTACGTTGAGAAGATCTCTGGGCCATTCACGTTTGAGGCGTCTGGCTGGGTTGTCTGGAAGAGCATTGGTATGAAGTTGAGCGATGAGGGGGTTTGAGTGATGTTCCATATTGGAGTGCAGGCGAAGATAATATTTGATAGCTGTATATTTAATGGTGGGTATTTTGAGGTCGTTATGAAGAGCAATATTTGTGACGTACCAAGGGGCTTTAGCAATCATGCGGAGGCAGATGGCTTGGAATGCTTGTATGGTTCTAGTGTTCGATGGTTTAGTGGTACCCCAGAGAGCTATTCCGTATGACCAGATAGGTTGCAGAAGGGATTTGTAGAGTAGTAAACGGTTGGAGATTTGCATATTAGATTTCATGAGAGGCCTGAGGATATGTAGGCGGCTGTTTAATTGTTTGCGTTTAGTTTTGAGGTGGGGCCCCAGGTGAGCCTTCTGTCAAACAGTAAGCCGAGATATTTGACTTCATTTGTGTGGGGAATGGTTGCATTCTCAAATGATATATGAGGACAGTCACCTGGGCGGAGGGAGAAAGTGACATGGGAAGACTTGTAGTCGTTGATCTTGATTTTCCATGATTTGAACCAGTGAGATAGGCTAGGTTCTTCCGTGTTGTTGGTGATTCCGTTTGCGTTCCAAAGAAGAATGGTTAAGGCGGATAACTTATTTTCTGTCATTGTTTGAGATAAGTTTTTCGATGAGTGATGTAAGTAGGGATATCAGGGGATTGATTAGCGATCTGAATTCCATGATGAAAGACGTGAGTTGATCCGTTGTGTTATTCGGAACACTAGGGATAGGAGATTCTTGATGTGTTCTGTGTAAATGATTGTGCGTATTTTGTGGCAGGGGAGGGAATTCCACGTGGGTGTTTTTTAGAGGTTCTTGTGAGGAGGAAGATGCTTGGTGGTTCGGTGCGTTTTTGTGCCAAGGATTCGAAGGTAAGTGTTTTCTATTTTTGCTGAGTTCTTTGTGCACTGAGCAACCTCTGTAGTTGGCCGGATGTGGACCACCGCATAGGGCACATTTGGCGGGTTGAGTTCGATCTTTTTGGCATTGTGATGAGTCATGGGGATCACCGCAGCGAACACATCTGGGGTGGTGGTTGCAGTAAGTGCGTGTATGACCATATGATTGACATCGAAGGCATTGAGGAGTGTCTTTTTTTGGACGAGGAGCTTCGACTTTTATTTTTGAGTAGTATAAGAGTGAAAGCTTGAAGATATCAGGGTTGTTAATATCCGGTTCAAGGTCAATGAAGAACATAGGGAGAGGTGCCTTGGATTGTCTGTGAAGTACATTCATAATATTTCTGGGTTGGAAGCCAAGTGAGGTTAATTCGTCTTTTATGAATGATAGAACACCACGAGTTATTAAATCGATCGATTATAGATACATATATTATTTTATACATAACAATATATATATATATATATGTGTGTGTGTTTATAGTATTTTATGGATAATGGTTTTAGTGAAAATGGTTACCTATAAAATGCTACAAGTTTTACTTAAATTGATAATTTGAGGATTCTATTAATAAATGTTCTTTATTACCGTGATTCTCTGTAATATTCTCATTATAATAAAATGTATAGGTTCAAAATACTACCATTGATTTTTCAATACTTAATATAATTTACTTAATTATTGTATTGAAAAACACTGATTTTTAATAATATTACCAATATATTAAAGAATTAATGATCAGTATTATAACTATTTATAAATATATTAGTTAGGTACCTACTTAGCAATTTTTTCAACTAAAATTTGATGTATTAAAATGTTACACATTTCTAAACGATAATATTATATTATACTTTATACCATTAACCATTATTATCAAAAATTAATTAGCTAATTAACTAAATAATAAAATATATTTTCATTTTTTTATATTTTAAATACATTTTTAAATAAACTATGAATTATTTATATTGTTATGTCATGAATAAGTAATGCATTATTAACAAGTTAATAAAACAGAACTTAACAAATCTCTAAATATTTATTCAAAATTATTAGATGTATGTATATATGGCTAAATTATTTTTATTTCTGACAAACTATATTAGAATTTTAAAAATTATCTATAGCTAATAAAATAAAGAAAAAAAGTTTTAATTTACTATGGTAATTATAAAAATGTAATTTAATCTTAAAAACAAGTCAAAACTATTTAAAAATATTAAAATATTAATTCTAAATTTAATATTAACCTAAATATAACATAATTAACATACTCAATAAATTATAAAAAATAATTATTATTCTTTATAATATTTTATATATTTACGTATAAAATTATCAATGTTCGTTTTGTAAATTATAATAATAAGTTTCATACTTTCATGTGATATTCTTAGTACCTAAGTTTAAAAATCGTGAAAGTATGTCAAATTATCTTATAACCTATTTATTTTTCTATTATAAAGTATTTAAACTTAAGCTCTATTTACACATAACTGTTTCGTGTCCAATCCATATCCGTTGTCCGTGCCCGTTCAGTGTGGTTAGAACTTATCTACTGAGCACACACTTTTTTTTTTACATTCCATTTCTCATTGTTGTTTTGGCCTTTGGGTGTTTTAAAAAAATTATAGTATGACTAGAAGTGAAAACAAATCACTAAAATATCTTCCTTTGCTTTGCTACTGAATGAAGAAAATGAAAAGAACAAATAAAAACGGATTTGGGTTCATGATCTATGAAAAAAAATATAAATGAAAGCGAATTTGCTACTTTGTATGGAGAGTTGGTAGATCATAAAACAATTTTTTTTGTTGAATATTTTCGAATTTCACAGTACTGTTTTATTATTAAGTAAAATTGAATATTATATAAAAAAAAAAACAAAATACTTTTTGGAGACAGGCAATAACACCAAAAAAAACAATTAGCTGTTTGTCTGAAGTATGTATACTATATAGATATACCTAGTACCTTCTTATAACCAAACTGTATGCAATTATAATTTGACTGAACAATATTATAATTTAATTAATTAATTTGAGAATAATAAAATTAATAATACAACATATTTTTTAATTAAATACCTAAAATAGTGTTAATTTTAAGCAATTTAAATTTAAAAAAAAAACAAAACAAAACATAATAACAATCAATTCCACAAACATCATATTTAAAAGGTAGGTAATATTTTGTTATGTGATATTATTATATATTATCTTTATTTGAAAAATATGCAAAATATTTAGTAGCTGACTCATTTTTTTATGGTTTTGTTTTTGGTTGTTTAAATTTGTTAATTGACTGGGGTACAGATAAATTTGAGTATATTTCTTAGTGCGATTGTATATTGGTTTGATTTGAAATATTCTGATTAAACTATGGGCGTGAAGATGACAAAGTTGATATTAACATATTTTGGGTCCTTTGTAAATGTATAAGATTTCGAGTAATACTCATATACGAATCAATATTTTTATTAAGAAATAGAATTAGTGATGAAGATGAATACAGAGTTGAAATTGGTGTTAAAGTATCGTTTAGCACGGGTACATTTTTAAAATTTTGAAAATTATTTAACACAAATTGATGAACCTAATGTGGAGATGTTGTAAATTAATAATCAGATGTAGTTTATGAGCTAATATCATGTGGCATTTCTATATTTTTTTCATTGGCATTGGTACACATGATTTCAGATTTTGATGTATATGATTAAGTTTTTGAAAAAAAAACTTTTAAAAACTCAAAATTTTTTTTTAACTTAAAACTTTTTTAAAATTTTACAAATAAATCTCACGAGTAGGTAAGAACAGACCGATCAAGTTGTCAGTTGTCACTGACGGCTGTTTACATTGTTTCGTATTTTCCATAACTGTATCAGTGAAATCCCCCAAAACATAGTCTCCGACAAATTTTAAAATACGGATACTGAACGGACACGAAACGTACATGTATAAACATGCCTATTTAATAACAAGTAAACAAACATAAAACGCCGGATACAGAACGGACGGCACTGATACTGAACGGACACGGAACGGTTATGTGTAAATAGACCTTAAAGCAAATTTAATTTAAACACACAGACCTAAAGCCTACAAGCATAACAGAATAAGCTTGCTGATGAGCATCGTCACTGGTTTGATTTTGGCCATTAACAAAAGGCCTCTTAAAAGAAGACTATTCAAAAATCTAGTGGCATCACTATTCTCCTTTGTTTAGAAAAAAACAAAAATTACTGTTCAGCCAAACATTCTAAGCTAATTTTATTAAAAGGAACAGACCGTTGTTATAAACTAAAAAATAATAAAAAAATTTAACTCACTTTGCTGTATAGTAAATGGCAAGTATGCTTATCATTAAATAGGTATTGGAAGTGTTAAATTTTAATTCAATGGTAAATAACTGACATGAAAAAACTATTTTGAGCCAGATGGTCTATCACCAGATTATTTACCATAATATTATATTACCAGATGGTATATGTATAACTAAATATTATATTTTAGGATTTTATATTTCCATAAGAAATACATTTGAGTAAATTATTTCTTGCCAAAACTATCACATTTATCATATTATTAATCATTATGGCAATAAATATTTATATCTTATATTATTTTTATTTCTCGTCATGTCTGAGTCAATACAGACTAATCGTAGGACGGTGTGAATAAATGCATAATATAGTAAATAAACAAAACCTTAAAATGTATTTATATATATATTGAAAATGTTGTTTTATATAGCAATAATGTACGAAATAGCTTCAAGTCTCCCCCAAAAATATGTTTGGATAACTACGGAATAATTAAAATAATTATATTTTGTTTAAATGTACATTTTGTCAAAAATTGAACTTAAAATGCTTTAAAAAAAAAAAATTGTGCATATTTTAAATATTTTTTACCTATTATAAAAACAACTTAATATTAGTGTAATTCCCATAATTATTCTACTTACTAATTTATATTACTGATTATAATAATTAATTTTCCATTTCTAATAATTAAAAGTAAAAGTTAGTTACACAACCTCTGTTTACACCAAATAAATAAATTTTTCTAAGAAAAGAATAAAATAGAAATCCTATGATGTAAAATTATATTCAATGCTTTTAAGTGGTCATGATAATGTCTCTAGAAACATGAACATTGAATCACAAGTGTAGATTATGTCACATTATCAAAAAATAGAAATGTGCTATTTAATAGCTTTGTGTTATACTATAATCCTAGCACAACATTGTATGATTTACAAAAATACTAGTAGTATGCAATTTTTTTTTTTTTTTTTAAGTAGCTTTAACATAAAATAAATGAAACAAAATTACGTGAAGTTTTTTCGTTATTCACCTTATCGGTTTACATCAATTTTTTATTGAGGGATATACTCGTACCACATTTTTAGATCCATAAATATTCAGGTTCATAAACAAAATTATGATGGAAACTGGGATCAATAATTTATTGATACTCCAATGATATTATATTTCAAAATATTTTATATACATATATAGGTATCTAGTTATAGTGAATATTATGAAATATAGTCATCGGTTGGTATAAAATATAAATTTTAACGTATAATTAATAATTTAATCATATTTTATATAATTATACTTTGAAACTATTTGATGTTAAGACATTACTTTTTATTATTATACGTTTTTTGAATTATAAAATGTATATATTTAAATAATCATGTAAAAATTAAATATTATAGAAACAGAAAAATTACTATAAACACTAATCAAATACCAAAATAATTTAGGTTGTGGTAAATGATAAATTACAGTTATATTAATAAAAAGATCGATCCAAATCTAAATACAAAATTATAACTATACCTAGTGGTATGGCGAATAGTGTAATCGAAATATTGCTGCCTTTGATCGTGTTGAGATAAATCATGTATGTGGGCATGGTTATGGGTAATTGACATAAGACAGAGTAAAAATTATGATACTAAAACTAAATTATTAATTAAATGTAGTTTTTAAGTTAAAGTTCTTTATTGCTATAAGCCTATGACTTGTAAACCTTTATCGGATTTTGGATTAATGGATTACAGAATTACATCTATAGAATATCAAATTCCCCACAGAACTTACTCTATCATAATAAAAATAAATAAATTATCAAAAGATAAAGCTATAAATATTTTATCATTTAGATCGTATACATATTTAGATTATATACGAATATTAGTGGAAGTTTTAAAGTAATTATTATTTAATATGCTTATGTATTAGATTATATTTAAAATTCATTAACTTTGAAGAACTTATGATAATGTAAAAAATGATTTCTTCTTAAGTGCTTACAAACGATAAGAAATATAAAATAATGTGTAGAAAAATTAATGAAGAAATAAAGAAATATTGAAGAAATACATAGAGACTAATCATAAATAAAAATGATAAAATCATCAAATTCCCCTTGGCTATTGAAACAAATATATTAAGATACAATAAAATTGAAGCAAAATATTAAGTACTTAAAGAACAAAAAAAAAAAAAACTTTAATTAAACTCTAATAATAGTATCTGTTTAAATATAAAAAAATAATATTAATTTATAATATATTTTTAAATTAAAATTAAACATCACAACAGAAATGAATAACTACTTAAGTCATTATAAACACTTACCATAAGACATTTTACAATAGTATAATTTATTAAATTCTACATCATTAGCTATTAATGGCTATATTAAAGTATTATATTAGGTATACATTGTTTATAAAAAAATAAATGCTTTAAACTTTAAATAGTTTATTTCTTAGTGATTATATGAAAACAATCATAATGCCTATAATTTATATATTCATAATTATAATATACTACACTCAGTACCTTTAATTACAGATACATAACCTACTATTGAGTGTATTATCGTTTAATATATAGCACATTTTTTTGCCTAGTAGTTATTTATTATTTTAATTTAAATACAAGACATTATATTTTCAAAAATAAATTAATAAATATATACGTATATAAACATATTATAAATTCATGTTATATTGTTTGATATAATAACCTTATATTAATTTAGCCTATACCTATTCCATGGGGCCTACTTAAGTTGTTCATTTAAACATTTAAAATATTTTTCAGTGCAAGGAATTTAAATCTTAATAAATTAAATAAAAACAGTTGGTGTTTAATATGAGATTAAAAAAAAAAAAAAAAACAGTTGGTACCTAATATCAATAAACATTTGAAAAGCTTCAAGACAGAATCTTAAGATCTAAGTTTATAACGAAAGCTATATGTTTAACATTTAACTAAAAGGTTTTCACAATAAACATGGCTTTATTTTCTTTACTTGAAAAAATATGATAAAGGTTCAACCAACCTTCTTTTTTCAAAAATAACTATATTATTATACCATTTTAAGCCATTAGAGCATATTATGACAATAGAATCAAGTATAATACACAAAATATCTTTAACATTTACAAACAACCATATTGACAAAATTTAAAACTATCCACATTTTTAAAATTTTAGTGGAATTGTTATTCATTTTTACCTAATCTTATTACTTATTAGTAATAAATATTAAGTATACAATTAAGAAACATTTAAATTTGTTAATAACGATTTGATTCAACAATTTTTTTTACCAACTCTAAATCCATCAGAAACACTCAAATCAATTGCGCAATTAATAAATATTTTGTTTTAAATAAATAAACTATAACAGCTTTCGGGAAAATATATAATTTATAAATCTTACACCAAATAAACACAATAAATTACTATGAAAAATTAATGTATATATTGTTTGGTTTTGTTTTGAAAATCATTAAACCAAAATATTATTTGAACTTAAATACTCAAATAAATATTTGATATATTTTGTACCTACTTCTCTGATACATCTTTAAAATAATTAATGGAATCTTATCTGAAGTAGATTGTTTCCGAAGTCAAATTAATTATAGACAAATTATTTATATATTTTATCAGTTAAAGTCTAATAAAAATTATATAGTTTTATAATTTTTAATTTCAATTTTTTTTTATTATTCTAACACAAATTAATAATTATTATATTGAAATAATAATTGTAGTTTCTAGATAAAAGCAACCCTTAAAAATTCTATTATTCTATTAAATATTTTTGAAACCTAATAAAAATCAAATTATATTTAAATCCCAAGACTATTAGCAGAATTGATTAAACTTATTAAGTATTACCGTGTTAGTTTCAATTTTAATTGTTGCAATTTAAAGACGCTAATTATTTTTAATTACAAGCAAATTGATTACTATACTAAATAATTCTTTTAAACATTCTTTTTACCTAAATGCATCAATTATTGCATTCAGAAATTACTTAATTTAAAAAAATAGTCAATGTGTTAGTGAAAAACAAAGTACAGCTAGCACTATATATTTTCACTCCTCTTTCACTGATCACTGTTTATTATTGAAAACCTCTCCATTTGTAAAGCATGATATTATATTATTTTTAAACTAATTTAAATTGACACATGTAATTAATTACATTTTCCCCACAACATATATTTA
Organism: Melanaphis sacchari; assembly: GCF_002803265.2. Lineage (NCBI taxonomy): Eukaryota > Metazoa > Arthropoda > Insecta > Hemiptera > Aphididae > Melanaphis > Melanaphis sacchari. The sequence goes on along the minus strand of NW_020270469.1, from coordinate 6,867,821 downwards.
ACAAGATTTATTTCGACTAAATTTTTATTATTACTATTTACTAACACAACGAGTTTAGCAGTAAATTAGTAGAGGTATTTAATTTTATAATGTTTCATTCAAGAGTTTTCTTATTATTTATTATTAAAAATAAAAAAATTAATAAATATTTATACTCTATAGCACATGGTTTTTGTTCAGCCAAATTATAAAAAATAATTTTATATTTACAGGACAAGAATATTTTTAGACAAAACTTAAATGCAAAACATTAAACAGTACCTACTAACTACTAGTAATATTAGTTCCACAGTCACACTTTTTGAGCATAAAAATATTTTAGAGACTTTTGTCTACGCAGTCTGTGGTTGTATAGACACAAGCAAGCTGTTGCTTATCTTCTCATCCTTGTTGAAAATAATCCACCCAATTATTCCCTGACAAAAATTTTATTAGATATTATATTTATTCCATTAATTATTTAAAAGTATGATGTACAGATTTTTTCATAATTTTTTTTTAACTCAAAAATTATAATCCATATAATTCACATAATTCTGCGCCAGAGCGTTGTATCTTGTAGGATTCTGAAATCTTGAAATCGATTTCAAATACTGCTTAAACAGTTGCACAACCTCGTAATATATATTTGGATAGCATGACATAAAATACGGAACCGATGTCATGAAAGAAAGAAAAAATAATAAGCTTTTGGTAACGACACATCTTCACGAACGAAGTTCAACGAACCGTTTAAATGTGTACAAATGTACAAATATATCAAATAATATTTATTTTTTTTATTTTTTTTATATTTTGGTTTTGCTAAAACGTAATGTGAAAGATTGTGATACATGAGTTTGTATAAAAATTAAATCTTATTGAATTACTATTAAGATGTATGTACATCGTGTACGTCTAATAATAAATATTAAAGGCAGCGTTTATAATACATTATTTTAATACGCAATTTTTCCAAAATATCATAGGTAGTTAAATATACATATTCTTATTTTTATACAAATGTTTTAAAAACAATGTGGAAGATAATGTACAAGACCTATGTTTGAGATATATTTGACACTGCAATATAAAACTATATGATCGGATTACCAGTATAGATTAAATGCCATAAAACATGCATATTAAAGTTTAAAAATTATTTGTAAATTACTTTGTCAAAGGTTAAATATATATTTGAAAGTAATTTTTAAACAAATAAAATAAGTTAAAATGTAGGTGTATAATATGATCTCTTTTCTCAAAAAAAGTATAATTATTTTACATTTACATTAATCAAAATTAATATATTTAAAACTATAAATCTGGATGAATTGAAATGAAATAGTTTTGAGTTATTATTTTTCGTATATTATTAAACCAATATAATGTCCAATTAGAAACTAATAAAAAGAAAATCAATTATTTAATGTAATCCAATATCGAAATATTTACTTTTTTAATTACATCAATCCAGCCGATTTCCGGTTATTTCGTGGCGTCATTCTAATAAATACTACATCTAAATTCAATTGCAGCTATAAATCCTTTATTGCCCCATTTTTCTCGCAATCTCGGATTTCAGACTGTTAAGTTTTCATTTCCCGTTTACACATTATTTCGTTTCTAGCTAGTGTTACTGTTTGAATTATATTATACTCATCATATGGATAAAAATGTTATGATATTTTTATGATTATAATTATTACTGTATAGTGTATATTATACAATCTTATGATACTTAAACTTTTACATAGTTTAACTTGATTTCATCGTAATACTTTCTATTATATAAAAAAAAAAATAATTATATTTTAGACAATAATTTATCTAATATTTATCAATTTCCTATTATAAAGTACTTATTTATTTTAGAAATTAAAATATTAATAATTAAATTAACTTCTGCACAATTACATTTAACAACAAATAAAATTACCTAGATTTCCTATCTTAACTGAACTTAATATTTTAAGAAAAAACCTTTTTATACCACCAATAAATTGTGAAGTACTATAATAATTTATTTTTTTATTCATGCATTTATATAATGTATTAATTTTGTTTATTACATCGATCATAGCATTACTTAATGTGCATTACAATATTTTTCGATAAAAATCAATTTTTAAGAAAAAATATATTTTTTTAAAAGTACTAAGAAATTAAAAGTGTGAAAAAATTATTGAACTTTATACGAAGTCGCAAAATTCTTCTTATCTAAACTTCAATTGCTAAGAAATATTAAAATATTGAAATAATACAATATTAAAATATTCAACCTAAGTTGAAAGTATCTCATGATTATATACAATTTTAAATAGTGATTTTTGTTTAAAAATTGAAATAGTTACTTATTTTGATAAATGTATGAGGGTAAGGGTTAAAAATATTTTTAACAAAATTAATTACAATTGTGCCTATAAAAAAATTTCAACATTTTTTTTATTATCATATCATTAAAACTAAAAATTAGTATAATTTCTGAGTAATTATAAGTATGAAGAATACAAAATTTTACTTTAGACAATAAGATCTTACAAAAACATTTTATAAATATTTTTTAGATTCTTATCGAAATAATTAACCCTTATAATATATAATAATACAAGGAGCTAACTATATTACCTCATTTTTGTCACCATATATAAGAACTAACGTACTATGTAGTATGTTTTATATTATTAACAAGATACGTGTGAAAACTTAGTATTCCCCATCACATGAAACAAAAGTAGGTACACACGATGTAAACAAATATAAATATATTGAAATGTAAACATTGTAATATACTATAAACAAAAACGGTAAAAATAACTCTAAAATTGATTAAACGATGAATTTTTTTGTTTATTTAAAAATGCGCCGTTCATAAAACTAACAAAAACGTAATTCAAGACTCAAGTACTATACTATAGGTCTATATCATAGACAAATTAAATTCAAGAAAACATTAAAATTGTTTCAACTGCATATTAACGATACTAAAAATGATTTTTTAATAACTTTGTGGTATGTATAATTGTTAAAGCTCGTTAAGACTGAGTAAAAAAACACAAAAAAAAATATAACCTTTCTTGATCAGTTTAATGAAACCCATTAAAGTTAAATAATGACACGCGATATTTACTTCATCGTGAGCACAATAATATTATTATAATTATAATGGACTGTCTGTGAATTATTTAGTTTGGCCGACAAAACTTCTACAACAGTAGTAGGTACAGTATGGCACAACTACTATGGTACCTAATATTATTGTCAAGTAACTATTAACCATTATAAGAATGAATGTTGTTTATGATGCGATCTACTGTGACGATGATGATATTTGGCAACTCAAAGAGATCTCTGAAATTAAAATAACGATTACAAACAATATGTCAACGTTTGGATACTTTAAAAACTCAGTTCGGCATTTATGAATATAAAATTAAAACTGGAAATTTCATCTAACTATTTTTTTTTAAACAAGCATTATTTTTAAAATTAATAGCTACTTAAATAAATAATACATTAACGTTTTCAGTTTAAGAATAATTATAAATGTAAAAGATAGGTTTATATTGAAGTCATAAAGCAGAAATTTTCTGACGAGTATCGAATCAGTTTCCAATAAGATTGTCTATAATGTCTGCGGTTTTGTTAAAGTTTAAATTTTTCCTAGAAAAGACGCTACTGAGAAACTTAAAAATTATATATTAAAAAAACAATTTTTGTCTACTTTCTGAGCTATATATAAACGTGCTGAATGAATTTTTTTGTAGAGTTCTTTCATGATTAAACTAAATACGTAGGTACCTATTTGTAATTTTAAAACTGTGATAGATTATACATCATTTGCGTTACATCCAAAATAACAAAAAAATCTTAACGTTATCAAACACAATTAATTTTCTGTACTTTAACATATGTATATGATATAAGATAATTCCCCTACATATTAAATTTGTAAATGCATTAAAGTATAAAATAGTTCTGTGTAATTAAACAATTTTGGCGCTTAAACATTCATTATTACATAGTATTTAAAATTATCTAATTAAAAAAATACTCAATAACCAATTATTGATGTGAATTGGACAATAATCCTTTTAATTTATTCTTATTTTATTGGGAACTTATTGCAATGTACTTGAAAACTTATCTAAATAACATTGGTTATTCATTAATTTAGAGAAGAATTCTGTAAAAAACATTTTTTATTACCCAAACCCAGTGTTTCCAAACCTTTTTGTAATAACGACCCATAAATTTACTACTTGTTGGTTACGTGACCTACTCCCACCAACACTAAAAAAAAAAAAATTGTATTGTACTGAACTACCTGATAGAACTTCAGGTTGACTGGTACTTGGTTTTACAAACAATAAATTTATCTATTAGAAAAATTAAAACTTAATATACATTATTATAAAATTTGAGTAGATATTTAAAAATATTTAAATCGTAAACTTAAACTTTTCGTTTGCACCTTCTCTCGCAGTCTCTATATACTGCTTATTGCTCAACTGTATGGAAAATTGACCGATACCACATTGATAGCCATTACCATATTAACCGATAAGATAAAAATATAAAACAAACTTTACTAAAGATATATTGATATATATACGTAGAGGTACAAAATAAAACATAATTTAGGTATTTATAAATTTTCTGTTAAAATTATTTGCATGTATATTTTAATTATAGGTCGCAACTGACGACCCATAAAAAATATTTCGTGATTCAATTTTGGCTCGTGATTCATAGATTGAGAAACACTGCCCTAACCTAACGCAGTATAATATAATATTATATTATTAATATATACTCAACCCAGTGATACCTAAAACCGCAAAACAAATGTATGCTTTTGTAACCCTTAATAGTGAGATAAAAGTGTAAAAATAAATTATAATACTTGATATAAAATATTGTACCCATCGCACTATAAGTTTTAGTTTAAAATTTGACCCTCGTTACATTTAGTTCTCAATTACTTAGTATTTTTATACTTCAAAAACAACAGTCACCAAGTTCAGTTTAATGCAGTGTTATTTTAACGTAAAAATTACAATGACGGTTGATAATCATTTAAGATAACTCTAAGTGCATACAATATAAACTTACACCAAACGGGATTTTTAATAACTATAGCTTTATAACTATATAAATTATCATATAACTTAATCATTAGAACCATTTGTTTTTAACTAAAGCATATTTAATGTTTAAATGTTTAAAATTCAAATGAAATATTTTTTTAAATATTCACCTACATTAGTTGAAATCTGCGCTACAATCGTAAGCAATGCGTATACGTTAACTCAATGAATAATGATTATGTTTTTAATAAAATAAATTTTGTTTTTATAAAATGTATTTGTGATTATGGATTGTTAAAAAATTTAATTTTTATTTAGTGCTTTAAAGATGTATTTAGGTCATACTTTGCGCTTATAAGTTACAGCCATTCAACCTGTACCTTTTTGGGCGCAAACCAACAAATACCTACAACTTATTAATAAACAATAGAAACGTCCAATACCATTTTTTTAAATATACATAATATATAATAATTGTTTGAAATAATATTTTTAAATCGATGTAATATATAGGTAGGTACAATATTGTATTTTTAACTAGTTAAACCATTCAATAATAAATTATAGGTAGGTTCAAAACATTAATATTGTACCTATACCAAATTTTAATAGCAAGTTATACTCAATGTTATATCTTTTATTCAATTTGTTTGAATTTAATAAGAAAATATGATACCTAACAAAAACTTTAATTTAATAATTATCCAATAGTTTTCATTTATATTAAATATTTAAATAATACTATGAGGGTAAAATACGTTTAAAATATTTTCTTAATTATAATAAACAGTTATATGTTTAATAGCAATTAATACGACAGTTGATCAAAAAGATTGACATTTAGATAATAATTGGACAAAACATTAATAAATAATGTAATAAAATGTAATACTCGTATATGTGACAAATATTTTTACGATACCATTCACGAAAATACGAGAATCTAGTAATTTTAATTTGCATGTACCAATTTTGGCGATTGCACGTGTCATTTGAAATGTCGGCTCATCAAGCAGATCGTCGCATTAGTAAACAAATTACTCCAAGTTTACGTCGTACTATATGACGTATGATTAGGTATTTTCTCTTTTTAGATATAGAAGGAAAATAATAAGTCAAGATTAACATTTATACTAGTCTGATTTAAAAATTAACTAGATTGGACTTAATATAATGTATTTAATCTTCAGATTATATATATATATAAATTAACGACATTCAGCTTTCCTTTAAACAATAGTATATAAGTAACATCACAGTATTAATAAATTTAATAGTATAATAATTGTTGTCTACTCATGTGGTCCTAATGATTAAATTGGTTGATATTGACTATAAATATATCATTTTTTTGGGAAGTATTAATTAAAAAATAAAAATAAAATAACCAACTCGATGGTAGTAAAAGAACTTCTGAAGTCTAGTGTACTTGAGATACGAATATCGTTTTTCTGATTTTATAGTTAATTTATACATTTCTTAACAACTTATTTACATATAATGAATTTCATAAAAACTAAGATGACCATTTAAAAAAAAAAAAAAACAAGGATAGTTGTTACTCTGCTCCCCCATATACCTTGATATATACTATATACGCACGTAACTGAAAAGAATAAAAATCCAAATCTATGTCATAACATAAACAATTATTTTCTTATTACTTTACTCCTTTAGAGTTATCCAACCTTGCCTAAATAATCAAGGTGTTAAAATGTTTAGGAATATATTTATTTTTTTTTTTTTTATTATTATTAAGCAACACAATGTTGCATTTTAAAATTAATACATTTTTTTTTTTTTTTTTACCAGAATTGGGAAAATTACATTATCGTTATTTACTTTCTACTCTTTTTTCATACTTTTCAGAAAAACTTATTGACTTTAACAATTTTGGGTGCTTCAAAATAAATTCATAAAATTGAAAAGTTAAATTTTTAAAATACTTTTTTTGCAATAATTATCAAGATAAAGGTTTCGATATTAAAACAGTTATTTTTATTTGTCCACTATATATTTATTATTCACAATATTTTTTCTACAGATGCATATTTTCAAAATTTAAAAATAGTCAATAATTCAAAAATTGTTAAAAAGTTATTAACGGAAATACCATTTTGCATTTTGAATAAATCATACCATTGTTCTATCTCATGCTTATCATTAATTTAATTGTTTATCAGCTTTAGCTCTTGATCCTCGTTCTATGAAAACGAAGACTTTCATCTGTTATTTATAACTTCGATTACAAAATTGTTATAGCTTTGTTTTATACACTGATTTCTTTTTAAGATACAATTTAATTATATAGTCAATATGGAAAAATGGGATTAAAACGAAATCACCTTCTAAAAACGGGATAAAAAACATCTGTTTTAAGTTTTTCATGACAGCGAGACATGATAATTTAAAGAAGGGCAATCTCGTTTTAAACTTGACGTCTGATCACCTTAATATAAACTATCCATTACATTACTATTTTTTGCTTTATATAATAGGTATAGTAACTAATGAATATTTAAAAACATCAAAATCGAAGTATTTATTGGCATATGAGGAGACCACAAAATATATTTTAAAAATAAATTACTAACTTTGATTTTCCTAAGGAAATTATAATTTAGTTTCTCTATGAAATGCCACTATTAAAAATACATACTTACCTATACATATTTGGGTGTCACTAGCGTGACCATCAACCACTGGACAACGATAATGCTAATAGTATTTTTAAATCGATATACATTTATATACGTATTTATACAAAACACGTAGGCACACACCGCAAATAGTATACTAGGTACAATATTACCTATATCTGTTATTATAGAAAGATGAAAAATATGATACATGTAATGGCGAGTTACCTTTGCATTCGTTGCCGTGGAGAGGCACGCGGATCCCTCTTCTGATGCCGTGAATTTTCCGAAAACGCCACCGCGGGAAACAGTCGACGACCGAAGAGAGCGTCGCGTGACTACTGCCGTTTCGACAGCCGGCGGGGAACAATAAAGGGGTCCTTTGGAGAACGCGCGACCACGGCGACCACTGCGACGGCGGCGGCGGCGAACTGTTGCTCCTATCTCTTTTGGCCTGCGCGCATCGCGTACGGTTGCGGCGCTGTCTGCGGTTCGCACAGTTTGGACCACGTACCACGATCATACATTTTTATTATACCTATAAAATTGTAATAACGAAAATAAAAATATCTGGAAAATTTCGGGAAACCGGGAGTCAACTGATACTTTATATAACCTATCAGTAGTGAGCAGGCCCGTTACCTGAATTTTTTTTTTAGGGGTAGAAGGTATTTTCATTTTACATTTAAATATAACATGGTTACTAGAAAGGTGAGTTTAGAAACTTTCCATTGTTTTTCTCATCAATCTTTATACAAATAAAATAAAATATAAAACAGAACCATATTATTCAAACATATTATTTTCTAGAATTCTGAATGACTACACTAGCTAATTTTGCATTCTACTATCCGAGACGAATTAAAAACTCATGGACATGCCATTTCTTAAACACCATTAAAATATGTAAACTACCAGATTTTTAAAATAGCTCTTGACACTGTAGCCTGTTGATATTCCTTAAAAACTAAAATATTGATTAGTATTTTATGGAAATTGGGCAAAAACTGCGGATTTGCATCCATTTTTACCTTAGTTTTATACAGTAGATAATCATAATAAATTTATTGATTATAGTTGATCTAGCACGGAATTGTCCGATAATAGAGCCAATAGATATTTTTAACACAAACATTGGGGTAGTTCTTACCAAATGTAAAATACAAGTCTAAAATAATAATTACATATACCTAATTATAATAAATATTTTATTTTCTGTAATCAATAGCAACCCTATACAAACAAAAAATAATTCATTTTTCGTATGCCAACAAATCCTTGTGTGAACTCTTTTTAAAATGAAAAATTAAAAAATAGCTTCTAAGTTCGTATCCTTGAATATAGTATTATATACGTACCAATTTTTAAGACCATTAAGTTTACTTCTCAGTAGATCTCTTACACAAACGCCAACCATATCTTTTATTAATATGGAAATATTATATAATATCTTTGCACAGCTAAGGCCCAATGGGAGGTGTTTCAACACACAAAACCATCCTCTGATTATGCCATTAGTTAAGGTTGTAGGATTACCGCGGTAAGTTTTTCAACGTAATTTTGCAAAACATAAACGGAAATAATTTTCATACTAATACGTATATTATTACAAGTTAAAACTTCGAGGGCAATCCATGAAGTTCTGCGAAACGGACAAATATATATTTATTTTGATTGGCTACAACAATATTATTGTACAGTGTACCAACTTACCTATATTTATACCTAATGTATTAAAATGTGTACATTTCATAACCAATACAAAATTTAAGAAAATATCTCATAGCAAAAAGTTAGTATGTTACTAACTGAACTTCTTCCATGATTTTTTTCCTATCATTTAGTCCAATGGTTTCTTTAAATAAAATATAATAATTTTTACGCATAAAAATGAGTACCGATAAAATAAAATTAGATTTTTCGATATCAATCAAACACATATTCGTATTTTATAATTGGATAACATTCTGGAACATCAAAAATGATAAAATAATGTATCAGACACAATTAAATTTCATAATGCCCTACTTCTAATCTGATTTTTATTTATACATATTATTATATGTTACATATAATAGTTAATTAATATGTAAGTTACTTATCCCTAATAATATGATATAGTCTATTGATTAAAATACGAAATGATTGTTGATAATGAAAGAGAAAACAATCATATAAATACAATTTCCCGAGCTTATAATTTATACATTTATAAATTCTAATTACTATTTATTTATTACAGAAAAAATTTAATAGCTTAAACATGTTTATCTATATTATGTTGTGGTACTGTAGTAATATATGTATTGAGTATAATAGATTTAAAATATAAAATAAGTATACTATCACAATAAATAGTTTTATTTACGATTAAATTAAAAAATTGTGTTGCTAAAAAATAAAAATATAAATTAATAATAAAATGTAATATATTTTTCGCACATCCATAACGAAAAGAGTATAGATTTATATAAATTTGTAAATAAGTATCGGGTATGATATGAAACGGAACTCTGGCATATCCAAATTGACCTTACAGAATAAACTATAATCATAAAGGTATTAAAAACTTCTGGAGTAAATAAATTCTAGTTAAAAAATTTAAGTTCTTAGAATCAGTATATACTGATATGCACTGAGAACACATAACTCCTAATGGAATAACAAAACTATTATTACACTAATATAATTAATATTATGTTAAAGTCTGGTCTGTGGCGTTATTAAAGTTTTAAGTAAAGAAGAACAACTGTTTTTACTAATCAAAATAAGTAACATAAAAAAACTACACGATATCCCTCACTAATGTAACCAGTTTCGGTGGCAAGGTATCGCATGTAATACGCAGAACTGATTATTGTTTATATATATATATATAAATTCTATTATTCCAAAAATTAATTGTTAATAAACAATTTATTATTGTGACAATAATTTCTCATTCCCAGTAGGTACACAAAATAATATTTTTGAGAAACATTAAAATAGGCAGGTTTTTCACCAATAATCTAACACCAGTCTATCGGTCTACTTTTAAAATCAGACAGCGACAAATACCTCCAAATGATGCCACTGAGTTTGGTCAGGAGGTAAAATTTCAAAATAACATTACCTATATCGGTTTTAAGTCTTTTATGCAATTTTTATAGTGTGTTTAATCTGATTTATAAAGAAGCCATTTTAATCATTCACAGTGGACCAATAAAATTGCTTTCATCTTTAATATGTAACCCGTTCGATTGATTGTGGTTATGGCTTGCAAAAAATTGCATGATTATATTATTCATTAATAATTTATTATAAGTATCTATTCGTTTATTTTTCAATATCCCTATTACTTATGCGAATATTCGTATCCGCGTGATATGTATTTAATTTTGTTGGATATAAAATAGATAACCACATTATATAAACTGAAAAAAAATGAATGATAAAAACCTTAAGGATTTAACGTGCAAAAAATTATACACATTGCGGATCACGATAATGCGTTTGTAAATATTACGAACTGCTCAATAAATTATTTTTATTTATAGTTCACCTTATATTTTTGTAGTTAAATTCAAAAGAGTTCTAATAGTTATTCAAAAAAGAAGTATAACTTACAAATTTATGATTATATCATTTATATCTAATTTTTAGTATTATATTTATTTTTATAGTTGTTTTACAATAATGTTAAATATGTTTTAAAATAAAAAAATGTAGATATTTAGATGGATCATATTTTTAACTAATGTAAGTTGATAGACTTAATTTTTATTTATCATTATTATTTTAATATGGAATTTAAATTTAATTTGTTTTTGTCATATTTAAGCTTATAAATACTATACATATATATCATTATAAAAATTTACTTTTAAATTAATTATATATTTTCCATTAATATTAAAACACTGCACAGTTCTAAATTGTAATATATATTGTTTTAGTAAAATTGGTTAATTATTAATATTGGATTTACTATTCATACTCGTATATTAATGTATTAAGATTTAAAAAAACGATTAAATATTTTTAAAGTACGAAAATCAGTTCATTAGAATTTAATCATAAATTTAGATGAAAAACATTCAATATAATATTATAAAATTATTTTAATTGCAAATTTAGGTCATAAATTTTAATTTAAAATAAACTGTAATTGGATTTTATCATTATAATATTAGTTTGACATATGTTTAATTAGCTTATTGTACATTTAAACTTGTAGAGTTGTATAATATAATATATCAGATAGTATTTGTTTGAAAAGTACTTGATGCCTGGTGACTAATTAACCCATTTGAAGGTCTTGTTCATTATTTTCGTATACTATAGAAGCCTATAAAATTATGATATTATATATATATATATATATATATATATATAGCATAAGACCATAATATTATAATATACAATATATGTTTTAGCGAGGAAAATTACTAACATAGGGCCAGGGAAGCAAATTGTGCTGAGGCAACATACAATTATGTTATTTAACACCGACCGTCATTTAAAGTAATATATTATATACCTATATATGGCCATAACCTTAGAACATCATAAAATTATTGCAATGAAAAATAATGTATGGAAATGCTTCCATTCACGTAAATATTAAAATATTAAAAAATATTCCCCTTAACAAATGGTATATAAATACTACTTTAATTCGGTAATAATTTTACTATGACCATAATAAAAATTGAAATAAATTCCGTCTAAAGATTAAAGTTTCATTTGATAATGAATAGTATACTATAATACCTATAATAACAGCTTTAAATTTAAAATTAAAAAAAAATTACCTACCTAACAATACACGAATACATTTATAAGCTTTCAAAATTGAAAAATAAAACATAATATGTACATTAGACGTAGATATATAACCGTAGAATAAAAAGTTTTATTATTTAAATTCTATACTAATGGTGGATGAAAATAAAAGCAAATTTATACTATTTTGAGCCAAGGTCAAAAAATGAAATATAGTTTGTTTAATGTATTGAAAGTAACGAATGACTGTTAAGTTACGAGTTTGAGAAGAAATACTGATGCACTGCAGGCAACCCGTTATGACCGAATATAAAAGACATAATATAATACTTGAAGTATAGATTTTTCCGTAGACAATATTTTTATATCGTAAATTAAGCTCAATAAGAGCAATATCAATATCAAATTTTACAATATAATTATAAAATAATTTTAAAAATATTGCTAACTTTTTACTACATTACTATTGTTAAAATGTTTATTTTTAATTAATAGTTGACGTTCTTAATAGTTATTGCTTACTTATGGTAGTATTGGTTGTTTTTAACACATTTTCTGACATACTTCTATAGTTAAATACAGTTATAAAATGTATTTAACATAGTGACTAAATACAAAATACTGTTTAATTTGTTAAAAAATTATATCTATTTTATAACTAAGACACAATAAAAGCTATTTTAAAGTTGCTTTATAGTTGTAACAAACTCATGAATCAAAAAAAACATTAAATGACACAGTATTATGTTTGAAATAATATATTCAAAATTTATTTAATTGTATTTTTAACTATTAAAGCTAAATTTATGAACTTATATAAAATACATACAAACCTATGGAAACTTGAAAAGTTATACTAATTATTTTAAATACGTAGTATACGTACCTACATGAATATCTAAAGCATGAAAAAATTACCATTTAAACATTATAATTTTTATTTTTATTTATCATGTCATATTTTATTATTTTATAAAATAAGCAATCAATAAGCATACAGTGGCATATTTATAATTTTATGCAAGGCCACCTGGGGATATTATATTACTGTTATAAGGAACAGTTTTATAGGCAAACCCCTTGAAATTAAAAATTAATAATTACTATACGGTTGTAAATATACAGATAATGGTAAGTTCCTACATGAATCTTAAAAGGAAAATATATATTCCTATACTAGATAACTTCTTACACAAGATATATATTTGTTTATTGTTATGTATATATTAATCATTCATTCTATTATTTCTTTCCCAGCATTTCATTTAAACTTAGATCTAAGCATCGCTATTATGTTTGAATTTTTTTTTTTTTTATTGCAAACATGAAAAATAACACTTTAAGCACTTAGATAGTATTGTAAAATATAAAACTTTAATAATTATGCTCGTAATACTATTTCACTATGTTTATTACTTGTAATAAATAACAAATTTAAAAATCAACATATATCACAAAGAAACGTATAATTTTATTTTTGTTTATTTCCAAGATAATTTCATGATAGTTATTAGATTATTGTTAGATAGACACTTATATAATATATTCATTTAGTTCCTAAAGTTTCTACTAACAAATTAAATCGAATTTTAAAAGTGTAAATGTGAAAAATTACTTTAGTTCACACGAAACCTGATAAAATTATTTATATGTACTAAAGAAATTAAAAATACTATCGAAAATAAAAATAACTGTAATTATTTGATATATTCCAAAAATAAAAAAATATTCTTCACTTCAATAATAATAAAAAATAAATATTGAAAATATTTTATTTTATTTTCAATTTGGGAAATTATCTAGGAGTATTATTAACTCTTTTGAGGAGAATCCGTACTACTTCCATCATAAATGCATCACTGTTAATACATATTTACATACTTATTTCTGTTCTTAAATTAATAAAAAAAATATATTTTTTAAATAATTTCTTATTGTTACATACATGCATCTCTTATTTTCTGTTTTTATTAATTGTGTAGAAATGTAGTATTTATGTTTGTGCAAAGTAAGTACGTTTTAAATTATAAAATAACATTCTATATAAATATAATATATTAATCTATGTTAGTTTTATTTATATATGTTACATTATTATATTATGTAATAAAAATAAATAAAATGTATTCAGTTTTTATAATATTATCTTATAATAATCGCACTTAAGAGTAAAGTCCATAACCATAAACGGAAAATAAGTATAGTATAAACTACTAGCCACTAACACATATTGAACACACCAGAGTCTTATAAAAGGTACTATATTTTTATGTAAAAACACATCACAATTTTTTAAACACAGGAAATTGATCTTAAATTATTTTTTATGATAACATTATTTTTTACATATTTTAACCGAGTCTCAAGAGCTTCTTAACGTTTGTGTCAATATATGAAGAAACTAGCCCAATCAATGGGAGGAAAAAAAAAGAAAGGTTTGTAATTTATGTTACTGAATACCTATATTATTCCAATGGATCAACACAAAAATATCAGATCTATGAGCAAAATATAAAAATACTATACTATCTAAAGTGTTTATATTATACAACGCAAGACAGTATTAATATTTAAAAACAACAATAAACAGATAAGTCCTAGGAAACTTAAGTAAAATACGATTATTTGAACAGTTAACACTAATTATCTCAAAAAAGTATTAGTATTTTTAAAAATATTTTTGTCACACATTTTGAATTAATGACATTTTTACGTTATTAAGTATACCTATAGATTTATTAGGTAATATAAATTTATATTACCGATATAATTATTATTAGTTTTTTTAAAGACAATATACTTTTTGAAATTTAAAATCTAAATTAGAAATTATATAGATGAAAATTAATTTTTAAGCACGTAGTTAATTAGTTATAAGTTTCAATTTTTAATGTATAACTACTGATCGTCGCCTTTGAATAATTAAAATCACAACTCTAAGTAAATAAGATTTAGTTATCATAATTGAAATAAAAAATAAATATCATATTTCTTATCAAAATCATCAAGTACCCGATCATAATTTTTATAAGTTACGTGTGTCATCCACAAAACGTGACTTTTTAAGAATTCCGTTACATTTTTGGTCAAAAATAAAATTGACCAATACATAAATATAATAGTATAAAACCAAGTAAAACGTGCGGATTTTTAAAATTGTTGCGATGGATAAAATCGAAAAATGGAATCGTATCAGATTGGCTTTTATGGACGTTTATAGCTAAGCTTACCACCTTATTAAATATGATACAATAATGTTCCTTTAAACTCTTAGGTCACATTCACCGCACGTATAATTAAGCGCTTTACAATATTATAATGAAAATTTAAACTGTTGGACACTAAAAAAAATTACATAAGATTTGTTCAACATCGAATTTATCTGAATGTAAGTTTCAAAATGAGGTAATGACAAAACGATGTTTTATTTTTTCTCCATTCATATAGCATAATATATCTTACGTGTAGTTGATAAGTGTACATCAATCTCATATATCAATAACAAATATGTGAATACTTCGTTTTAGTATCTTGTATGGTTTCGTATATTTACAACTATAATTTTAAAAAAATGCATTTTATCAGAAAAAAAACGAATAGCTCATGTTAAATAAAATGCATGATATACTAATGTACTAAAATTCGTACGTACAGATATAATTGATTAGCTTATAATTTGTATAAACACTACAACGCCCAACATACCACTGGGACACAGGAGTACGCAGTACAAATAATTTAAATTAATAACAAATATTATGATAAATTATAAATATTTGAGTAGTTAGGTATCGCATATTTCTATATGTATACATATTACATATTGAGCATAATGTACGAACTAATGATTAAACCGATGCGAATTCATTGAATTATTACGAAATTTTAACATAATTATAAATGGAACTTTACGCGAATATGTTATTATTATGTACTCGTACACAACACAATAGGCATAATCGGTATACGGTCGAGTCTCGGATAACTCGAATGCAATATTTGTCGCGATAAGTCAAATATAAAAATAGTTGAGCATAGGTAACTAGAAGTCATTTTTTACATTTTATCGTTAGAATAATCGGTTTACAATTATAAATGTACGAATTACACTACATATGTACCATTGTGCTGTAAAATAATCGACAGTTGTGTATATCTTCGTTGTATAGCGTGAAAAATTTGTAATTATATCTTAAACGTAAATTAGTTTCATTAACAATTGCTGAAAAAGGTAGGTAAATAATAAATAAGGTGACTTAAAGTGGAAAACTGAAAAATGAAATTGCTTGGCAAATCTCATCAAGTACACTTTCAACTATTCTGATTTTATTTTAAAACAATCCAAACGTCAAACTCTTCAAGTTATTTTTCTAAATTGTAAGAATTATACATATTTTATGTTTTAAAATGTAATCTTTTAATAAAATTTTAATTATCAAATACATATATAGAAAATTAGTGCTAAAAAATAATTTTTTAATTATAATTGTAGTTAATAAACGCGCATGTAATAATATTTCTAATAAAAGCAAATTAAATAAAAAATAATAATATCTAACTCGAATTTTTTCGTATTTTTAAAAAAATTCGAGTTATGTAACTTGAAAAATACATAAGTCAAATCAATTTTATCTCCCTTGATATTCAAATTATCAAGACTTGACTGTATTTTAAAATTATAAAACTTATTATACCTTGCTGGTTATGATCGAAATGAATACAATTTTAATTAAATGGTTAATTTCAGTATCACGTGTTTAAGCTTTATTATATTCTCCTTAATAGGGTGAAGTAAAACTTTTTTTCAAGCAAATTTAATTGTTCCCCAGGTATTTGATCCCATTTAAACCTCTGTAAATACCAACGTATTTATTATATGGTTAAATAATTTAAATAATGTTGGATTAACTTGTTTAAGGATCATATTACATAAGTATTACTAATGCTGTGGTATACGAAAATTGAAAACAAATATTTCAGGATGGTTCAAAATTTAAAAAAAAAAAAAAAATTAACAAAAATACAAAACTATTCTTAATATTCTAGTAAATATTTACTTCTAATATAATTCTATTTTTTAAAAAAATTTCAGAGGAATAAGACCCCTAGACCCCCAATTACAGTTTTACCTAGACTATTTTTGTTACACTGTAATATAATATATTATATAAATACAGTTACACAAACACACACACACATTTATTTAATAGTAAAATACAAATATGATATACCATAGTAAGTTTGTAATTAACAATAATTTATTTTTAAAAGTATTTATATTATCTGAATTAAAATAAATTTCAATTTGAGAAATGTATTTAAATAAAAAACCACTCGCGTGTTTAGTAGTATACAAAAAATTATTATTTATAATTTTCATCAAAAACACCAAAAAAAAAAAAAAAATAAATAAATAAATGTTGATAATATCAGCCACTTTTTAAGTTTATAAATTACTACATGTTAAAATTATATAATTTATATGATTGCATTATGTAATTAACACAATTTTGTACTTACCCACAAAAATTGTTATTTTCATTACTTTACAATAATTAATAAATTTGTTTTAAAACCTATTAATATGTATTTTTGATTATTTATCAATCAAATTCATTTTAATTGATAAATTTTAAGAAACGTATTATTTAGGTTAGGTTGGGCATGAATAGCAAGTACTAAAATTGGAGCAAAATATGATTTCCCCTCTTACTTGGTTATTTAAAACAGTTTTATAACTAAGATTTAAAAAAATTTTTCAACAATTAACTTGATATTAAATTAAAAGTTTAAATGTATTTGTTTACAAATATTGTGACATAAAATTAATTTAATTTAATAATTATTTTCTTTTTTTTATGAATGAAAAATTTTTTTTGTAATTTGTTTTTTCTTTTTTTAGTTTTGTGATGAGATTATTAAAACAAGAAAAAAACAAAATATTTGCTGTAGAAGAGGTTTTTTAAAGTATTTAATTAACAATCAAATAAAATACAATTTTTATAATCTCTTTAAAAAAATTAAAAAATTAAATTTATAAAATAATTTTATTAATTTTTTCATCATTAATAGTGGTGGATTAGTTTTTTTTTCAGTAATTATTGAATATAAATTTAAATATTTTAGTTTAATTTTGTTGTACCTATTTATGTTAACGTTTAATCACATAGATGTCAATAATGCCATGGTTATAGTTTATACCTACGAGCTACGTATTAAAATTAAATACCATATATTTCATGACCTATTGTCCTATTATCTATTCTATATTCGATGCACCTATTTTATTCAACTAATAAAGCTCTAATTAAAATTTCATTAATAAATATAAAAAATATAGTTGTATAACAAGAAAACCGTTTTAGTATTAACCTTAATATAGAAACGATATTTATTAAAATCTCCTCTATATTGTGATATTAACACATCTATATAAATGTAAATAAAAGAAAGATACTAAAATATAAACGAACATTTCCAACTAAATCACTAAAATGTGACACAGTTTAATGTTATATGAGAATTATCGATGCATAAACGTTTCTACCTAGTAAAATACACTTTAATCTGAATTCTGAAATTCGCTGTATTGAGATTTATTCGACAGAACAAATGTATCAATGCGTATTGAAATTTGAAGGCATATAATATGAACAGTCTTTGAATATGTACATCTGAAAAGTAGCTATTTATACCATTATCATAAGTAAGCAGACAATTATGGTGAACATTTTAATATATGCTTAAATTGTCACCTTTAGTTAAAATTTACGAAAACTATAGAACTCAACCGGTAGACAATGGTCGACCAATGAGACACAGCCTGACAGACCCAATACTTCATAATTTATAGCACAATATTTTGTATAAATTCGGCACACTGCACTACTATGAGTACTATGTATGTATAATGAGTATCAATATGGGTACCTTGGTACCAATTAAATTAACATATTACATTATAATATACATAATAATATTTATTTTATAGAAAATCTAATCATATTGCTAATAAAAAAAACACTAAGAAACTCGGATTTGTTTTGATTTTTTAGTAAATTAATCAGTTTTTTCAACATTATTTAATAAATTATGGCTCCAAATTTATTTAACATTTATTGAAAGAATTTCCTGAAAAATTAATCAAAAAAAGATTTTTAACAATATATAAATTAATTGGAATTTTTCTAAGAGAACAACTGAAATATTAATTTAACTAAAAAATAACTAAACATATTATCTGATATTATATTATAATCATTTATTAATTTATTTTTAATTTGTAATTATTGGTAAATATTATTTTGAGTTACCATGAAATGTAATTAAAATTAATATTTTTATTAAAAAAATAAATACTTGTTGGTTTTTAAAGATTACTTATTATTTTTTTAAATCTTAGTAAATATAAGAAGGTATAAATAGATAGTTAAAAATATATCTAGTTTGGTTGATACATAGTTTAATGAGTTATAAAAATCTTGATTCTGAATTGTGTTAATTCTGAATAATATTCAGATAAAGTATAAAATATTTCAAAGAACTAAATGTAGTTGAAAGTTTAACACATTAAAAATATTATAATTTGTGTTTATATTTTAAGAAAGATTTATTATTATTTAAAAATAAATTTAATTGAAACAATGTTCATTTTTACTATTTTTTTTTTTTTTTTAATTATTTTTCTATGTTTAGTAATTTTTTTATGAAATACATTTTAATGATTTTATATAGGTGTTTCTAGATGTAGATAATAATTCTAAGATGTATGAAATTATTTTACTTTATTCACCAAATAAAGTAGGTATTGATAAATATTTAATGTATAGGTAACTAAAAAGGTTTAATTATTTTTACTCGGAATAATTATGAATTTATTCGTTTAAATAAATATTATGCATTATTGTATACCTAGGTATATTGTTAACGGCGTTTTAAATTATAACATAAACGTAGATTATGATTTTATGGTATGTATTTTAATTGAACACGAAATGTTACTGATGTCTGTGGGCAATAGCTAAGGTATCACTCTCCAGTACATGTATCCTTAATGTATTATTACATATAAATAAGATATTATTAAAATCAACATTACTATTACTGGGTTCGAAAAATTGTATCCTATATACAATCAAGATATGTTCGTTGATTGCAAGAGTCTACACAAATTATAATTGTGATTTATGTTTAGGATGTTATAACATTTTCTAAAATATTGTTAAGATAATAAAAGGTATATAGATTAAGTAATATAGGGAAAGGATTCAAATATTTTATCATATAAATAAAAACTTGAATTATATTATTTTTACTATGAATATTTTTAACATTTTTAATTAAAAAATGCATATTGCGACATGACATTCCACAAAGACTTCGATGTGTGACAAGACCATAATACAATATGCGCCACGACGATCAATAAACGCCATACCCAAAATGAAGGTATCTACAGTTAAAAAGAATTATATGCATCACATAGACACAAACTCTATCCTGATAAGATAAATATCAACCGAATGATAAAAGAAACTGCACCGTCAGTAAACACGCTACCCAGCGTGCATGTTTATTAGTCGATACGGTGATGTGTATAATATGATATACGGGTTTACTCGAACAATTTAGTTAGATTACCTTCAATAACAATAAAAAATGTAGGAATTCGAATATTCAAGAATAGATCAAGCTATAATGCTTGATCAGTAAGTTAAACAATCGACATGGTTGAAAACCACATGAGAAACACATGATAACTAGCAAATCTAGCGACGAGGCCGACTTCCAGAGTATCGATCACCCATCACAGGTTCAGCCGAGACCATCAAATCAACTCTGTTGCACTATCTTGAAGACGTGTTGTCGGATGTCTAAATTCCACGACCAACAGCATACCTGTTGATGTGCATTGCTCAGAATTAATCGATTATCAGAATTTTACACTTTGAAGACTCACGACGAACAAGAACATTCCTAGGCATGTGCTGTATG
Source organism: Melanaphis sacchari (assembly GCF_002803265.2). Lineage (NCBI taxonomy): Eukaryota > Metazoa > Arthropoda > Insecta > Hemiptera > Aphididae > Melanaphis > Melanaphis sacchari. Next base: position 6,846,355 of record NW_020270469.1, on the reverse strand, counting down.
CAACTCACTCCGGAAACACGTCCTGCGGATCTGTAAACGCCGATGAAAACAAAGAAATAATCTATCTACGATTGTGAAATTATTGTAAAAAGATACTTTTCAGAACTATTAGCCAAGATTTCCACCCATGCACACCTCTCCAAGTTCCTCACGACTTCTTAAGATCACGGAAATGTAGTACTGGCTCGCTCTTTTCAAGTACGCAATAACTTATTTTAATAAACGTCCAACCATTGTATTTTAAATTTTTGGTCGTGCTTCTTGTTGGAGTCAACCTTGTGTGACCCAGACGTAAACTTACCCACTAAAGTTTTAAATATTTATAAAGACAGTACGTTGAATACTGACACACCACTTCACACTTGGATATTTTCTGGCATATTTTTTCACATTATAATAGTTATGATTTTTATTACAAATACTCATATGATAAACAGCTTTACCATAGTTAACATATAAATAAAGAAAATATAGTCTCACTGCTGAAATATTATAGAGTCAATAGGTTAATTATAGGTATTACAGAAAAATTTAATTTTTAAACAGTTAAATTAATTTGTCTTTTTATATTAAGCATTATTTTAATATTTTAAACTAATATAGGGGGATTATAGTATGAAATTCATAATTCATATGATGGACTAACAAAAATTATTCCTTAACCCTTGCGTATAATTCTATATTTTATAGACTTCTATTTTACACTGTTCAACTATGCAGTATGCTGCTGTGTGCAGGGGTGGATTGGCTCTTTTTATCCTGGGGTGCAAAATTAATATTGTGCCTGTACATTTTTTTTCAAACTTACATAAATTAAGAAAGAATCAAGATAAGTAAATATAAAGAAAAATTAGAAATAATGTGTTATTTTTTTGGGATTTTGATGCAGACATGAATATAATATAGATACTTATAATAAATACTCGTATTTATATAGGTATATAAGTAGTTTAGAGTAAAATAAATGCATTTTTAGAAAATTTTTTGATTTCAACTCACTCAAATGATTTCCAACTAACTCTTTTTAATTGCAAGTCTTTAAGAATACTCCAAAGTTGTACAGAATAATACAAAACGTCTAAGCTCTAAGTTCAAAGATATGAATGTAATAAATGATCCATTACTATATTTAGTTAATTTGTGTGATAATAAAAATAACAAATGCTTATAAATTGTTAATATAAAGTATATGATTATTTTAAAGATAAATCACCATAAAAACAAAAATATAAATAGAACACAACTTTTATGAGTTACAATCATAGTGATTAGAGGCAGTAAAACTATAATAATATCAACATTTAACGTTATCTACAAAGTATAATATTATAACCGTGATTTAAAATTTCATTTTTACTTTTATGTAGTTATTTTATCTATATTTGTTTTAATACGTAGACACGATTGATACAATATAACATTAAAAATATACCTATTACCTAGTAACAATAGTATTTTTGATTTATATTATAATTTATCTTTATATTTGTGCATCCTAACAAGTCGATTCATGCATCAACGCAGAAACAAACACGTGATGTCTTAAGTGTAGATAAATCTTTATTTAACATATACTTAGTTACAAAAGTACAATAATTGTAAGATATAAGATGTTTTGTGAGCGGTGTTACGACCTGAATCTAAAACAATGATAGACAGTAGTGTGAGTGGTGTTACGATCTGCCTTAAAATGTCTTCTTTAACCGTCTGCTGAGCCCTTGTCCCGAGCTCCCATATATATGATCGGTTTACAAAAGAGCGGTGGCAACTCTGTTTATACAAGGGGTCTCGCAATAAGATTTATATCCTTGTCGTCTCACTATCCGGGCTTTCGCCTTTTCCGAGAAGTGAACGATGTATGAGCATATATCTAAATGGCTAAATTTAATAATACTATGTTTAGTGGTTTCGTACTGGCTTCACATCGCTTGCATTATTGATTATATTATTTATAATACGTACACAACGTACAATATATGTTATAAGACAATTTTATATAAATGCGCCCTAGGCTTATTACACGATTCTACATTACAATAAGAGTTAATTTAAAACGGGCTCGACAATTGTAATCGGGAGCCTGAATAATTATTACGAACAAGGATCTGGAGTACTACTTAGTGTACAGCACACTATGCCAGTCCGTCCCTGGTTGTGTGTTGGAATAGGGTATCAAAAGAAAGTATCGATACTTATAGTATCGAATACAAATATTTATATCTGTAAAATATCGAAATAAATATATCAAATCATTATATAAATTTATATTTCATAGTATCTAATATCTATATTATTCGATGCCTACCGATATCGATAATACTGAATGTTAAAAATATTTATAAAATTATTACCAACGGCCAAAAACTGTAGACTCACTACTCTATTGTTATTTCTATTCATTAGTAAAATCCGAGTATTTTAAATTATATTTTAAAGTCTAAATATAATTTAAATTATAAATACAAATTATCTTTTATTATTTATTAACATATTTATTATACATTAATTTATACAAAATACCAATAAATAATAATGTTATAGTTGATAATTAATAATTATTATTGACTAGTCTTAACACACACATAAAAAAACTATTAGTCCAAAAAATATAACTAAAACCAATCTTTCTTTGGAAAGAAATTATTTTTGAAGACGAGAACTAGTTAAACTATTCCTGAGTTTAGTTAATGTTGCTTCAGCCTTAGAAAAAACTCATTCACAAGTAACGGACGTTACAAGTGTTACAACCATGGTGAAATACATACGTGCTTGTTTATACAAAATAGGAAATATGTGTTTATTGACTTCCCATATTTCAAGAGGATAGGACTTCTTGAAATAAAAGAAATTGAATTTTTCAAGAATTTTTAAAATCCAGAATACTGCATTTTATAAGTATAACGATAACTCTTCGTTCATAAAAATCGTGGTATTTTTCTTTTTTTGGCCATGAACCAAATATTTATGATGTGTTCAACAATCGAAGTTGTCCATTTTAAAATGTTCTCCTTCAGACTCACTAGAATTAATGATGTTCAACTTTGACAACTTTAAATCTTCCATTGCACTTAAATGGGCTACTAGAACATAAAAATGAACATTTTTAAATCTCGAGTGCAGAAGTGTAGCAATTGCAATTGATTTGACCTGTTCAATCATTCAAAATCGTTGAGTCAGTTCAGCATGTAATAAATCGTTCATCTCACAAATTACCTCAAAGTGCGATTTAATTTGTGCAAAATTATCTTAGCTAGCAGCTGATCATTAGTATGACTTTGGAAATTGTTAGGTCATTTTTCCCAGAAAATTCTTTTGTCACAAATTCCAATGGTTTTAATAAATCTAACAGTAGCGTATCAGTTTTAATCACAACTAGCATCACAGAAGCAGTATATAACCTTCAGTTTGTAATGCAATAAAATTATTAATGTCATGATCTCTGCCAACCTACTGATCATATAAAAAACTGAATTCCATCGTGTTAGAACATCTAAAATTAATTTTTTCATTGACTTTTCAAGAACTATGCTTTCCTATTGCTTCTTTCTTAAAGAATCACTAATGATCACGCTATTTTTCACTCAGTTTATGATATTTTTAACTTCAGAAATTGTTTTTTGCTCTACCGTATGCATTCCTACTAAGTTGATAGTATGAGAATTACATACAATATGTTTACAGTATATGCCAAACTTAAAAATATTTTTAGATTTCATGAAATTTTAAAAACTAATTAATAAAATTAAAAAAATTCTACACATAATTTAATGATTTTATTAACTCTATTACAATTTTCATTTTTAAGTCCAAAAATTAACGAAAAGATTTTTTATAATACCTATAATATGACATGCTAAGAATTCTTAGTAAAATTTAAATATGGAGTCATTGATAGATTGATTATTTACACATTACACAATGTACAACGTTTATTTATAATATTTATTTTGATAAAATACATAATTTATATTTATTAGGGTCTGATTTTTGTAGACATTAATTAAAATAGATAATAATTAGTTCGTATTAGTTTATGTTACATGGGAATAGTAGAGGCTGGTGAAGTAGTGAATAAAACTACAACTATGCGATAATTGTATAAATAACCTCTCACATATGTACAAAACTATACATAGAACTTATAATTTATATGATGATATAAAAAAATTATCATTTACGTTATTAGTTTAGTTAAACTAAAACAGAGTTTTTTTTTTCATACAAGAACCTGGCACATATAATCCATCCAGACTAACATAAAATGTTCTACTTCTGACCTTGCACACCTTAGAATTTTAAATTATAACTACACGGTGTATATTATTATGAAAAGTTAACTATTGCAACTATCTATATTTATAATTGTATAATATCATTATTTTATTTTGAGTAAAAATTTATATTTTTTTTCATTATTTTTTTTTAATAGCCAACATAAACAAAATGTTATAAACTGCAGATTTAAATTTACATTCACTATAATTACAATTTTTAAATTATTTATTATATTAAATAAACCAAAATTTTTTTATTATTTTTATACATTTTATCTAATTAATATATTGAAAGTTATTTTAACAGAAAAAATATTCATTAAATTATTAATAACTTTTCTTAGCTTTAAAAAAGAAAAAAAATTATCTCTAATTATCTATTTATAGCTTAAGATTTAGTATTATTGGCTATGAGTACCTAAAAGAAAATAAATCCTAATATCATAATTACAGCCTAACTTTGTTTATATTTAAATATTTTTAATTTTCAAATGTCATTCTATAAAATGATTAGTTTCCATGTTTATTTTTTCCGTGAATATATATAACATTGATTGTTTTACGCTTTTGCATTTTTTTATTTTGGTTTCAAAAATGGTATGATAACGAATGTAATTTTATTGTATTTGCAAATATAAATACACTATTATAATATTATATTTTGTATTTCATTAATTCATTTTTACTATTGAAAACTTAAATACCACTCCAAAAAGTGTGTAAATTAATGTACAATTTTATGTTTTGCATTATACATTAGTGGTTGTTTTACTATTATTTTATAAATGTTCAACATAAAATCCGAGGTTTCTTTAACACTCCCTTTGAACGTACATTTTAACGATTTAACTTCTAACAGATTTTAGTAGGTGTATACTTTACTGTTGAATTATGAGCAGGATAATTGTTATTGCCATCATCAATAAATAAAGTGGTTTTCACTTAGCTGAAAAAGTAAGGAACTAGTACAAGATATCAAGGTGTATGCATTAATGCTAAATTTAACTTTTAGAAACGAAAAAGTTTAAGCGCTCTAATCAAAAATGACTACAATCCTTTTTAATTGAAACCAGGTGTTTTATACACGATGATTTTTTAGATATCTATAGTTAACAGAGAACACTAACAGATTAAAATATTAAAATATTATAATTCATAAATTATCAATTAATACATAAATATATTGAAATTTAAAAAGTTAACGAATTTATTTCAACAAGTTTTCAAAAAAAAGCCAGGCCCCTGTACTCCTGGTCCAATTACATCCATCCTTTTGAGTAACACATATATATATATTTATGTATTGAGTTTTTAATGTGAATGTAAATACCATCGTCATTCCCACCAGGTATAGATTTATTATTATTATTATTTTTATTACGACTTGACGACTTAGTCACAACATTCTTATTGTAGACTGCGTCAGACAATAACTAGTAAAATCCACTAAAATCCTTTTTCCCGTTCTCTTTCTCCTTTTCCTACGTACTGTATACAAATCGTCTATTTTATAAAATATAATCTGATCTTTTTGTTGAAAATATTATGTAAATTAAGCAATAATATTTGACTGTATGACATAAGCGCCAATCTTATATTATATACCTGTTATACCCAACGAATGATATAAGTGCCAAAGGTATCGTTTGATATTTCGATTTAAAAAAAAAAATTGTCAATAATAAACAACAAATAAATATAATTTTAATTAATAGGTTGATTTTTTTAATCCAATTTATTTTACATATTCCATACGATTTATTTAGCCGTCCAGGTATTTCTCCCTGGCACAATTATTTCTTTTAATACACCTCATGACATATTACCGCTGACCACTTCTCGTACAAATCTATATTTTTGATCTTTAAATAAAATGCATGCATCATCTTTATTCTAGCCCACTTCCACGTGATATCTCCAGGATAATGCAAGTAGGCTAGTTCTAACTCATGTATTCTATAAAATATACCGAGACCCAATTCATATATTCTATAAAATATACCGGTACCCAATTCATATATTTCATAAACTATATCAAAGCTCAACTCATGTTATTTTTGAAATCTGGGACTCAACTCGAGTTTGTCCATTCATTCCAGGTATTCCAGGTAACCCCAAAAGGTATCTAAAACGAATTAAGTGTAGTAACTTACTAATTAAATAAACTTCTCACTCCATATCACAAAGATTGATCACTGTATGGTTTCTCTGAAATGGTGCAACATGATTGCACACTTTTTACATTTTTACCAGAAAAAAATACAACACGCTCGCGTATCTTTTACCTAATTACCTTTAAGTTATTGCCTTTATTAAAGGTTCAGTACCCATAAAATCTATGGAAAATTGGCATCAAGTGATATGAAATTGTTCAGTATAAAATCAGTGAATTCAAAATTATCAGTAGGGCTATTATCAATTAAATAAGCAAAAGCATTTTCTACATCTTCCGAGGGTAAAAATCCTAATGCAAAAAATTGTGTCAACCAAATACCTTGTTCAGATTTTGGACTATATTTTTTTAAACTACAATCATTTACGATAAGCCAGCAATGTAAAATTAAATTAATTTTGTGCGCGATCGTGTTGTATTCTTCAAATATAAAAAGGTAAAAAATGAGCAATCGTGTTACGCCCCTCTCAAGTCCTCAGATTCTAAAATGTAGTTCATTTATTTTATCTTCTTATATTAACTTTTAGACGTCATTTGTGCTCATTGTAAGAAAAAATATTTACAGATTGTATAAATTCTAATGCAAATAAAAAAAAAGTTCATTCTTCCAATTTCTACATCAAAACTAAACACATTTTTCTTACTTAAAATACCATATGATCCACCAGAATAAATATAGAAATGCATTCATAACCATGCTCTATTTATAAGTATTACAAATACTAATACATAAAGTAGGTAACGAATATTTTTTTGTTACCAGCGCTTTAACTTAGTATTATAAGCTGTATACAACAACATTGAAAAATTGTACTTCTATTAATATTTATTATTACCTAGTTAATTTAAATAAAATAGTTTATTTATATACCTACATAAATGATGTACAATTGTACTTCTGCTAAAAATATTGAACTTTGTTTATTTCTTTACATAGTTAATAACGTTAGGTACTTTAATACCTTATATGACCGACTTGAGTTTTTATTTCTTTTCAACTGTGTAAATATATTTTACATATCATGTAATTGTATTCTCTCTATTTTAAGACCATTGTTCGTGTAATGTATATTGTATTAAACCTAATGATTAATTGTTATATACCTTAATTAAAACGAAAATAATAAATTAAATAAAACATTATATATATATATATCAAATAATATTTTATATGAACAATATTTCAACGATATTATTATAATGTTTTTTTTATTTTCATTTAAGCAACGGGAGTTGATAACAATTTATTTCATCTCACTTCCATTCAGACACACATCATTTAATTTATATTAATAAAAATAACAGCTTTTTAATCTCTTTATAGGTTGACCACACTGATTTCCTAAAAAAGAGTCATACCTGAGTAAGTTAACGAGTAGCGTAAAAAGGTCAAAACTTAATCTAACTTAACCTTTTATACATAGGCGTATGTAATTTACGCAAAAAACAATCAAAAAAAAAAAATAATAAATAAATATATGTCATTTACGCCACATTTAAAAATTTATTTTGGTAATTTGCGCTAAGTAAAACTAAATAAAAAGCCATTATGTAATTTATACCATCGTGTACCTACTAAAATTGTAATTTGATTCATTCTTCATCTTATTAAAATTGTTATTAGCGCCACTAATATTAAAATTATAAATAAATGTATGTAAGTAAAACAAACGCCACGTGTATTAAATAAGTAAATTTTCGTTTAGTAATAAAATATATAAAAATAAAATAAAATGCAATATAAAAATTATATTGGACATGCATCAGTACATATTATATGCGATATCAGTTAATTTATCTGCTGGTATTGAAGTTGAAAATGTGATGCAAAATACCAAAATTATTTGTACATGTGGCGCAAAATACTGTTATATTTTTATATTTTGGCGCAACTTATATACGCGCTTAAATGTGCTTATTCGTGGCGCAAATTACAAGTAATAAAATTGGCGCAAAATACTATCTTCCTTATACATAGCTCAATTTAGGAAAAGGACGCTAAGGAGCTGTAGCCCCGGGATCCGGGCTCTTATTGATAAATAAATATTAAAGTGACACTGACATTTTATAATATTATTGCTTTCATTAAATATTTATACAAAACTCGTTAGTCACGTTTCTTATTGTAATTTTAGATTATTATCTAATCGATAAAATAAGCTATTAACTTTTAAGATAAAGTACAAAAATACTTTATCATTTATTTAACCCATCCTGTCATCTAATTATCAACGCGTTTATCTATTACCCGAGTTTAAACACGTGTCAATGTGTGTGATCACGTGAACTGCAACAGCCAGTTACGTGAAGTGAAATGTTATTGTAGTTTAACATTGTTAACAAATACCTTCAAAAACCAGGAATAGATTTATTTATAGCTGTAAAATTATTAAAGGATTAAAAACTTATATTAGTTCATAAGGAGAGAATATATGATATATATTGAAAATAAAGCTAGCAAATTATCAAAAAATATTTTGTTTTGTAGAGAAAAAAGTGTTAGAAAAAAAATTCTATGATCGTACAATTAAAGAAAATTCAAACTTTTGTGAAATATTATTAACCGTTTAGTTACTGAATTTAATAAAATATTAAACGCATATTATGATAACATTAGTAATATTTTTAGGTTTATTACGAAATTTTATTCAGAATTACTATCAGAAACTTCTACCTACATATTCATTATTACATTTAAATGTGATATCGATACAATTAATATAAAACAAGAAATTGTGTATTTTTAAAATCATATAAGTAATACAGTTAAATTTACCAATAATTTCTTCTCAAAATATTTACTTATATATGTACACCTATACATATATGAAAATAATTTAAAAGAAGTCTTTCCAAATGTTTACATTTCTCTACGACTTAATTTAACTTAGTTAATTTTTAATTGCGAAGCAGAAACAACAAATTCAAAATTAGAGCTAATTGAAAACGTTAGAAGAAAGTCCTTTCACCGATAAAAAATAAACTCACTCATTCGTCTATTTGTTGAAAGGGAAATAACTAACACGTTTGATTTTTCAGATAAAATTCAGAAGTTTAGTGAACTAAAATCTCGAATAAATTTTTAGCTTGAATTTTATATCATGTAATTTTTTTTTTATTATTTACATTGCCTATATTTAAAATTGTATTACTACTTTATCTGCAATGCGCATGATGTATATCAGTAAACATTAATTAATATTTTAATTTTTACTGAAATTATAAGAATTGTTAGATGGTTAATATTTGTATTTAGATATTATTCAACTATTAAAAATTAATTTACATACTATAAATAAAAATGTTATTTATTAATGCAATAAATGTGTGTTATTACTTATTTTAATGTTTTCTGTATTTTTTAAATTATATTAAACAAATATTAAAGGTCCTTAAATTATATTGCCCCGGGTCAATATTTCCTAAGTTGGGCTCTATTATTACATACATATTTAAATTTATTTATTTTTAGAATTGGTATGCAGTGTTTAAGTATAAATGTAGCAATATTTTTTTTATTATTGATTTATCAATTCTTAAATAATAGAGAAAACTACATTTATGGCTATTCCAAGTATGACAGAAAATCTAAGATTCTTTGATAAATTTTAGACTATTTTATACGTACTCATACGTATGCAGTGATGCATTAATAATTAATAGAGTTATTTATATAATATACATCTTTAATATTTTAGTTAAACGTATTTTATAAAAAATCATCATTATTCAGAGCCCAGAAGTCAACTAAAAATCGATTGATTAGATTTATAATATTGATTATTTAGTAAAAATTACGAAAATTATAAATTTAGTTTTTAAAAGTTCATTATACTGCACTAGTATCAGTTTGAGTAATTTTAGTTTATCCCATTCTACTGTCAAATAATAAAATGGGCAGTTACCTCTACTTATCCCTTTTTTTTATTTTACATTTTAAACATTTCATGGTTTTTAAATAGCTTTGTTATTAACACATTTAAAAAAAGACGTTTTGACTTAAAAAAAAAAAATAAATATTTATATACCTATGTTCAAATAATATTCATTTATAAATACTATAATCTGTACCCTATTTTTAATTTTTATATTAGAAAATTATTCAAATGAAATATTTTTTTTCAAAACATTCTGTCATGTTTCGTTTTTATAAATTTGTCTTACATAAAATTTACACGTAAAATAATTATGAAAAAAATAGTATAGACACCTAAAATTTGATATCAGAATATTTAAACAAACATATAATTCTATGACGGATTATACCATATTGTTTATTTTCACATTAATATACAAATCATAATTCATTTTTTTTTTTTTTTTTTAACCACAATGGACTAATACGATTAGTTTAAATACATATACTTTATGATAAGAGTATAAATATGATTTAACAGGCTTAATAAAAATGTACAACATAAAATAATAAAATAAAATTTGCGAAAAATAAAAACATAGTTCTAATGAAGTTATAGATGATATCATATTACATCGATGTATGTAGGTATGTATAGATAACAGTAATTAAATATAAATGTTATGACAATAATGGTTATCTTCATTTTTCGGTGATTTTCAATGTTTTGTCTTTGGACGTCTTCTTTTAAGGCTTGGTAAGCAGCTCCAAGAGCCCAGCTTAATTCAAAATCTTTTATATATTTCCTGAACTAAAATATGAAAGCATTTAATATTTAACTTCAGTAGTAAAATTTTATGAAATTATCGATGTAATATTATACAAACAGCGATTGGCGAATCATCAGGAAAACCAAATCCTTGTTGCAATAATACATAAATATAGATCAAATCAAAACATTTGAATGGTTCATCTTTTTTAAAATTCTCATTAAAACATTCTAAAAAAAGTCATACTTTATATTAATAACTGACACATTTTAAATATGACATATAAATTGTTACTACTTATACTTAATTAGAAATAACAACAATAAAATAATTACGTTTTACAACTTTTTCAATTTGTTGTAAAGTAACATCTCCTCCATTCTCACCTTAATAATTATATTATATGAATTAAAATAATAGGTATAAATAGAATAATACTAATAAAATGTGATAATATTATATTTAAATTTTAACATACCAATCAGATTAGCATTTAAAACTTGATAGTAAAAAAAAGAAATTGCTACTATATTCTTATCTAAATGTACAGATTCAACAGATTGTTTAACAACAGTTTCAATATAATTTTTACAACTAAGGTAATGCATAATAGGACTTCTATTTGAATCTTCTGCACTGTAATAATTTATTGAAATTTAAATTAAAAAATAAAACCGTCACATAAATACATAGCATCTATATAATGTCAAACTCATACTCAAATTATTTAATTTTAAACTTTAAACAAATTAATTTACTTAAAACGATTTTTATTCCTTAAGAAAAACATTAAAACTTACGTTACATAATACGTTTTGAGATTAAATAAATATGATATTTTTTAAGCTGTGTGTTGACACGGTGAAGTAAAATCTAGATTTCTACTATCTACGGGTTTGAAAACAATTGTTCGTGCAGCCATAAATCCAAAGCCTAAATAACTAAAATATTTATATTTCAATAATTTGTCACATAAAATATAATTTTCGGGCTTCTGTTTATAATTTACCTTTGGTTATACAATTTTTTCGTTGTTCCCATAATTGAATACTCTTTTATAAATCTAGTATTATTTGGTATTTTATGTTCATGAGTTGGGAAATAGGTGATTTGTAAAGATGCACCACCTAAATCTAAAACTGCTACCGAATTTTCAAGATTGTTTAATCTATCTAAACATATAGATGTTTTCACAATTTTAATAATGAATAAATAATTAAAGTATTTACTTATATTTTAATATTTTACCAAGGAGATAATTAACTGTGAACCATGCAAAAAGCCCTTCATCGTCACCATCCATTATAATCACTGAATTATCATCTACTTGAAATATCTTGTTATATTCACTGAAAATGCTTTTCGCCTAAAAATAATAATAATTGAGGATTTTGCATACATTAATAAATTAATAAAATACTTGATTGATTATTTCATTGGTTTTTTCATTTAACAATCTTAAACCAGCTGTTGCTCTCAATAAAAGTGGTGTTGTCCCACAATTAGGATTTTTATTCAAAAATTCTTCACCTTGCTGAACTAAATTGCGTAATAAATCTTCCCTCTAAAATCAACATAATAATGTTTAATTATTAACTTTAGACTTAATTTATTTATTTTCTGTTTATTTAGATCATAACACAATAATTACTTTTTTTTTCATCATTCACATATTGAGCTAAACCTCCTTCTTCTCTTTTAAAAATATAATTGTCTAGTTCAAGATAACTTCCATCAGCTAAATAACAATTTTAATAGTTGTTGTTTTAAACTTAATAATCAAATGTATAAAAAATAAAAAATGTTGGGTATTCAATTTGTATAAAATACATGTAAGGCTCTGTCATAACAGTTTTTATACAATAATGTATAATAAGAATAATACTTAAAACCAATAGCCGATATATAAGTAAAAATAAGATTTTGAGTGGAATAAGAAATTAAGCAATTTCTTAAACATTTAAACCTTAAACGGCACAAAAGTTAGTAAAAAAAAAAAATTATTATTTTTTTGTTTTTGTAAGAAAAAACTATGAAAAACTTTCTATTAAGTTTATAAAATTAAATACATAAAATTAAAAATGTTTTTTAACACAAAAAAATAAATAAATAAACAAATTAGAATTTCTCAAGTGTCTTTGATTAAAAAGTAAGGCTACTTTTAAAATTCCATATGTTATGCTAAGTGTAACCTAATTTATTGTTCAAAAAATATTTTTTAAACATGTCTTAGTAAATACCATGCCTAGTTCTGTCCCAATTTATCTATTTATCATTCGTTCTATAAATATTTTACGATAACACTAATGACATTTTGCATATAGTTTTTATTAAATGTTAAATTTTTTTTATAAATCTGGTTAGTATGATAGTTCACATCACGTATTAAACATGGAATGAGGTATTAAAGAAAATCGTAACCTACTGTAATTGTTAAAATTTCGAAAAAATTTGTCTATTAAATAAAATAGATAAACACTATTAATGAAAAGCCAAAAAGTGGACGTCTACATGAAACAAAGACAAAAAATGTAGCAGTCAAAATTGTCGCAATGGCGTATTTTAGGGGAGGGAGGTGATAGTGGAATTTCCCCTCTGAGATTTGTACGAAAATCAAATTTTATGGTTATTGAACTTTTAAGTGATTCTAAATTTTTAAATCAATAAATAAATTTATTTTTAATTTTTTTATGAGAAATTTTAATTATTGTATTTTGGAAATACTCTTATTGGTGATATTATGATTATTGATCACGCCCCACGAGCAGGGCCGTATTAGCTATTAAGCACTGTAGGAACTGTGCCTAGGGCCTACGAAAATGTGTGGCTACAATTTTTTTGTCATATTTTTTTTTATTTATTTATTTATTTATAATTATTATTATAAGTTAATATACATGTTAGCACAACAAGTAAATTATTATGATATAAAAGTTTAGATTTGATTTATATGTTAAAAATATTTTTGTTTTAAAAAAGCTTAACAGTGAAATTCAACACTTCCTCTCTCAGAGAGAAGGCTTCTTATTTTCTTTACCATCTGTGTCTAGGGCCTAAGATAATGTTAATCCGGGCCTGCCCACGAGTAATAACTGTTAATATCAACCGAGTTTTTGGCTCCGTGTCTTTGTGGACCATGGTGATGACTGGAGGCATTGACAATTGTCACCATTCTCATTACGGCGCGAAGGTATAGAACATAGAGTTGAATTATTGAATAGTGATTGTTCATTGCTCTATGGTACGAAACGTCACTCGTCGGAATGGTCACCTAAACACAATGTGTTGGTCGTTTGAGAAACGTTTTAGTGTGCTTCGATTGCACCGTGCCATATGTTGTGACGTAGTTTACCAATACCAAAGAGTATGAAATTATACGTTCCGAAAAGGCGTTAATATTTATTGCACCAAATTAAAAAATATATGTGGTACAAAACAATATCATAAACTATAACAATAACAAGTGACGCGTTTCAAAACGGTTTCTTTTGCGTGGAGGTAGCGTGAGTTGGAGGACGAAAAAAACTTATGTCCGCCACGACGGTTGTATGAAAAGCAGAAAGAAAGGCTTGCCACCGTCGGTCAATTACAAAACGCATAGCCTTACAGGTTAGAAAATGATTTGCGACTCAGTCTGCATGCGCGAAAGGGATTCATTTTTAAATGGAATAGGGTACTGCACTGATATTATGAAAATTGACTGTAAACGGTACAACAGTATTATACTGGTAAATTCATAACTGCTATAGTAGTTACGGAGAGAACAAATACACATCATGTCACAACCAAAGTCAAAACTATACTTATGACAAGTTATTTTTATTAAAAACTAATCTTGTATTTCCCCGTTTTTCAATTGACAACGTAAGTCATATTACATATATCCATCTTACCTTCATAAAGACAAGTCTGATGCGTTTCAGATACAGGATTAGGTTTTAATAACACTTGAAATTAGCTTGTCGTAATGACAATAATGCATTTTGTCGTACGAATCATCATAACAACAGACATTGAAATATTGTAAAAGATTTAACAACTTGTATTTTGAAAGAAAAAAACCACTACGAACGCATTGATTATAAGAGAGTGATAAGCCGGGTGAAATAGTCTGAAAAACGGTGTAATGCCGGAATACTCCAACTGTTGACCAATAGTATGCACAGATGCGATGGCTGATATAATGCTGGAAAATTCCAACTATTGCACCACTGGTCACCACACAAACCGTCCAACAGTTTTGGGGAGATACATATTTACCCGCAAAACGTAAGTCTGGCCTGGATGAACCTTATTATAATACAGGTGCCAGGTAATGACTGTAATCAAACGTTCGCATGGTCTTTTAAACGTGACTTATGGCATTCACTCGATGGTGGTCCCGTGTTCTGTCAAAGACTTGAACAAATATGTACCGTGTTCTGTGATGGAATCGCATTAGCATAATCGCCAGAAGCCACGCATATCTATACAATATTTATAAGAAAATATAAAATAATACGATAAGTTTAACGGGTACATAAAGACAATATACAGAGATACGGCGTGAACATATTGATTGAAAATTATTTTAGCTAACTACTTGTTCAAGACGCTCAAGAATATTAAGTATCGATTGACCCTTCATAAATCTCATTAAAATAATCACTCGCTGCTGATATTTTCTCCCGTCCATGCACAAATTAATTCTATAACTTCAATACTTAAGACCGGTGACACATACAATGTCATAAACTATCAACCTATTAATTGAGTAGAATACAATCTACTCAGTAGATAATTTTTCCTGATTGAAGTCTTTATCTCATAAGTATAGATCACCTCATAATTTCCTGATATCAGTTTCATATTACAAGTAGATCCTTATTTTAAGTCTTTTAAAGTTTTAAAGGTTATCTTATCAATTTTATTTACTGTGGGAAATAATCGAAGCTCCCTTAAAAAATAACTATCATCTCCCTTTTTTGTGATTATGCTATTTTTCCAGATAATATGAAGTTTTACCTGTGTATTAACTCAATTTTCGACAGTTACCTTCTTCAAAATGACCTGAATTGATTGATTGGTAAAAATAAGTCTTCTTGAATATTTCTAAGTGTTTAAGTGTTCTGCATTGAGTTCCATCTCCCTACACTCACCGATACTCTTTAGTATTTTTACCCATGCTAAGTTAATAGCGCTTCTATCACATTTACCAAAGATTTTATTCATCATTAAAAAATTACTCTCACACGCAACCTCTCACCAATTAATCACATTAATGTTTTAAGACATTAAAACTAGTTTGCTAGTTATGTTTCATTCATACTGTTATATTCAAATTCATTTTTTTTTTCGTCTCATAGAAAATTTACGAGTAAGATTAAAAAAATAAATACCTACTTTTTTTAAAACCAGCAGCTTATACTTTAGATCCAGTGCTTCCTGCGTCTATAATAACTACACAAGACAAATTATTCTCGGTTTGACTTGATTGTCGTGCAACCGAAGCAGCATTTACTTCAACAACATCATATAAGAATAATAAAGCAAACTGAACTGAAATTATTGAAAAATAATTAGGGCAAAGCATACAATTATTGGCAAGGGTACTGTTATTGACATATTAAGCTATTTTATCAATAAATAGTGTTGATTTAGAATTTAAAAAAAAATTTTCATTTTCAAGTAATAAATTGGTTTACAAAATCTTATTTATATTTAAGCGTATGAACATTAGAGTGAAGAAAAATAATACTAGCATACATTTATTTTTCAAAATCAAAATTCAAAATTCGTTAATTAGATATATTTTTAATGATGAAAAACGTATTAAAAATAGATAAATATATTCGAGCAAATGAACTCACAGAAAATTTAAAACATTTTAAGAAGAAATGAACAGTAATTAAAATTCCGTTTTTTATATACTTCGGTACGTTGACTAAGTAAAAAAAAAGTACTTGAAAGAGTTTTTATTTTATGATTAGAAATTCCTGCATTTTTACAACAAAGTAATAAATTTGATGAACTTTAAAACAACAATTTGGGTGCTTTTTAGCACAAATAATATAATAATTTTAAATCATTTAGCTACCTTATCCAATGAATTTGAAATATTTCAGGATTTTAGAAGTGTAAAGAATTGCTTTTTATTTATAGAAAATTCTTAGAACTTAGAAGTAACAAGTATAACACAATTAACTTGGGATCTGACGAAGTACTATACCTATATATTAAGTACCAACAAATTTTTAACAAATTTTTAATTTTAAAATTGACATATAAATAAAATTATGCCTGGGGTAAGGTACATACGTATTACATTTTTAAAGTTTAACTATTGTATTGTACAACTAAATTTATACATTTTAAGATTGTATTCTTGATTTTTTTGTTTTTTATTTTTTAAAAGAGACTTGTTTCATTGGTATTTATAACTTTGTTTTGGTAGTATATTATTAGTTCTAAAAAAGTATCTATAGATCCCTATATTTAAAATTATTCTAAAGTTTAAAAATTTTATTTTTACTTACTATTAGTTATTTATATTAATTTTAAAATATCAAGGACTAATAAATTGATATTACCAGTTAGTAACATAAAATATTACTTATTTATATTTAATAGAAGTTTATCGACTAATACCTGTATGTAAATTTATTTTACTTCTCCGATTTTAAAAGATGAATCATATTTTGTTTCAAGTTAAAAATATTAAATATTAGATTTTTTTTTTTTATATTTAATAAAAATTTACTTACAAATATATTCGTATGTGTAAATTAGTTTTACTTTTGCATTATTTATATAGGTGCCTATTTAGGTTATTAATCTTTCCGGAAATAGTAACAAGAACCTTCATTTTATAGACGAAAATATATAGGTGCTAATATAATAAAATTACTATATATATGCTAATATAATAAATTTACTATACTTAATGATAATTTTGCAAAAAGACAATAATTAAAAAAAAACTATTAAACTTATACAAATAATGATAGTAAAATTCAAAAGATAGAACATTTTTTATTGATAGGAAAAAATGTTCAGCCATGATAATAGATTATTACGATGAATTAAACCTGTATTTTTCTTACAATGTCAATAACTGTATCCTTTACTCTATTTAATTAATAAATATACATGTTTAAAAAAGTTAAATTATTTAATGTTATACTTACAATAGATAACCATGAAACGTATCATTGCAACGGTGATGTGCATTAAATATTTCCTTTGATTATTATAAGTATTATATTCTGAACTATTCTATAAATAATTAATAATTACAGTTAATATAAAAGTCACACATTTTTTAAGTATCCATGAAGTTTAAAGTGATAAAATAAAAATTATGTATTTCAGACAAATACTTAAACTTTATAAATATAATTTAAAATAAAAATTTAAAATATTCAAGTCATTTATTCATTTTTATACTTTTATATGACCTACAAAAGCAGACACTTGTGATAACAGTATAACAGTATGACATCTTACACAAAAATAATTTATTTTGCATATTATGGTTAAAATTAAGCAATAAATGACCTACACTAAATATACCTACGCGCACAAATAATTTTATAATATAATAGTGGCTTGGTGTGGCGCGTTGGCTGCTGCCAGTCGCGGAATGCAACTGAGATTAAGTAACGGCCACAGCTACTAGTTCCTGAATTGGTGACCACCCGGGCTCGTAGTGGTTAAAAACCTTACCACACATACACGTGTTTGCTATCAATCGTAATAACCATAACAATCGTAAAAACAACCTACCTACCTATACCAACCTTACCTCTACCTACAGTTTATAACCCCTACAACAGCTAATGGCCCTAGTCGCCGGGCTTAAGTTCAGTAAAAAAAAAAAAAAAAAATTATAATAATTGAGAAAATTTTGTATTAATATTTTTTTCTTCTCTTAACACTAATAATGTATCTAATTTATAATAAAACCCACTTTAGATTAAATTGTCTTTTATATTAACGATTATCATCATAAACTCTAAAATTTAAAATTGACAAATATAGATTATAAAAAGTTTAAAAAAAGTAAGAAATTCACAAATTATATTAAATGCATTAAAACCGGTCAGCATAAAATTTATTTTTATCAAAATACTATTTTCTACCTACCTTTTTTATGTTTTTAAATGTTCACCAATGAAAACGTCGATAACAATTAAATATCCGTACAACACTAAGTAACTCACAGTTAAAGTATGCGTTAGGTTAGGTTAGAAAATAAATGAGATCACATTACATTTTTTCTTTTTTAAACAGTATGATTTCAGTAAAGCAAACACAAATACACCTGAAATCACATTTAAATCTTGAGTATGAGGTCATATTCTGAGTTCACCAATATAGTATTTTTATAGTAATTAGTAATTACAGATTCTAATTAATTTATGTACGTATTAGATTTTGAACAAAAAGCAATGATTGTATTAATTTTACATCAATATGTGTTTTTTTATTTTTGTTTTATGTTGAACATCACCTTTTGGAATAATAAAAATATATAAATGTTCTACACTAAAGGTGATTTCTGATTACGAATTTAATTTAGGTGGTTTTAAGAGTTATCAAAATGGCTAAAATTGAGGTGGTTTCCAATTTTGAGTAAATATAAAGTCGACCTTTGAATTTATTGCCAAAAAATGTATACTTGAATTGGCTCTCTAAACTATAAAATATTATTATTTAACAAGAGGTTAATCGTCGTAATCTATTACAATAATCGATTATCATTGATTTTTATATACTACTATTATTATGTTAATAATACTTGATAACCAAAACAGCCATGTATCACTTCATTAGTAGATACGCTGTGTTTTCAAAAATAAATAAAATGAATTCTGTTGAGAAATGCCAAGCAAAAACGAATATTAATTTTTATAGTTAATAAATACTAGTTTAATTTTCAAAAACTTCTTCAAAATTGCCAATATCGGTATAAATGTACTAAACGAGGGATATCGTGTGGATATATAATAAACAATATAACAATAATTTGGAAGGAGAAAATATAATTGAGCGTTAAATAATAAGCAATAACTTAAAACATATTAAGGGCATCTATCCGTGTGTTGCGGGGCTTGATAAGTTCGTTCAGTTTTAAAGCCTGTGACACTTCACTCCCTTATTTAATTGCGTGTTACCACCTCCGAGTGGTCGTGCCAGGGTGAGCTCCCAAAAGCCAGACACTTCCCACCAGGCAGCCAGATCTGCTTAGACACGATAGCAAGCCTCTCCCGCGACCATTATAAATACTAATGTATGCTTCACTGTTACTTCTGTACTATTAAATATTATGTGTGAAGCCAACAAATTTTATAATTGATCTTCAATAGCATTTACTTCATTTACTATAGTAGTATTTGGTTATTTTGGGGGATTTAAACTTGATTTATATATAAAACTGTGTAGAAGTTCTTATATATTATTTTTCCATATCATATTTTCATCATTTGCGTCATTAAAAGAGTGCAACTGGAGAGGAACAATTGAAAAAAGAAATAAATCACTGTCAGAGTATTCGTTTGAATAACAATAATGTTGTTTTTATATTGACTATCCATTACTTCCATCACAACTCCACTTATAAATAATTATAATTTCAAATATTTTTTTCGAGGTGTGGTCAAGAAGATCCTGAAATTTTATTTCACAAAAAACTTCAGAAACTATATAGTTGTTAGGATAACACAATGCTTTTGCTGCAATAATTATGTTATACGGTAGATATATATCAGCATTATGTTGTTTCGCAGTTAATCTAATATTCAAACATTGATGTTTTGTTAAATAATTTTTAATAAAAAATGGCAATGCTTCATCAGCTGTAACTAGTATAATTTTTAAAATATCTAATTTGGTACGAGACTTCAAGAAATCTTAAGCTTTATGAGATGATGTTACTTTTTTTTAAATTTAGGCATTACTTCAATGCCCAGCTATTGGAAGTTTACTTTATGAAGCATAATGTAATGTATTTCAGGAGTTGTCATAATAGAAGAAGCTATTGACATTCATTAAAATTTTTATTAAGTCTACCAATATTTAATGATGTTAAATTATTATTATTATTGTGGTAAGGTATTTTGAAATATGAATCAAACCTCGTTATGCATTTTGTTAAATTTATTATTATTTTGGTACTCTTTTATCCATTTTTTTAATGATTCTAAAGAAAAATTTAAAATTGCATTTTCTATTGTTTTAATAGAAACACCGTTCCACTTTAATCCACTGAATTTATCTTGAGTAAAAATAAACAATAATTTTCTTGTACTAACAATTATCACAGATTGCATAGAACATGTATTATAATTTACGAACGATTCATATAGTTCACGATTTAAAATACATTTTAGACGCTTATTGTTAGTTGCAAGATCAACTGAAAATACGTTATAATAACCGGTTAAACGTAATAATATTTACTGAAAAATACTAAAAATATTAATAAATTTTCCCTTACCTTCAAATAGCTATCCATATTCGATGGTTAGAGTACCTAAATCAATTATAACTTATATTTTATATTATATAAATTACTTAATTTAATAAGTAGTATTATACTTGGACAAAGACTTAAAGATTTACTTTAATGACAATAAATTCTATAACTTTGTAAGTATATCATGTTACATATATATATATGTGAATGTGTCATAATCAACTGCACGTTTACACAACTATGGTCTACACATTAGTCATTAACTAACGACAAGTTCAAATAATTATTATCAACATAATTTAATCGATAATCATAGAACTTATCCTACCTTTTTATGACATAAAAATACCCCATTCAAATACCAAAATTAATAAATTTCCCACACAATTCACTTTTGCTGCGAATATTGCAATGAAATTTACAGAAATAATTGCTATACGCAATAATTTCCCATGGACGCAAAGAAAATAACGTTTTCAAAATCTTGAAAATTTACTTTATTTTAGGTCCACATAAGATTTTGGATAAAATTGAGTAATATTTATTGACACGCTAAAAAGAAAAATCTTAAAATCTTAAATATTTGGAATATTTTCATACAGTCAAAAAAAAAAAATTAAAATAAGTATTTTTTTATCTGTCTAGTACTATTAATATACCTATAGGAAATAAAGCAAAAAAAATATATATTTTCCTGATAAATAATATGTAAAGTTTCATTATAGTTTCAACATAAGTAAAAAAAAACGTCTAAGACGTACAATTTTTACGTTCAATTAGTTTAAAGCAGGTAAAAATGAATGTATGATTAAGAAATTTTGTATTGAGTTAAGGAACATATGATAATATAGTTTTGATACTTTTTTTTTTTTAATAAATTTTGAAATAAGACTATTGAACACCTAAAATAACGTTTTAGACCACTGTGCGGCGGTTTCTCGCTCGAACCTAGCCTCTTTTAACAAAGGCGGTACTCCCACAACCACCACGAGTCTTTCCCCAAGTGCGGCGGCCATACTATGGACGAGCGCTGGTCCTCTATGAACACCTGCGATCACGCATCATCCGGTCGTCGCCCCCCAGAGCCCCAAGCTCCTATCAGCAAGCTTACCCGACGAGACTTACTCCAGGTCCCGTGATACATGGTTTGAACCTGTCGTTCCGACCTTCGCAACTTCCAATTTCCACATGCAAATCGTCGGGGCAACGCATATGTTTACCACGACGATTCCTTTTCGTGCGTACAGTTTGCTTGTGAACAAATTACCGTCTTTATTTAAGTGCCTAAAGTCGTATCCAGCCTTGAATCGGCTAAATACGCGCATGTGTTTCACTCAAAGGGTGATCTGGCTACTACAGTCTTGAACTCTCGGTCCAGGCAAGATTTAAGTCATGGGAAGAGGACACCCAATTCGCCATGCGGAGTATTCCATTTCTCTCCCGACTAGGCGGGTCTTAGTACAAAGAACGTTCAGCGATCCTGTGGGGGCACTGCCTTAGTTCCTTTAGTCCAGCTATTAGATATCCGGTACTCGCAGGATTTTACCCCGTCGCCGACATTTTGCAGGTTGACGGTCGTACGATTGGGCCCACTCAGACGATATATATTAAGGATACTGTATATATGCGTAAACGACCTTCCAAGTTAATATATTCATATTTATAGATAAATAATATAAATGCAATCACAACCAAAGATATGGCGTAGGTGTATAAAACACAATAATTCACATTTAAAATATATAATATACTTTTAAAATTTAATAATGCGGAAAAGAGAACTTTTTTATTTGGCACGAATAACAATTTAAAATTCCTAAGTAAATCAACCATTTTTTTCGTTTGTGGAACATTTTCCTACTGTAAAAAGTTTTTTTTACCAATTTTTACAATAATTCAGATATTAAAAAACAATAATTAAATACCTTTAGTTTGCACTTTACTAAAAGTCAAAAAACAAGAATCCAATGTAGATATTTTTAAAATTATTATAATGAGTTTAATTTAGAAAGCATTTATGTTGAATTTAATATAGCTATACATAATGAAGTAAATTAAGTTGACAATTAACTTATGTTCGTGATTATTGATTTTACCTAGGATTATCTTAGTACAGAATAATAAAAAAGTTTGATGTTTCATCGAAGTACGTGCAAAATACAAAAATAAGCTAATATTTAACATATATTATATTTAGATAGCCATTTCTAGATCTACAAGTTGTTGGGTATTACTTTTACGACAAATTAGCTGAAATACAACCTATGAATGAAAAACTTACAAAATGTAATGATTATTTAGTAGAAAATTATATAGACAATGATTCAACATTTTCACCAGAAAGTTGGGCAAAAAAAGCAACAGTATATTTTATCGTACAACTAACTCATGCAAATCTTTTTATTCCAAATTAAATTCACAATTTTATTTACTATACGTCCAAATATATTTAACTATTTAAATATACTAAGTGTTTCACGATGAACTGACAATAATTACAATAACTTTTGTTCTATTGTACATTTTCAATTTTTTTTTTTTTAATTGTCAATTGTCGTCTGCACTAAAATTTAAAATATTTTTCAATTTTTTTTTTTTTACATTTTAATAGTTAAAAAATTTTTTACTTGATATTTAAGAAAAATCAAAATAGCCATTTGTAAATCCAATTTTTAGAAAAAAATTTGTGTTAAAAACTTTTACTAAGGTTAAGTCAATAATTTTTAGACAGTTTTTAAAGTTTGCTGAAATTCAAATTTATTTGTGGTTTATCAGTGTAACAGCGATTATCCATTATCTATTAAATCTATTTGAAATAATATAAAATTATATTAAACAAAAAATAATTATAGACTTTATTTTCATCGATTAAAGATATTTTATATTTTTATATTTCTTGTAAAATATAATAAGTAGTACCTACCTATTTTAATTTCGTTGATATATACCTCATCCTCAAATTGTCGGTAAAAAGCCAAGGAATCAAATATATGTATATATAAAAGAACAAATAATCAAAAGCTTTATATAATTATAATATAATTATTCCGCTTTACATTTGACTAAAAAAAAAATAAACCTATTACCTATACTGACTAAAAGCAGGTCACATATATCACATGTTAATATGTTAAAAAATATTTAATTGTTTACGCTTTACTGTTTAGATTATTTATGTATTTTATTGACACATTTAAATTTATTACCTGAATATAATTAAAATAATTTATATTTAAGAAATTAATAATAAATATCATAATCTTAGTATGAACTTATTAAAGACAACTGTTATCTTTAAAAATTAAAATTAAAAGATTTTATATATCAATCATATTATAGAAAATAAAAAATAAAAATTGTATCCAAAATTATTTAAATCCCCTCCCCAAACAACCAAAAAAATAAAAAATAAAAATAAATTCTGACTTCATACCTGATTGTCACTTTCTATTTTAAGATTTAGCATTAATAATTATTTTACCAAATAATCTTGTAACTACCAACTAATTACACAAATATAATAAATGTGAATTGTATTTAAGTGTTTCATCACCATGTGTTAGTATTGTTTTAACGATGATCACGTAATATCTTATTGTTAGAACCACCTGACGTAAGATATTTATTAATAAAAGTAAATAGTATTAAATGTATGTTTAGCAAATATTTCTCTACCCAAATATTATAAATGTCCGATTTCAAATTTTTGTTTATTGAAAGTGTATTTGTAAATGTGTTGCTTCCTTAACACCTTTTTGAATTTGGTTGTCAAACTTCAGGGACATCGACAATAATACAGAGCGTATATTTTATTATAGTAAGCAGACTGTCCGTTACAAAAAAAAAAATGTGATGAAGTCAAATAATTTCCGAGTAAATTTTAGTTAAATTAGTTGTTTATATTTTAATAAAAAAGTACAATAGCGTGACCTGTGTGAGGTATGAAAATACTGTGGAATCAACGGGTTTGGTATATCTGAAAATACCTAAACACTGTACTGTGGACTCTAGTGTATAGAATATTCTTTCCTTTTCTTCCTATTCTCTAAAACCAGAGGTCCCATGTCCCATGATTTAGTTAACACTATTGTAGTTGTTTTCATATTTACGAATATGTATGCTATAATCCAAATGTAAACAGCGTTCTATTCAATAGATTGGGTAGGTTATTCTGAGATTATATTTATTATAATATTTCTATAATACACTACTTTCAATACATTTTTTACTGACACATTATAAATAACTGTACACTATAATAGTGAACCCTCACAAGATCCGTAATTAATGTTAACTCAGCCATAGCTAATCATTGCAACAGCCGTTTGGGGAAAACGCGAGTTGGATCCCAAGATATTTGATCCCTTAAAAAAAAAACACGAGTTTAGTCCGCGGTATTATATGTATATATATTATTATTATTATTATTATTATATTATTAAATAATAAATTCATATCTTATTTTAATAAGACGTATAATACAACGTAACCGGACAGTTGTCACCGGATAACATATTGTAACTTGCCAGTATACCGGCACGTGTCAACGCTAGAAGTGTCCATTTAATAAAATATAAAATAAAATACGTATAGTGTTTTGTAGTATTATTTTTTAAGAGAAAAGATGCTTTCTTTTACTAATGGAGAATTGACGCGGTTAAATTTTGTAAAAGAAGTGTCATTTAAATTTATTCCCTATAGCTTATATTTATTTTAGTACAAATATTTATTACTAAATAATATATAATATTTTTTATTTTCTAAAATTAATCTAATTACTTAATAATAATTTTAATATTTTAATAATTTTTACATCAGACCTTAACATGACAAAAAAACAAAATTTTTAGAAGGCATTCTAGCCAACCTCCACGTGGTGTCTCCTGGGTAACGCAAATAGGCTAACCCAACTTATATACTTTATAAAGTATACCGGGACCCAACTCATGCTGTTTTTGAAATCTGGGACCCAACTCAAGTTTGTCAGCCGTTTGTTGAGACGCTTGTTCTCAGCATAAAAATGCGTCGCTATAATGAAGCTAGACAACAACGATTTATATTTAGTTCATAATTTCTTTATTCAATAATAATATATAAATAATATTAAAATTACTGAAATTAAATAAATATGCTACCATAAATTATAATGAAGCTACTATAATAGTTCATACAAGGTTCTGTCAAAACTAGTTGGTATAAACCGACGTTAATTGAACAAACCAAATAAAAAGTTTGGGCTGTTGTACAGTGTATTTGTTATTTATCCATTCACTTCATGTCAATTATTTTGAATGTTCATAACTTCATAAGTAATCTTATCTCTATACCCGTTTCTTCAATAAGAACTATTAACATATTTTATACTACATGCCTTCTTCTGTAAATTTCTGCATTTACTTGAATGTAATTACTTATAGCTCTTAAAGATATGTGAAGCTGGTGTAACGTTACCCCAGTACCACCGGTAGAAAATTCGACTTTCCGGAAAAACCGGAAGAGCAGTAATTATAAAAATATTGTCAAGAACTCGCAGGGATTGAGTACTAATTATTAATGAGGATAAAATTGTAAAATTAAAGTTTTAATTAGAGAATTTGTATGAGAAGTTTGCCTATCGTAAAACCTCATAAAATAATGTTTAGCTCTTCATTGTATAGAAGCAGTGATATACCAACATATTATATCATTATATTACTGCGTACGTGGAATATGGCAGCCACAATACCGCGGGCAACTTGCACAGAGACCAGAATGTGCGGCGGGACCTTAGTACATAATATGTACGCAGCGACGATCAATCAAAAACGGTCGTCACTAAAAGACTGATTTCCGGTCAACTGTACGGACGATCGACAAGAAAGAGATATATATGGATAGGGGGAAGGTCACTCCTATTATATGGATACCATCTCCGTCTTTATGAAATGAATATCGGCTGAATAATAAGAGATTCCGGACTGACAGTAAACACACTACTTAAAGTGCATATTCACTAGGTATTCGGTACCAACGGTGACATGAATATATAGTATGTACGAGTACATTTTAGGATACAATTTATTTCTACTTTTATTTTCGAAACTTTCATAAACCACACTACTTAAGGAACTTGGAGATAGAACCAAAATAACAATACGACGAGGCTAATAATTGTAGCTATATGGGACACGCCGACAATCCGAGCGTTGATAACCCACACGGACTCAGTCGAGACCACTAGACCAACGATTGTCCCGAACGCTCTCGACGACGTCATATCGGTGGCCTATACTTCATCTTCGCGGCGAATCCGTTGATGCACCGCTCTATCCAAACCGCGATTATTGAGTTGTCAAAAAAATACCTACTAGCTTCGTTTTTTATTATTCTTATATATAAATACCAATAAAAATATCATAAATGTATAAAAAATTTGAATATTTAACAATTTAATAATTCTTAATAACCTATATCTATAGGCATGGTATACATTATATAATCACAGTAAACTAATATTTAGAACATAAAAATGTTTACTGTATTATTAACCGATCTTCGTATCTCTTTATTAATCTATAAATATAGTATGATATTTATCTTTTGATTTGTGGTCTTATGCAAAAAAAAAAATCAATAATTTTTTTTGAACTAAAATTAAATTTATATGAAAATATAAATTTGGATAAGATATGTTTTGCGGCATCATTAAATCTTCCAATAGTTACTTTTCCTTCATATCCCACTCAATAATTTTACTATGCAAACCAGAATAATAGAAATAAACACAATGATATCAATACGATATGTGATACTATTGTGTACAAAGTTTAACATACCAATAAAAGCTTCTAAAGTCTTATAGTGAAAAGGAGAAATTGCAACCATACGTAAAGTTAAAGTTACTTGTTTCATCTTTCCAACAACTAAAGATTAAACAGCAGCCAAACATTGTTTGTAATTGTCATCATAACCATTAGTTCTTACATTTTCTCCACTAAATAGTGATAACATAACTATTAATCACAATAAAAATAAAAAATAAATAATTAAAATGCATACTCAACTTATTTATACTTTAAATAAATACAGATAATAAATTTAGTTTAAACTTAAAACAAACTTTACTCGCCTAAAAAAAAAAAACTTACGTGAAATTGTAAATTTTGTAACTAAATATAAATATTAAATTATCATTTGTGTGA
This sequence comes from Melanaphis sacchari, assembly GCF_002803265.2. Classification (NCBI taxonomy): domain Eukaryota; kingdom Metazoa; phylum Arthropoda; class Insecta; order Hemiptera; family Aphididae; genus Melanaphis; species Melanaphis sacchari. The sequence goes on along the minus strand of NW_020270469.1, from coordinate 6,817,645 downwards.
TGGCATAAAAATGTATAGGTTAATAAGGTATAGTGTTTTTATTTCGGTAAAAAACTTGAACTATGAATACATAATTTCAGATAAAAATAAATACAACTTTTAAATTATTTATTTATTTTTATGCTTTGAGTATGAACATTTATTGTGTATAAACATTAAAAAAAGAACTTCTTGTTAATTATATGTAATATGTTATATTAACATAAAAATTTAACAACTATATCTGACGTTTGTACTGATTCGTACGCCTTTCAAAGTAATCCGGGAGATTGAATACAAAACATTTTTTTTCTCAATCAAAAAGTGCATTGATCATAAGTAGGATAAAAAGCCAGCCCAAGAGATATGCCCACACCATTCATTAATGTGATGGAATATTTTTAAGACGTAAGAACAAATTTGCATAAATTAATATAACTTATAATAAATGAAGTCCTACGTAGTCATTGAATACATACAAAAATAGTTGTGTGTATAATAATGAATTTTTAGGTGCTCTTAACATGGTATATATAATATTTAGGGTAGATGTATTCATAGTCTACAGATTACATTTTGATTCGTAAGGTTGATCCAAGGATTATTGTGAAACAACATATTTCTAGATTACATGTAGGTATGGTTCTTAAAATTAATAATAATTTGGTAATCCACTTTAATAGTGTTCAATAATGTGGATGTTTAAATAGCGAAGGTGCGTCAAAGTATTAGCTATCTATCCTATTCTCAAAATTCATTAAATTTACTTAAAATAAAATCATCTATTAAATTTAAAATCGTGTTAAACCTATTAAGGTGCAAAGTGTTTAATCTATAATTAAATCTATAATTTGTATCATGGATTCAATTAATTCTAATAAAAAAAATCCATTTTAAACTATTTCAAAATAAAAGCTTCAACTTCACTAAGACAATATGATCCATCGAATACTGGTAACACAAATTATAAATAAAGTTCTTGTCCTGTTACTAATAAAAATGTGAATGAAAAAAAAGTAAAGAAAATGATTATGTATCTAAGTTTACTATTTATTTTTTAAGTGATTTAACTATAGCAGTTGTATAGTTTACTGCTTAGAACTCTGATGCTGTTTACATTCATTATACTGTTATATACTTATATACATAAAAATATCTATATCTATATTTATATTATCTATAGGTACTATACTATATAAAATTGTAAGAGGTTTTCAACGACCACGCTAACCGAGAAAAATACGGAACCATTTTGGCTGAAATTTTTTACTGTTTTACTTGATAGTCCGACGAAGGCTTTAGTATCACTTTTGAAAATAAAAAAAAATAATAATAATAAAAAAGTTCAAAAAATTAAAAAGTTATACATTATTTTTTAGTTTTGCTTGCAGATTAGTGTATTAAATTAAATAAAAAGTTAAAAGCATTTATAAATATAAATAAAATATAGCAATACCGGTGTATCAATTACAAAAAAAAAAAAATATATATATACTTTGGAATTTGGAAAGATAATTTTTTCCAATAGGTTAACACGGACCGGTTTCTTTTTTATCTCGGATCGGCAGTTGAGAACCACTGGTTTAGAACCAATTAGACAATATTGTAAACTTTTAATCCCTTTTTCTTTTGGCAATTATTCTTTTCTGGCATTGCCATCGCAATGCCTTAATTAATATTATACGGTCATTTTCACATATTTTAATAACTTAAGTTATAATATTTTATTATAAAAATGAATTTTCAGAGTTATTGATGAAAATAATTGTAAGTAATTTATTAAAATTCATTTTATCGTATTAAATTTAATTTTCGTATTGTTTGAACGATATACTAATATACCATGATCTAAAATTTTGTTTTCTCATTTCTTAAAATAGATTATCTATCATAAGCTAAACATGATAACTGTAGGAACAATAACGGTACACTATATAATAATATAATACCTATAGCGGAGCGATAAGTAATAAGAAACAAGTAACTACCTTATATTTTAATTTTTTTTTTTTTTCTAATATCTTTGATTTCGAATTTATGCAATCCGATACCTATACATAAAAAATCATAATAAGCATAATGGTTGTTTTTTTATTAAATTAAGTGCAGTGGCTTGAGTGATTTGAGGGAAGAACTAACCAGGTGAAGGCACTTCGACATGAATTTATACATTTTAATTTAATTTTTAATTTTAAATAAAATTCTAATAAATATTTAATACTCTAGATCCAAGAATTCTGAGACTGTGGATTTAGTGTGATCGTTTATCTTTAAATTTGAACAATTTAAATATTATAAAGGATGAAGAAGGTATAATTTTGAATTTCAGTCGACTTCAATAACAATAATCGTTTTTAAAAAAAGGAAATTCAAAAATGATTAACAATTTACAATAACAATACAAATATCATGTTACCGTATTATTGTAATTTAGCTGAATTTCTGAATACAGTACCTATTCGCAATAATTTTAGAATACTATTTCCCAAAAGTATTTACTACTGATGTATTCAGAATACTTCTTTAGTATTAAATTATATTTTTTATTTTAATATTTATCATTATGGTCTAAATGATCAAAATTACATATTTATACGTACAAATACTAAAATAGGTAGGTACAAAAATTTTGTATACCTATATTACATTAGATATTGTCTCAAATACCTATTATCCTATTGGCTATTGGCTATTCCCGAAGACATGTAAAATATATTATTTTTTTTTTATATCAAAAATAAAATAAAATAAAATTTTTGAAACATTTGCCATTCGGAATACTTTTTAAAGGTATTTTACACAAATCTGGATTGATAATTTATTGCTATTATTTATTTTTTTTTTTTTGTAACATTAAATGCATATTGCATTGATATTTGTGGTCGCGCTATTGTCAGGTCATGTCAATTGTCCGGGATTATCGAAATGTTTTGGGTCGCTTTCGTGTCGGCACTGTAACGCGTGGTGGACAGCAAAAAACAAAACAAATAAACTCGGTCAATCAACGGGATTTTAGTTTCCACAATTTTACGCGTCGCAGTGCCCTAGTCGGCCTAGTCATCACTTCATCGTTCATCGTCTTGTTCTCGGCGGCCACTACAGTTATTCGTATGATTAAAGAATTATAAGTTTTATTGGCTCTTTAATAAACATTATATTGTATATCTACAATTCATTTCATCTTTTGCTTTCGTTGTTATTGTTTTTCCCATTTTCAATTTTTATCACGCACTATTAAAACAATCGGCGTCAGTGAATAAAACGCATCAGCAACAACTGTGCTGTTTTATAAGTAACAGTAGTCTGTCTTTTGGTGGATGTTTTGGTCTTCTGGATAATAGAGATACGCCCGCCCTTGCATAATGGCCGAGAAAAGAAAAGGGAAACGGCGACGGGATGAGGTGAGTTTCTGTCACAATAACACTAACAATATTGTCACCATTGAGGTGGCAAGTTATTGAAATCACGTTATCCGTATTTTCGTACTTATCTGATTGGTAATATATGCCAATTGATTTTTTTTTCAGGAGTACAGTTTGGACCCCGAGGCCTCGGCTGACAAACCCAGCAAGACCGAGTACTCTGTGGCCGCCTGGTTGCGCAAGCATGTTCCACACAAGAAGACAAAATTTGCAGGCCACAATGTCGAGTACTTTACAGGTTTGTATTAACAATATCTTTTGCTCTGTCTATGTAGATAATGTGACATGTTAGTTTATTTTTTTTCCTTTTAGGTAGTAAAGCCGTTGACAGTTTATTGGAATCAAAATGGGCAACTAGTGAGAAGTTGTTCACTACCAGACAGGATATCGAAATATTTTTGGACTTGTATGATAGTTGTTCATGTTGTATTATAAATATTATTTTATATACATAGGTACATTTTCCTTTCTAGAATGTTAAAGCATCAGTTTTATCACCGTGCTAAGAAAGTACCAATATCTGATCAAGAATTAAAAGCTATGAAAAATAAAAAGTCCAAAAAATCAAATGATACTGATAAAGACGAGAAGAAAAAAACAGATAAAAAGAAAAAAGATAAAAAAGATGATGAAAGCGAAGAAACTAGTAAAGATGACAAAGTCGACGATGATAAAATTAAATCCACTGAAGTAAGATAATGTTTTACTTATAAGTAGACATTTATTATATGTACCTATATTTTAACTTGGAGGTTTTTTACATTGTATTTACCTTAGTATATTGCAATTAAGTTTCTATTGAATTTTCGCACATTGAATTAATACCTGCTTAAAATGCCTTTTTTTTGGTTTATTAAATTGTGATGAACCCATTTACAACTTTATATAATCAAGTTAATTGATAAAATAAATACCATTTACCTGCCTAAGCTTCTTTAATAGAATTTTTAATGAAAGTAACTGATAACTGAAGTGTTGATTTCAACCGTCATGATTTTGTTACTTTTTTGAGAATTAAAGTCATACAATACAATAAATGTTCCACAAACTGACTACCCCCTTAATTTATCCCACCATAAGTTACATAATAAGAATTGTCTTACCTCAATACTTCGGTCTGTCGTAACTAACTCTAATTGCATAATAAATGTTATTTGGTGATTTAAATTTTATAAAAACAATTGAGAGAAATTATCTAACTTAACCACGTTTTCCAAAATCAATGAAGGAAAATATAAGAAACTTGGTTTTTAAATACATTTAAAAAAAATTATTTTAGAAATTTTAAACATTTTAGTAGTATTATTTATAACTTAATATTTTGACCCATTTATAAAATGTTAAAATGAATCCATAGGTGTGTGCTTAAGTGAACAAAAAGTTCATGCTCTGTATCTTCAACATGTTTTAGATTGATTATTTGGCTTGTGATAACAATGCAAGTTAAAACCACTTAGGAAACCAAGATAATTCATTATTTAACAGAATTAGATAAAATGGATCTAAACCACCAATATTTCCTTTAAATAATTGGTACTTTTAACAAATGTATCTAGTTTACAACAAATAGGGGCACCTAGTCAAAATTATGAAATATAGTTAAAATAACAAATAGAAAAAAGACGAAGGATGCATGTCCCTCTTTAACTCCCCCCCCCCCATCCATAATAGGTGCCTACGATTGTAGCCTGGTAATGGTTTTAAATGTTCTGCAAACATTTTTGCACCAACATAACAATTAAAAACTAAAATTATACCCTTGATTATGTCTAATCAGATATACATTGTTGTTTTATTAGTTGGAGACTAATCTAGGATTTTTTAAATGCATGCATATAATTTATTCCTATACACTTTTTTATAATAAGTAAATTATTATTTCCATCTAAATTACCTTACTATGCCCTAAAGTTGAAATTTTTGTATTTGTATTAACAGATTGAACGGAAAAAAAAAAGTCGGAAAATACGTTTAGAAATGCATATGGAACAATCATTTGTTGATAATTTGGATGCATATGTTTGGATTTATGATCCTATTCCATTTTATTATTGGGTAATTGGAACATTCATTGTATTTGGTGGAATTGGAATTTGCTTATTTCCATTATGGCCACCACAAGTGAGGTAAATGAATTCATTGTATTTACATTATTCAAAAATAAAGTAACTAATAATTAGGGCCCAGATTTTTATGCAAATGCATAATCTATTACATTTTACTAATAATAATTCTGATTAAATATCTTGACGTTTTGTAATATGTAGGATCTGCTATTAATTTTTTTTTTCTATTTCTGTGTGTTTGCTATAAAATGCATAATTACATAAAATGTATATATTTTATAAGTACTAGGCAATGCTATATGACAATTGTAGAAATTTTCAATTTGATAATTTAAAAGCACATTTTGTTATATTGTATTGGTACTCATTCAATAATTAGTATACATTTTTATGTTATATACACATTTTAAATACTGATATTAATTTTTTTTTTTATGTTTGGTTTTTTAACATACAAAAAATTTTTTTGCATACAAATCCGGGCCCAAATAATTATTGATTATTGCCTATCTATCTTGTTAAATTTATATTTTTAACTTATTTTCAGAATGGGTGTGCAGTACTTAAGTATAGCAGCAGCAGGATTTCTGATATTCATTATAGTTTTGGCCATTCTTAGACTAGTCTTATTCAGTTTACTTTGGATATTGACTACAGGCAAATTACATTTTTGGCTATTCCCAAATCTGACAGAAGATGTAGGGTTCTTTGCTTCATTTTGGCCCATTTATACTGTATGTATGCATAATGAATTCAATTCTTTTGGTAATTGTGTAAAGTTATTCATATAATATGTATTTTTTTATATTTTAGTATAGTGTATTCTATAAAAAAAGTGCTAAAAAAGGAAAGAAAAAAAAGGAGAAATTATCAGATGACGAAGATGAAGATGATAAGAAATTGGATGATTGTGATGAAAAAAAGTCTTCAGAATCTGAAATTGACGAAAAGGTTCCTGAAACTGAAACATTTGAACATGACAACACTTTATTAGTTTCAGAATCTGGGAAATTTGAAAATCCAAAGTAGACAATTTTATATGTACATTTTACAAAATTATTTTAGGTCATAAACTGGAATTTAAATGATAATTAAGGTTACCTTAATCTTAAAAATATCAACTGTGATAAGATTTTTAAATTTTTAATATATAAAATATGCATTCATGTTACGTACTATTTCCCTTATCGGTTTATAAGCAATTAAATAAAAAAAAAAAAGGCCAAGGAACATTTTTTTTTTTTTTTGTACCATTGCTTGTTGGTAATTTTAAATTTAAATTTTTGTTCTTTTGGAGATGTCTATTTGATAATTGGATATTTTTATTAGTTTAAATTAATATGTATATTTTGCTACCCTATAAAAACTATTTTAAAGCTTTGTTTTGTATTAAAAAATTAAAACTTATCTCTAATAGCAAGTATATGTGATATTGGGGTTGTCTAATAACAGAATAAAATTCAACAATGGCATTGAATCAATTTAATAAGATTATGTTTAAACTAAAGTATGTTTTAACAGTGACATTATATCACATAGTTAAAATGTTAACACAATGTTAAACAATCACTAATATCGCAACAACTTATTACTACTGAGTAACTACTGAGTCATTTACATACACTTGTACTAAAGTTGTTATACTTGTACATAATAATAAAAAACACACAGTGAATATTATAAAAATATATTTTTTTTTTAATAATAATTTTTATTAGAATTTGATATAAGACTTAAATACAAATATATACAATTTTTAATTAATATTTTAGTTTACTAACTTTGAAAAATGTTTTTTTCAATGCATGCTTATAGAAAATGTCATAAAATGTTTCTAATAATTTTATAAAAATCTTATTATTTTATTTTGTTTTCAAATTTGTAAATAGGGTTTCTGAAGATTCCTCTTCAACTGATACAGAATCAAGTAGCCTGCAGTCACACAGTGTTAATGATTTTGTCATGGTGGAAAAACAAGATGCCCAAGACACATAATAATAAGTAATTATCTATAAAGTATGTATTTCATCATGTTAACATTTTAAATTAATTCTTTGTTATGTTTTTTTTTTTTATTATTATTATTTTCCAGATAAATTAACAAATCTTTTATTTATGTTTTCCAATAGCTTTTGCTGTGGTATGATTTAAAATTAATATAATAATTTATTATTGTTTTACTGTTATCCTATTATAACTTATATTCAATAAACTGCATTATTATTATTTTTATATTTTTTATACAAATGGTTAATTCTCTAAAAAAATCTATTTCCTCAATTGAAGTAAATTGTTTTTATTTTGTAATTTTAAGTTAAGTATGAATAATAATTACAAAGATAAAAAACAATTATTTCATTTCCAAGTATAGTTATACTTTTCTACCTATAAATTTGATAAATTTAAAATATTTAAGTTTAATGTAACTCTTAAAATAATAAAATATCACTTATACATTGTATAACTCAACAGAATATTTGCAATGTAGTTTTAGCATTGTGTCTAATTCATTTAAAATTTAAAATTTATAAATATAAAAGAACATTAATTCTTAGACACAAATAATAACATGAACTGAACGTACTGGGTAGTTAGGGTAGACATTTGACTACTCTGAACATTATTTTGCACGTGTGTTTATATACCTATTGTTAATACACAATATAAAAGTTAAAAAGTAATTTACTTTTACCAAGATACATTTTTAAATTTAAGTATTTAAAATGTGCAACTGTATAAGAAAACAAACTGTAAATTATTACAAATATGCTCAACAATAACATTAAAAGATTTATATATTATTGTAATTGAGTATATAATTTCAATTAAGTAGAATAACTTAGACTTCTTATGTGTTAAGCATTACTTTGCTTATATCAGTACTACAGAGATCAAAAATTGAGCATTGCTACTCCAATTAACATTTAACAAATTCAAAAATTTCAATTAATTTACCTACATAATAAAATCATCTTGCACTCTGATCTCTAAATCAATTATATTAACCAAATCACTAACTGCTTACCAAAAACTCCATAACAAATTAAGCTTTAACACCAACCCCAAGATAAATCCTTAAAAAAAAAAAAAATGCTTCAAATCATATCTTAGACAATATCTTTCTAAAAGTACTAAATACCATCTAGCTTTACTAGGAGATCTTCCCAGTCTTATAGCATGCCTTTTTAAAATTAGTATTTTTTTTTTTTTTTTTTAATTACATTGTTACTTTCATTTGTTGTGCATATTTGTACAGTTGTAATTTTTTTATAGCTCAAAATAATAACAATATTAATAAAAGTAATTAAGTACTTAGAACCTAGGTAATAATGAAAGTAATTCATGCATTTACATGTTCTTACTGAATCGACCATAAAATTGGTAGATCAGCTACACGTTTGGATAATACTTACCAATACAAATATAACTACAAAATAAAATTTTGTATAATAATTATTAATTTTGTAAAGTAAAATATTATGTAACTAATTATTAAAATTAATTACTTCTAAAACTAAAAGGTCATTAATAAATCAAATATAAAATGTAATATATATTTTATAGTTGTATCTGATGGTGCAGGCACACAATGCCAATCAAAGCTTTTGATTTTAAATTGTGATATTTAATCAAATAACATTTTTAATTATCAGTCAATGGAATTAATATAAAAATTATAAAATTTAAAGGTTTTTTTATTTATATTTATAAATTGAAAAAAATGTAGGCATATGTGTTTTATAGTGTCTAAGTGGCATGTTTTGATAGTTTTTAGTGCATAAACTTCCGGAACACTACAAGTAATATTATATTTTATATTTTTTTAATAGAATTAATATTTAATTTTATAAGTACCTACTCAAAAGTCGAAATGCACTTTTAACATTTTTTTTTTTTTTTTTGTGCAAATAGATAAAATATCAAATTTAAAATATAAATTGATAAGTATTTAAATAATTTTTAATTTAATATACTAAATTTACAAACTACTCTATAATAATTTACAGCTTTATATATATTTATTTAATCGTAATATATATATATGCATACCTACATATTTTTAACTTAAAATATAGCCAAAACCAATTACAAGCATCTACGATTTTCTATTCTGGTATATCATATTGTTCAATGAAGTATGAGACAATAGCGTATTATGATCATATACTTTATAGTTCTTCATATTCGTGTCATAAGTGATTATTAACTATCAATTATTAATCACTACCTAAAACATATTTTGTACGTTCCATGTGTCTGTTAATTTGTGAGTTTTTGTTATGTTTTAGGTACCTATCATTAATATAGATTCTGATTTTTTTTAAACGTTGTTTAAAAATCGTGACACTCTTAGCCAAAGCAAAAAAATTATTATTAATGTATATAATTTTATTAAAATGCTTTTAAAAAAAAAGATTTAACACCAGACTATTTTAAAAGTGTTCAAAAAGTCGCCGCTGAAGCTTGTGGCGTTTCTGATTCAACACTAAAACGCATAATATGTACAGAAGCTAAAAGAACTCCAGTTGATGTCGAGGAAGAACCATCTTTTAAATCGCCACGTAAAACTTATAAACATTAAAAAATAAATGTACGCAACTAGATGACTTTGATACTGATGTAGGTAGTTCGTCGAACAGTGTATTCATTTTATAAAAAAAATGAATTTCCAACTGCATTATTAATTTTAAATGAAATTAAAAAAAAAAAAAATTCCAAATTATGAGGGATCGTTCAGTCTGTCAGGAAACTTTTAAAAAACTTAAAGTTTTTATTTAAAAAATGTAATAATGGTCGAAAAATGCTGATGGAGCGTAACGATATTATTGCTTTTAATACATTTTTACACAACATATGTAACCTACACTTCGCCAAATGAAGGATACTCGACCAGTCATTTACCTAGATGAGACCTGGGTAAATCAAAATCATTCAAGATCTTATATTTGGCAAAATGACAAAGGAACAGAAGGGTTAAAAGTACCAACTGGCAAAAGAAGTTGTCTCATTATTACACTCACTAGATCATCTCGATACGGATTCGTTGAAGGGTTAAAACTGGTGTTAAAATAAGCAGGGAATTCTATTGACATTCTTCAATGAACTTGGATGTTTTTAAAGCATGATTTGTAGAAATGTTATAACTAGGTACCTACTTCTCGAGCCATGCGTTATTGTTATGGATAACACACCATATTATTTCATGTATATAAATAATAATTATCCTAAAAATAATGCTCGAAAATTGTATAGGCAGGATTGGCTAAAAAAACAAAATGTTGATTTTTTACTGTTAGAAACATTAGCCGAACTACGTGAACGACATAAATTGTTATTACCTACCGTCGTTTAAAAGATACGAATTAGACGAAATCGCGAGTTCGGTGGGTCATGAAATAATTCGACTACCACCGTACCATTGCCAGTTAAAACAAAAATAACACATTTAAAATGGTGGACGTCGAAAAGCCAACAAATGAGGCATTGGATTCGGTAACGAAAAGTGATTGGGAGCAATGTGTTCAACACGTTGAGGAGATCCAAAATGAAGATAATGAGAAGGAGATTTTGAGAGACAGTTTGATGGAACCAATCGTTCTAACATTTGCATCTGATGAGTGATGACAGCGATTTCGGTAGTGACGAAAACAGTGAAAACGACATTCAAAATATTAATTAAAAATTGTTATTAGGTATGTTATTATGTATTATTATTATATTGTCTAGTATTTTAGTTATTTTTAACTATTAATAATATTTGTAAATTTTTTTTTTACATAATTTGTATTATAATTTATTTATTCGTGTATTATAAAAAAAATTAAAATTAATTATTCTCATAAATAATAGGATATTTAAAAAAAAGCGGGCATTTTGTTTAATAGTTTGATAACCACTTTACAAAAACTGCCGCTTGGAACATGACGGACAGCGCTCATTTTTTGTGTTGCCGAGTGCCGATGCCGACATTAGTACCTACTGGCTACTACCTAGTACCTATCTTCATAGTACTAAACACTAGTACAAGAGTGACTAAATTTATACTTTATAGTTATAACTTTATAATAATTATTAAGTTAATTATTGTAAGAATAAAACTTATTAAACACCAAGTAATAAGCAAAGTTAGTAAAGTACTATTAGTATAATGATTTGTATACTTGTAGTAGTCTAAATATTGGTATTATTTTTTTTAATTCTTAAACATTGATATGTAATAATATTTCTTAACTTTATAGTGGCTATTTCATGTTGTTGACATAAAATGTTCTTTATTCAATGGTATTGGACCTATTGCGTGTGTCTTGAACATGTCAATATTTCTTTCCATAATTGATTAGTAAGTTCTCAATGAAAATACAGCTGTTAATATAATTATTATAGAAATTTCTATAAATATCTGGTCTTATCTTTTTAATTTTCATTCCCTTTGAAAACTTCATGTTATAAATGATTTCTTCAACTGTTAACTGCTTCATTACTTATGTGTCAAATTTACTATTCCAACTTCAGTGAATACATATATTTTTTTTAGGTAGTTAATTGGCTTATTTATATTTATTTTATAATAAGTAACATCTACTTATTAACACTGATTATATAAAATTAATTTCTTAAATATTATAAACATTTCAAATTTTATTCCAGAAATGGAAACAAACCATGGAAAACTTAAATGTATTGATAAAATTTCCAAAATGAAGTGTTCATCATTATATTCAAATAAGAATGCAAATACCCGCAAGACAACTTATTGCAAACGGCCTGGATTAGTTTACAAGAATCTTATAAAAAATCAAAATGCAATACAAACTAGTCAATACTTTGAATCAACATGTGGTGATCAATGGATTCCACCTAGATCTCCGTATGCTCTTATACAGGAAGACTTGTTTCACAATCCATGGCAACTGTTGATTGCTACTATATTTTTAACAAAAGTGACCGGTAAATAATGTATATATTTTTTTTTTTATTAGCTTTCAGTACAAAACTATTATAGCTCAATAATTACATTACATATTATCAAGAACATAGTAAACAATAAAACCAGCTTCCAATATAAAAATAATTATTATTTTTATAGCAATTACGGAATTAGAGTTGATGATAAAGTAGAGATTGAAAAGGATATTGAAAGCATTAAGGGAACTAAACAAAATTTTATACATTTAGAGACCAAGGATGGACAATCAAAAATGATATGTTGGAGTTTGCAAATATTTTTAGTGAGATGTAGTGTGTAAAGAAGAGAGTTATTTAAACCAAGCTTTTAGGAATGATTGTAAAAACTGGTAAATAATATTGTATCATTTAATTGAAAAATATTACATAATAATATAGTATGTGATACATACTAAATTAGACTTAGAGATATGTCTTAGACCTTAGTAGAATTATAATCTTAAGCTTTTGAATTTACTCATTAATCATTATAAATTAGACTTATTATTTATGACTCTTCGAATTGTTTTTATTCGAAATCCACTTTAAATTTCATCAAAACTCATATAAAACTTATATTTATATTTAAAATTTTCAGCAAAACTCGCAATTCCAAAAATTCACGAATTTTTACTGAAATGGCCAACACCAGAAGATGTGATTAATGCAAATCCTCAAGATTTACTTTGTTCGGTGGAAAATTTAGGACTAGAAAATACTCGTGTTAAAACTATAAAACGATTTACAGGTTAATATTATTAAAAATGAAAATATCTCTCTTTTGTTAGAATCATCAAATATGTATATTTTATCTGCAGCGGATTTCTTGTCAAAAAATTGGAAATACCCAATAGAGTTGTATGGAATTGGCAAGTACGGTAATGATTCATATAGACTTTTTTGTGTGAATGAATGGAGAATTGTACAACCAGATGATATACTGTTATCAAAATATAAAGACTGGCTAATTTTGAATGAGAAACAACTTGGACTTTAACATTCTTATTATTTTATGATTTAATTTTACTACTCTTATAGTGTTTATTGAAATATGAATTTTTTGTTAATGTATTTACAATAGCCAGTGAATACTTCCATATAGTTATTATATTTTATACATTTTTTGTATTTTATTTATCTATTGTAATTTTGATCTCTCTATAATTTAGTACTATGCAAATATTTAATTTTTATAACAAAATGTATGTGATCAAGCTTTCTTACACAATATGTAGTTTTACAAGACATAATGTTGCTCATTACATCAAAAAAATTATTTGTTGTGATTTGTGAATTGTTAACTATATCATTAAGAATAAAAATATCTATTAAAATAAATTGTTATAATTATATACTAAAAAGACAATTATTTTATTAAATTTGAAATGTAATTTTTAATTTTTTTATTTATATTATAAAATGTTTATAGCTTTTGGTATTAAAGCTTGAAAATGTAATACAAGGTTTCTCATAAGTTTTTCATACAGTTAATGAGAAATATCAAAAATACATTCAATTATTTTATTATAAGAGTATTTACTGCAGGTACTATCTAGTATCTACCAATTACCATATTGTATAAATAACTTGTGGTAAACCAGATTGCCTTCTTAATAGTCATGGTGAGCAAATTTAAACTTCCTTAAAATATTTGAAATTCTCCTAAAAATATTTTGCTACTGTATAACTTTTATGTCAATTACAGTAAAAAAATATGGCGTGTGTTACAAGTATGTAAATCTTTATAAAAGCAGTAATAGAGATAGGTAAGTTATATTTTTTTAGATTCGTACACTTTTATTTAATCGTCAATTAATAATAATAAACATATAGTAAGTTGTACAACAAAATATTACTACATTTTATTACATAAAAACCTGTTTTATATTAATACAACAGTAAATATAATTTTAATTGAACTAGCATGGTAGTGAATATGAATTTTTTTAAACATACAAATATTTTTGGGGGTTAACTAAATTCGCCTCTTAAAAGTATATCCCGGGTAACACTAAATAGTTCTAATTTGTAAGATAATAAAATGATTTTAAGGGAATTTACATAAGTTAAATATTTAATTTTTAGAGTAGTTTATATGTTTTGGCTGTTATGATATTACATTTTAATGAAATAAACAAAAAAGAAAAATTTTATTGTTTAAATTACCTATTCTTAATGCTTGAAGATGTATAAAATGAACTCTTTGAGACTTAAATCGAATTATTATTGACATCCGCAGAAACCAAGCAGCATAGTAATTATTGTATGGACCTAACATTTTTCAACAAGATTTAAACGTTAAGTTGAAATGATCTGTTAATAATAGGTGTCTATATAATACCTCCATATCATTATTTGTTGAGTATGACGACGTATATCGTCGGAGATTTATAGGGTCTTAAAAGATGACGATTTTTTTTTTCTATTATTATAGGTATTGAAGTACCTATAAAATATTATATTGTAGGTATTGTAATAATATAGTATTATATTACTTAAACTGCAATCTGTCTTGCATAAATAAATATAAATTATAGAAGATTAAGAACAATATGACAAGAAACATTTAAAGAACTTGGATTCATTAAATCCGATTTTTATCGGAAGCCACGATTTCCATGTTGTCGGCATGAGTACCGAGTCCGGTAAAAAATATTTTAGAAATGTCATGAGTAAATCATTATAAAGAAAAGGAGCAATGTCGCTGCCTTTGGAAACTACAGCTAGAGTAGAGATACTTATTGAAGTATTTAGTGTGAGTACCTATAATTATAGCGAGTTATGGCGCACAACGAATGTGCGATCGTTCAAATACGATTTGATCAGTAGAAAGTAAGGCGCAGTTAGAAGTTTATTTTAATCTTAATTAAACCAGACCATATCAAACCGCTTGAGATACGTCCAAATTTACGGCTACACAATGTTTCTTCTTTAATTACGTGGATATAGTACCAATTAAGTACTCGGTGTAGTTGATGAACGGTTGAATGATAAGGTCTGAAATCGTATTAGGTGTCATGGATAATTTTTTTCTCTAATAGCCAAGGGGAGAAGCCTTTTTAGAACGTTAAAAACTTTAGGACAATTTTCAGTAAGCGTTGTTCACTCTAACGATCAATACATCAAAAACCATCCAAAATTATTCATTACGATTTGTTGGAAAGGTCCCATAATTTGTTGTCTTTATATTGTGTGCGAATTTTTGAAATAGTCCCGCTAACTTTACATCAAATCAACATCAACGTTTTAAAAAAATATTTATAACGTTTCCAAAAGTTAATAGGTATTTAATAAGTTAACAATGCAGATAAATTGTAATACTTATGCGACATTTTCGAGATTTAAATTTATTTATAAAATGTACGTACCCATAAGGCATAAACTATAAAGGCTATTTACATCTTACTAGACGTTTCATCGCTTATAAATAAAAATAATCCTGTACAACTTTCGCGGATTTATTATCTACGTACATACTCGTAATATTAAAATATTATTACCTATATTTATTTTATTTCTCTATAACGTTATTTTAATAGGTTGTTAAAAATACCTGTATGGTAAGGTAATGTTGAAAAATCTGTATCTAGTGGATTGTAGCCAAAAATAGCATTGATTTATCTCGTATCAATATTGATAAAATTAAGAAGGAAATATTATTTCAAAACAAATAAAATTCTTGTAAATGAACGTATATAACCGAAGGGAAATACCTATACATTAGGTATATGTTATTATAATATTACCAGTGTCAGATTTTTATTACCTACCTGTTTTATTAGCATATAAAAAATACTGACGTACTAGGTATTACTGTAGTATTTTTTTTTCTTCAAATAATTTCAATACAAATCTGTTGAATATTAAATGGTCATTATACTTATATAATAGAAATATATAAGCTGTTGATTTACAGCTTCAAGTATTACGCAGAAACGTTCAGTGCTGTATTATCGTTGACGCCAGTAAGTTTAAAACCAACGTTTTCATAATGAGCAAAACGTTCAGTTATTAAATTATTGACGGATAACTTTTTGCAGGTTGTCTGCACGTTAAACAACGAATAATTTTGTCAATGATTTAGAAAATACTAAATCATTTAAAAATATAACATTTTTTAACTGTAAATCAGCTACAATATGTGGACCGGATGGATGTTTCTCTTTGAGTATAACGTAAGTAACATTATCCATTATAATATTATAAAATAAAAAATGCATATCATGTTATTTAGCGTTTTTCAATATGTGATACACGTAATATATATGTATGAACCATAAAGTAAAAATATTGTTTAGTAATTTTAATAAACCCTTCCAATCAAATTAAAAATAAGTGTTTTTTTTTATTATTATTGAAAATGCATGTAAGAGTAAGTCATTAAATATATGCATTTCTATTGATTTTAAATGTTGAGCAGAGTTATGAAGTTATGAATTTATTAATTTTACAATGATGTGTTTAAAGAACAATTTTTTTTGTGTTACCTAATCGTTACTTTTTGGGCTGTAAAAATGCTTTGATTTTGAATTTTTGTGATAGTTTCTGGTTACAATTTTACAAATTGTTATTCGATATTTTCAAGGGCAATTCAAAAGTGAAAAATTCTCAGTACTCTTTAAAATAACGAAATTGTTTTCGCTTAGTAAATTTTCCATACAACTTTTTATAGACATTATAATTTTTAACACGTTTAACTAACTTAACACGCATAATATATCCAAATAAATACCTATTCGTTATAGGATGTAAATTGAGTCCAGTTTCTCTAATTGATATTATGGACGGGTAGTTCTTAAATTTTACCAGCAGAAAAAATGTATGGAATCGCAATTATTGCCGTCCATTCAAAAACGCCAAAATAATTGTATTTGTTTTTGTCAGATGACAACTGGGTACCGGAACTACAACCGGATTTTCGCGGTGGCTTCAGCAGCGGTACTGATGTTTACGTGTACCATGCAAATCGTGACGGCCGGCACAGACATCCCCGACGACTTGGCAGGAGAATTTTGTGCCAAAGTGGGATGCTGCACCGAGAGGCGTGACGAAGGTTGCTCCGCACCGATATTGGGCACGTTGTGTTATTGTGACGATTTCTGCTACGTCAACCGCACCGGATCAGAAGATTGTTGTCCCGACTTTATGTCGTTCTGCAAAGGCGTCGAACCGCCCGTTCCTGATCCGCTAACCGCCCAACGTGAGTAGTTTTCACCTTAATATTATTAACTACATAATGATCCAGACACAGTAGCGTACTCAGGATTTTAATTCTCTCAGGGATTTTGCTTATGATTAATAACAGATCCGTATGGGAGACTTCACCTCCTCACCATAGATAAACAACAAAAAACTGATAAATAGCTCTGACATTGAATTACGAAAATTAAGAGTTTATTTTTATATTCCTCTTAACTTCATAATAAATTGTACATAATCTAAAAAAATAAAACTTTAGTGGTAATAATTATAACATAATAAACATACAATAAATCATTTGACTATAGTAAAATAATCGGTATAAGTCATACTATTAAACTGCAGTGAACAAAACAATAAACTTGTTTAAAATTCAAACAAAAACAATTTTATACTTAAACATACGTTATTTTTTAATTTTTGACGTTATTGGATTAAATAAATTATAGTTGTTATCTAAAATTTAATAAATATAGTAATAATTATTGATGAAACAATAACGGGAGACGTTTAGCAATGTTCTTTAATAAAATTTAAAAAAAAATTAAATTAAGATTCTCCATTTTATTGACATTTTTCTGTTTATTTTATAATCATTTTAAACGATTAACAATTAATAAACTTAATTGAATATTTATCATGATGTTAGTAAGATTTATTATGGAATAAGAAATTTGGTGGGGGTATATTATAATATTACTCCTGTCTGCTAAGTCCTGAATACACCACGGGTCCAGACGCTGTCGTATATTGCATAGTACATTTGTACCTATTATATTTATAATATGAGTAAATGGATACTACCAATGCGGTACAACTACTTAGAAATGATAATCTATGTTTTAATACTATTATGATAAAAATGATGCATCTTTTACTTTAATTGCATAATGCTTATTTTTCCTTACTAATCCCTGCTGCATCTTAATGATTAGGGCCAGGATTTATATGCTTTAAAAACCTCAGAAATATGCATTTTATGCTCTTATTTTATAGAAATATAAAATATACCCTATAAAATAAAAAATATGCAAAAAAATCGATTAAAAAGAGTTTTTTTTTTCATTAAATATACATAAATAAAATCGAATGAAAGTTACGCGCACTCAGATCACGCTTAACGCGACTAATGAATGATTCACTAAAACTTACTCAATAACAGATAGTACTACTTGTCCCAATAGGTCTAAGATAAGATAGGAAAATGACTTCGTCAAATTACATGGACTATAAATATAACTATAAATATGTTATTTTAATTAAAATAAGTTAAATATTACATATTATGCATTTAAAAACCGTATATATTGTGCAATAAAAATCGTAAAATATAGAAATATACAGTACATGTCAAAAAATGACAAAATATACAAAAATATGAAAAATTAAACTTTAAATTTTGGATCTATTGACTACAAATCAAACTTGAAGCTTACCTAGCTATTTTTTGGATTGTTCAGAAAAAAACATGCAAATGCATATAAATTCGGGCCCTAAATAATGACCTTGGATACTTCTGGTTAAAAACAAATATACAAACTATCACCAACCATGGATATAATTTTTTACTTTAATAATATATGATTGAATAAGGTAACATTGATTAAATATTTATTAATATAGATAAATATATGAAAAAATGGATACCAACTTATGCTTATTAATATAGTGGTAATTGATAAATTATTTATTAATAATAATTAGGTATATATCATATAATATATTATATATTATTAAAGTTGAAGACTAGAAGTAGTTTTTAGGTGTATTTAGGGGGACTCCTCAGTTCGGAAAATACCCCCACCCCAAAATGCAGACGAAGTCCTCCACGAATTGGTACATGTCTACTTCTAGGAGGGCTATAGCCCTCCACAAAAAATTTGATCACTCTACGTCTATTTTTAGTAGCCAATTACATATCAAAATGTATTGCTAAGTGTTATGTCTATGTGTATCTATGTAAAATAGTAACATTATTTTAAACTAAATTCATGAAGAGTACTAAAATCACACAAAACATCGATGCAAGACCAGGATGTCCTCTGTTAGCTATTCCAGAAAATCCCACTTGAAGTCTATAATGAAATAATTGATCGAAACGCTTTAATCCATTAACTAATAAAATTATATTATTATTTATTTTACTAATGTATTATATTTTTTTCTAGCAAAATGTAGTCTTGGTGAAGTGGTAAATATCAATTGCAATGAATGGTGAGTTTGTTTTTATACATATTAATTTTTTCATACTTGCCATCTTAACTAACTAAGTCTAATTTAGAAATTTTATTGAAAATAAAAAACGGTTTTGGATAAAAGACATTTACACATACATCTCAAAGATTTTTTGATTTTTCTATAATATTATCTAGTTTTAATTTTTAATACCTTATCGTAGCCGATGTCTAAAAACTAATAAAAACACGACGCTGATATGTAATGAAAACGAATGTCTTATTGATCCGACACTCTTAAACACGATTAAAATCCAAAGCCGTAAATTTGGGTGGTCGGCCAGAAATTACAGTGAATTTTGGGGCAAAACATATGACGACGGACTTAAATGGCGACTAGGTACACTGCAATCACCAGAAAAGGTATGTATTCGTTTATAGAAAATCATACTTATCATGTTTTTACGATAATTCGATTTAGTGATCAATGATCAGGTATAATGTTTTAGTATACGTTAACTTGTTTAACGTAGAAAACTACTCAGAAAAACTACGTTTTTAAATAGTTGAAATTCAGCTATATCGGCAATGTAGGGAGGTACATGTAAATGTTTTTGAAATAAATTATTGTGAGACTGTAAAGTAATATTTTTTTTTAAATGTTGAGGTATTTACTAATATAATATATTTTAATTAACATGTATTATGTTAATTATTATTATGTAACAATAAGATTAATAAATAGAAATAATTTGCTACTTACTGTACCTACACTTTATTGTCAGGATTTAATAAATATATTTATTTCATAATTATATTTTTAGATGCAAAATAAATCTGTTGTAATGTGTGTTAAGGATATAGTTACCGTACTATTTATAAGTTATAAATATTGTACATTTAAAGTCGACAGTATTAATAAATTACATTATATTTTTACAACATTTACCTTTTTTAAAACATTTTAAGAATAATTACATGGCAATCATAAAATATTTTTAAAACGTTTCCACCATACATTTTTTGCTGCAATATAATATCTCACCTATTGGTTAACGTTTTTGTAAATTGCAATATACGTCGGCACAAATAATATATAATTTTTCGTTCGTTTGAATTTTTTATTGTGATTTTTAAATGTGTTTTTATCCAGATTTTACAAATTGTACCTTTGAAAGCAGTGTTTCATAGAGATAATTTAAAGTCATCTTTCGATCTACGCAAAGTTTGGGGCGAAAGCATTACCGATCCTATAGATCAGGGTTGGTGTGGTGCGTCCTGGGCCATAAGCACAGTTCAAGTAATCACCGACCGTTTTGTTATGCTGACCAGAGGATTGATGGTTGATGCGCTGTCACCGAAACATCTGTTGTCCTGTAACAATCTCGACCAACAGCAAGGATGCCAAGGCGGCCATTTGACCAGTGCTTGGAATTGGATTAGGAAATTTGGGTGAGTAGAAAGTTTAACAGTTTAGGATTCGATCGTACCTATTTATTCTTTACAAATATGCTTGGCAGACTCGTCACAGAACAATGTTACCCGTGGGATGGTCGGACGGCAGGTTGTGCGGTGACCAATAAGAGGAGCAGCAATGACTTGATCGTGTCATGTCCGCGTTCGTCCAAAACTGTTCAAGTCAGGCGAGTCGGTTTGATGTACAGAGTGACCACAGAAGAGGGTATTATGAATGAGATAATGAATTGGGGATCAGTCCAAGGTGTGTACCGTAATTTATCGTACCATTGTTATAGTGCTGCCATAGTGCCACGTCATATTATGCATTTCAAATTATTTTACCGGAAACCGATGCACTCGAACGCTTACTTGGATTCGTACGGTCATATTGCGTGACTTGTACGTGTATATACAATTAACTGTAATATCATTATTGTTATATTTAAAGCCATGATGAAAGTGTCCAAAGAATTTTTCATGTACGAGTCGGGCGTGTACAGATGTTCGAATGTGACCGAGGGGTTAAAAACAGGATATCACACTGTAAGGATTGTTGGCTGGGGCGAAGAACAACAGAATGGAAAAACAGTAAAATATTGGGTAGGTATACACTATAAGTATATTATATGATATACTGATATACGATGAACTTTAAATGAATTCAATACGAATAGTCAAATTAATAAAAAAATTATATTAATATCTATACATAATAGATGAATGGTGTACGGAAATCATAATAAATATTTATGATAATATGATATTTGAGATATTTCATTAGCCGATGAAATATTGTCAGATCGTAATATTTTATCGGTTTGTTAAAAATTACGTAAC
Organism: Melanaphis sacchari; assembly: GCF_002803265.2. Lineage (NCBI taxonomy): Eukaryota > Metazoa > Arthropoda > Insecta > Hemiptera > Aphididae > Melanaphis > Melanaphis sacchari. The sequence continues at coordinate 6,795,565 of NW_020270469.1, read as the reverse complement.
ATATACATACGTTTTTAATAACATACAAGTCAACAATATGTACCAATAAGAATTTTCATTGTTGTTAATTGTTATTTTAGATCGTTTCAAACTCATGGGGACGTTGGTGGGGTGAAAACGGATATTTCCGGATACTGAAAGGAACCAACGAGTGCCATATTGAAGATTTCGTTGTAGCCGCAATGGCGGACATCGGCGATTTCTGTAACACAGCGAATCGTTCGTTCCAAGAAAATGCTTCATACACATTGAATGGCACCAAAATTGATATTTCATAAGTAAATTAATTCATTCATTTAGCACACAAAAATTAGTCGAAAAAATTTAATCATGATTTAATATTTGTTTACAATTAAATTAAGTTTGAACTTCTTTCACATAAAATAATAAGTATATCAGGTTAAAAATATTTAAAATTAATCTATCGAGTGTATCAATATTCATACTGAGAAAATATAATACTTAACTTATACTGTTTATGAACTATATTTTTTTTATTTATTTATAATTACATATTGTGATGTACATAATGACATAATGACGTATTACTTATATATTGTAGTTTTTTTGGGGGGGAGGGAAAGGAAGACATTAGACATTAGGCATTGATTTTACTACAATCTAAAACATCATATAATTTGTTTTACTTATTTCCGGATGTCTATCAGAAGTACCTATCGTTGAATTATTATGCAAATTTGAACTTAATCTAAATCATTAGTTCTGTCAAAGTGCCTATAGCTCAATATTATTATTTATTATTGTCTGCACGAGTTGGAGGGAAGACAAATAAGTGATAAAAGTGCAGTAGCGACTCAGAATTGTCGACTAATAAAAGCTGCTAAATAGATGGGCGGATAAATGGTGGCGGCATTGTGGACAATATTAATATTTCACTAAAAATCGCACACTGGCAGTAATAATAATGTTAGTTTATTATGTACATAATATCGTGTATTGTTATAATTATATGAATGGATACCGGCGCAAACACTATCGATCATTAACTAATTAATAGGTATACTTAGTCTTGTCCCTTCTATGTACTAAAAAAATCTTCATTTTTTACAGGTATATTATATAGCCTGCAGGCACACCGTAAAATAATCACTCTGTTGTACATTATATCACATTATTGTAATAAGAAACGCATATTGCGATAGTATCTTAGAACCGTACCGTCTTCTATTGCTGCAGGTTATACAGGTGTACATACGGAAAGGTAAAACCGCGACACGACACACGACTATTTTCGCGTGGGGAGATATAAAAAACGCGTTGGCCGCGGGATGTTTTAAAATTTAAATCATCGAGACAGAAGTTGTAGGTACGTGCTAAAGCCATTGCCTATATATTAATCATAAATTATTACTATATTGTGGGTATAATACTATGATAATATTATAGTGATTGTGGGGATCAGACGCGTAAAAAACACAATGTGATCGTCGTATTTGTACACAATGTTAATAATTACAATAACAAAAAACGTAAAAAAAAAAAATTGCGAATAATTTGTATCTCTAATACCTATATTGTGGATCTCGCGTATAATACATATTATTGTTGTAAATGTTGTATTGCGAACTTGCAGTATCGTTGTTGAATCGCGTTTAGCGCGCCGCGGGCATCCGTCGCCTCGACGTTTATTTATTATAAATTATAATATTATTATATTATATTGTATTATTTTTATACGGTAGTATCATTATAAGGTATCATACGAGCAAATGTCGACGTGCATAATTTTTTCTCCACACGAGATAATAATAATATATTACAACGATAAATAATAATACCGTAATATTTGTGGGTATTGTTGTTTTGTTTTTTGCAATTTATTATAAAGTCTGGGTTATAGCTAGGTATACTACGACTAACGCTTTCTATGCGCGTGCGAATAGTTTGACCGTCGTTGTCAAAAATATGTAATGTAATACCACTTAAGGAATGTTCTGCGGTGGTTCAAACTTTTGTTTTTCATAAGACAACCCACCTTATTTATTTTTAAATATTCAACAGGTAGATATTTTTTTGTTTTTGAATTATTTAACAATGTTCATACGTACGTAATAAGTTAAAGTTGCAAATATATAAAACAGATGTATTATTATTTGCTATATACTAGAACTATTTTTAAAATTTTAATGCGTTGATAGATTTATAATATTTTATTTATATTAATAGTAATAATTTTAAAATCATCATAGCCCCCATACTTTCCAAACCTATTATCGAGAATATATATTATTCTTAAACGGTAGGTACTTACATAATGTTTAATAACTATCGGAAACAACTAATTCGAATTTTAATTTAAATGTGATAATATTTACAAAAATTAATTTTAAACGATAATTCTATAGATAATTTCTGATATGTTTATATTTTAGAAGATGATTATTGAATCTGTTAGCAAATTTTTAGGTAAAAATTTGCGTAAATCAATTTTGGGTGATAGAAGTTTGCTTATAGTAGTTATACAAAATGATGTCAAAAATAAATCATCGTCACGTATTTAAAAACTGGACACGTACTTATGTAGTTAGCAATAATTATTTTTCTTATGAAAGAAGACAATAGTTACAATAGTATTTATAACAGTGGTTTTGAATAAAAAAAAAAAAATTGGAATCCTTTTTATGTTAACGGTATTTTTTAACGAAGTTAAAATATTTAAAATTTTTAATTAAATGGGTATACAAATAAAGAAATGTGTGTTTTATGTTAAAAATTTAATTGTGTAATGCATTATATTATATTAATAAATGTAAATTATAGTTAATTTAATTAAAAGTTTTCTTTAGTCTGAATGACCATTATTGATTTTTTCAATTTATCAGAAAAATAATATAATAGGTTAAGACAATGTTTATAGTTTTTATACCTTAATTATGTATAATCATGGTAATAATTCAAAATGAATGAAGTTTATTTTCTTAAACGAGGTTGTATCTATAAATAATTGGATAAAAGTGACAAAAGTTTAGGGGCCAAAATCGTCTTAAAAATATAGCAATAATCCACTAATAGCCACTAATAGCGAAAGTAAGAGATAAAGAAGTTCAAGAATAAAGATAAAAAAAATTTAAAAAAAAATATAGTACAGACATTATGTTTACATGCATTTACCAGTGGCAACTTGCGAGCAGCTGTGAGTCGTTAAGTCAAGGAAACGTAAATGAAAAAATAATAATAAATAATATCAATATTGTTGATACTAATATTTATACATTATCACACAATAAATAAACTAACAGTAAACTAAGAACTAACTACCATAATACATTTGCAGCCGTAGATGATGCGACGTGGATAACTGAGTAAATAACGGTTATATACTTAAAAATAAGATAAAACAAATATTGAAATATATGAACGACGAGACATGTTTCATAGCGCAACGATATTTGTCTTTCGCGCTTTTTCTATTTTCCTTGCAAATTGCATCTGACAGAATGAGATGGATTCAACGTTGTCTCATGTTTATTTTTTTCACTATATTTGGATGTTTACTCGATGGAATGGTTGACGCGTGTGGCTTAGAATTTATTTTGTTCTATAACAATCAAGATTGGTAAAAAAATATTTTATTTAAATATAATTCAAAATTACTTATCCGTATTCAAGTGGGTAGACATTATATCATTGTTTCCTATGATGTTTCGCTACTGGTATTGACTATTTTTTTCTAATAACGTCGTCATTTGGCAACCTATATCAAGGTATGGCCCACGCGCAGTCCATTGTGCCCATGACATAAAAATAAATATTTATCGATTCAATAACTTGGTAGACAGAAACATATTGTGATTACCTAACAATTTTACTATAGAGTAAGTATGTGTTAAGTAGGATGAATATATTTTAAGAAAACGGTTATTTATTATTTAAAAAGTATAAGCATGTTGCATACTATGATCGTTGTGTGATTGAGTTTATTGTTTTAAACTCTTAGAATCGGATATTATATTATTTGTTAATTTCTACTAAACTTTCTTTACTTAACTAACTCATATTCATTTTTTTCATTAATTCATTTTCTTTAAATCAGCACACAAAATATGGTTTTATATTTATCAAAAAAAAAAAAAAAGTGCTGTTATAGACTATAATAATAATATTAATACGATGTTTTTCATAGCTTTCCCAAGCCACGCGACTTTGGATTATGGCTCTGAAAACATCAAAGAGTGTAATTGAATATGATACTGAAATATTATTTAAATTCGGGTATATATTTTTTACGTATTATATTTGCACAACAATTGCCGTCGTCTCGCGTAAGTCGTGTTGTTTTAATTATTACAGTTAAAAAATAATTCAAAAATATTCATAACAATCATTAACAAATTTATCGGATATTTTTCATATTACGTATATGTTATTGTTATTGTTCTTTTTGAGAATCAAATTTGCCGTCAAATATTATAAATTATTACTTATGTTATTACATAATCAATAGTATTAACTATAACACTATATACACATGAAGAGTAAACACAGACATTTGCAATTGTATATAATATACTTAAGTACACAATTACTAGTATATATATATACACATAGATAAATATTGTTATATCGCATATACAGAGTAATTCACTTTTTCCAATTCAAACTCCTTTTTTCTTTAATATTGCAGTTATTCAAAATCTGATTTTTGTAATTTTTAAATGTAGGTATTAAAATTACCATATATTTTTTGAATAATAGACATATTTTGTTCTATTTAAAGATTGCTTTGTGTTAGCTTCTGTTTATTGAATATTTAAAATATATGTTCAACAAAAATAAATTTAAACTGTTATACTTTTAAAGTTTTGTTTTGGTAATTTACTTTTGTAATAGTTTTCAAATATTTTTATTTTATTTAATGATTATTTCCATGATTATGATTTATTTAAAAATCAAACAAAAAATGCGAATTTAGTATAAAATATTAAGTTGATGAAAACATAGTTTTATAATGGTTACATAGACATAACATAGTTGTTGCATGTTGGACTACCCAAAATTGATATAAATAAAGCACTATTAATACATAATATATTATTATATTATACATACATATTACATACGAGTATTATATACAAATAATAATGAATGATAAATTGCACAATTTGTTTATTCAAGTCATTATTTTCTCTATTTTGGTAATAATTAAAACCACGTCAAATATCGCACTTTGAAAACATAAATTATTATTATTCAAATATACATAATATGTAAAATTTCATAATGGCTTATTTTATAAATAAGCGTGCGTGATTATATATTTTATATAATAATTAATAACTTTAAATAAATAGTAAAAATAAGAATTCACAATTAAGACAGTATAGTTAATGTAAGTTACATACGCATAACTATATAAGTACTTGGCTCTTTTAAATTTTTGAGTTTTCTTTTATTTTTTAAATATATAATTATACCTAGTTATTATTGATGTATACCAATGTTAATTAATTAATAATACGTATCATACTCATTAGTTTTTAACCAGTATTAATCATTAAAATATTATGTAATTGACACTTTATGAGAAATACATTTCAAATTAGTATAACTTTTATTTTCGATTGGTCTGACAAGACATGTATGCACGTAAACGTTTACAAGTTCATCTGCCCATGTATTGTGATTAATTTATTAAAACCGCAAGTTTTAACATTTCATCGTGTTTCACAACATTTGTTCGGGCTGTCTATGCGAATGAAATATGTTTATGATTTAAGAGTACCTACCTATACATATATATGGTACAAAATAGTGTTATCAAAAGTGTATTATTTCGATTCAAATAAAACTGCAGTAATAAAAATAAAATAATCATAACCATTATCATTTTGTATTAAAATTATAAATAAAGTGTTAACACAAGTATTAGATTAAATATGTATAAAAAAATAATAATGCATTTTAAACGTATTAATATAGGTATTGTTTGAAAAAAAAAATAAATATTTAATGAAATAATTTTTAACTGCCCATATGTTGATCGATTTCAGAAATAAGTCTATAAATCTTGTAATTTTGTTTACAAGAATATTAGATTCATCTCGAACATATTTAAAAACTATTAAACACATATCGTGAATTTTTTTATACTTAAGTGAAAACGCCTATAGTGCAGAATAAATTATTTTAAAATGACTATTATTTATATTTATATAACTGACTATATTACAAGGCAAAGAATATAATTATAAGAACATCGATTAGTGCAATACATATAGCTATGGTATTATATAATATAACGTGGGAAATTTATTTAAGAGTATTTAGGATGAAAAACTGTTATAAAATATTATGAAACTTGTAAATGAATAACTTTGGGGGAATTTTGGATTTTTGAAATCGTCGATAAATCACACATAGTTGAATTCAAAATCTAATTGTAAATTAAATAAACAGTATGAAAACTATCAATAAAGTTAAACTATAATAAAAAAAAAGTCTTACTGTATAGTTAAGTTTTCTTAGCATTAAAAAATACCATTTTTATATTGCAAACATAAATCATTGAATGTGTTAATATGAGTGCATACAAATGACGCATATGATAATGGTATGTATATTGTATATAGTGTGCTGCAGAATAGTTGTCTATAATTATTTATGGCATTGTTGATTTTGTGTAACAACATATTTTGTTTCCGTATTACGAAACCACACACACGAAAGACACATTAATATATACAGCAAAAATTCCGAATGAAAACATTTAAAATTTATAGAGCAAATTTTGGCTGGACCGAGTTATTGCAGATTTATAGAAATATGCCTATATGAATTGACCTAAATTTCAAAAATAACCACGTTATACGTATTTTCAATAAACTAAATATGTATAGCGTTGTTGTTTAAACTATTGATACCAAAATCTTATACAATATTTATGTGAAAATTTGTGTGTTCTGACGTTTTGTATACTTTTGGATTGATTCATTGTTGATGTTGACGTTGGCGTTTTGTTCACATAATAACACAATGATTGATTGATCGAATTCATAGATATCAAGAATAACTTTATAGTACTATATGTGCAATAATTTACCATGATTTATGACATCGGAAATGCAGAATGCTATTTTTCGATGTGCGAGTGTCGATTAAACTGCATCATAACTGCATACTCGATACTTTATTTTATAAATTATACAGCTTATAACATAGTATTGCAATATCACGTGTTTACCAAGAGATTTTCAACATTTTTTTTTTTTTTTGGCATTAAAATGTATTTTATACAGATAAACATGTTTAATAATTGAGATTGGTATGCACATGAGTTTTTCTTTATTATTGCCACACAGGAACTTTTTTATCAAAACGTCTCAAGAGCGTTGAACGTCTGGTAGTGTTTAGTGTTTACCACATAATAAACATAATTTATTGCAAGATTACAGTAAAAGCTTTTTAGCATTAGAAAGAGAAAATAAATATTATAGCGAACGCATAGTTATACTACAACCACAAATGCGGATGGTGGTTTAAAGTGGCAACATTAAAAATTTGTCATAGGTGTTATAAATGTATTATTTTTACTTCCATCAATATTTTAAAATCTTGTAAACCAAATATTTCAATTCAATGATGATTACGTATATTTTTATGCCATAAATATTAAATATTTATACCGCATTATCATAATAAGACGTTGAAAATGATTAATGACGAGTTTTCTCGGAAAAACGAATAGCGTCAGAGAGGAATTCGAGACAGATGCCAGTTATAAAATTAAACTTGTTTCAGTCGAAAGCTTCTTAAAAAAAAAAAAAAAAAATATTTAATTTTTCTTCATTGATAGTATTATTTTGTTTATTGAATTCCTTAGCATGAATGGTTTCCGAAAGTTATAAATCGTTATTATACAGTTGTAATGTGTACTATAATTACACATTACACACATTACATTACGCGAAATGTGTATACAAAAAATATATAGTGTAATTGTGTAAAGTATGTTTTATTTCTACATTTAAACGAATCGAATGAGATTAAACAAAAAATAACTAATTGTATCGATAATATGGATACTATAATATGTTATTGTCATGCACGGTGTGTGTGTGTTAAAAATAGTAATTATAATATGGAGAATATATGTGAGAAAAGCTCTGAATTTTGCATTTCACAAATACTTCTTTTATACGGATCGAAAGTTTAGTGACTTGATAATAATAAATTGGAAATTAAAAACAAAAACCACAAGATCATGGTTAATAAGAGCTACCCTACGCTTAAGCCTCCACGTGGATTCCACTGCAACGGTCAGGCAAATTTAGTGATCTAACTTGTGATCTTATATGGACGATTAGCAGTTGTGGGAGTGGTCGGGGATTGAAAAATAAACGTTTTACAACTGGTGTACCATACATTACCCGTACGAACATGATTTTATTATACGTATTGTACTTAATATACGAGTATACTGTGAAATTTCATTATTCACGCACACCGTTGTTTTTTACCTATCTGCCTAAAAATACTCGCATAAAAAAGTATTATATTATGGTAATATAGGGACTTATATTATCTGTACGTATATATACTTATAATATGCACCGTAGTCTGTAGCACAAAAATTAACAATAATTATGTATAATATTAAGTTGAAATCCCCAGCGGGTTGATAAATCGTTTATTATTTTACCTATGATTGTAATGTTATTAGTTATTACAAACGCACAACACTCGAGGTAAAAATGTAAAATATTAAATGTTATTACGTTTGACCGTGTGGTTTATATTTTATTTTACTACCTTCTTTCGATTGTTGTAATTCGTGCGCGTGTATAAATATATATTAACATTTAATATATGTATGCTATTATACGTCATATATAATTTTATTATAAACTTTGTTTTTTATTATTAACTCAACTCCAAAACGTAATGTGTACATACAAATTTCACATAGTTGCGTTATGTTAATAATAATTATAGGCCTGGAGCTTTTAATCGTTAAATGAATAAAATACAATCGTTATTGGAAATGTATTAAACTCATAACTATTAAGGCTGGTCGCTGGTGAGTGCGCGTGTCATATACCTGCAGGACTATTACATTGAGATGCATAATATTAGTATCAGTCAAACTATTGGGGGAAAAGGATGGTAGATTATTAAATATTGAGTTAAAAGATATCTTACATAATATCTTTAAACGAAAACTTCTGCGTAGTAAAATAAGAGTGGCATTCACGACGCTCAAGTGGCGACTGAAACAATCATCTGCACAACATAATATGTCTGGTTTTGGGAGATATTGATAATAATAATAAAAAAAAAAATCCAATATTATTGTTATAGGTTTAATATAGTCATATTGATAATTAATTAAGATATAAATAGTACCTACACTATGTGTAGTATTAGTATTATATATATATATATATATATATATATGATACATGTTGTGGTTGAAGATCATGTCTCAAATCATTGGGTTGTTATGGAGTGAGCAGAGGAGTAAACGAATACAGATTGTGTTATCGTAAATATGGACTAGGAAATAAATTCGCAGTATGTGAAAAGACAAATACGACATAAAAATGTTTATTTATATTTTCTAGTATAGTAGTCTTTTAGAAAATAGATGGGTATAACATGAATATGTCTACTTTTTTACTCATTTTTTTAATCGCACGTCATCGATGTAATTTATCGGAATTTATCGATTATTTACCAACCACGGAATTGCCAAACACGTATTCATTTTTATAAAATGGAGTTATGGCGGAAGAGAAAACTAATTAACACCGAGGTGCTGGTTTAAAAATTCTAAAACCCGGTCTGATGAAAATAAATATTTTTAATACAATTTAGAACAAAATATGGTTTTTATAACATTTTATTTTTTTAAATCGATAAAATGATTATTATTCTAAAACGTTCCTATGATATTACGTACCTCGCGGTCTACAATCCATGTGGATCATGTACTCATGCGTGTTTAATATAATTATATAGTATGTACATTTTAAATACATATGCGTATCACATCAATAAAATAATATATTGTAGCGCCCTGTAAAAATCGATTATTTGATTTTAGTATTCTTATCGTATCTGATCGTGTGACATCATCCATCGCCAGTATAAAAGGCCTAAACAATAAATTATCATTATTATAACATTCTGTCGTATGACGCTTTAAGCATAATATTATTACGTGATGTATTGATGTATACATCTATATTTAAATATGTACTGCTATTCGCTGATAGGTACCTAATGTAACAACGATAACAATAACAATAATCAATAACACTATATACTATATAGTGATACCGTCTTGTATGATTGTCTTATACTATTGATGCGCAATCAAATGCGTCTGATGGATTTTATCTACATTGTATTTTACGTTATTCTAATCCTCGACCTTTCCTAGGTTACACCTGTACGGCGTTCGTATATATTAACACACACCATATGATTCTTCAAGCATGTTCGACCCAATTTTATTGCTTAATTAGTATACATTTATTCAAATTCGGATTTTTGGATTTTTTCAGTAATTATACTAGGTACCTACTTCTTAGTTATAAATACCATTTTTTAAATATTCAAATTTTTATGCTATTTAATGAGTAACTTGTATGCCTGTTTAGTAATACAAACTCCTTTTTGTTTCAGTTGAGAACTACACTGTTTTATTGTAAATTATTAATCGGATGATTTTGTTTTGAGAATGCTGATGTAACTAAATCAAAATTCAAAAGAGTTGAAATATTACATATATCTTATACATTTTAATGTTTCTCCGTGTAATTTAATCGTATTAATTATTATCCTTGACTATTATTTTTAGTTCAACAAATGTATAATGAATCAATTTTAGGGACTAAAGGGTCTTTATTTGGTACTCTCAGACCTTTTCAAGTGGGAATGGGTGGCGGCAAGATTTAATATAGTATACATTGATAAAACAATTGCAATATCTCATGTCCGTTTTTGAAAAGTCATTAGGTGAAAATGCCCCATCTTTCACCCTCTACGGATAGATCAATCATAATATTATGATCATAATGTAATATTATACATAATTCATTATTACGAGTATAATGAAACCTCTATTGTAGTTATTTACATGATTATATAATATATTTTTGAGATGATTATTTTCTTAGGATTTGTTAACCTTTCATGCATGTGAAAGTTAAAAACATTTCTTGAAATGCTTTAAAGAATACTGTTTTAATTAGGGCAAATTTTTTTCATTTATAAGCGTTTTTATACAAAACAATTAAACTATTATGATCTGTCAGTTGTTGCGATAGATGATTAACAAACACGTATATGGTATACATTTTATAATAATTTATACAACCTACCGATTATAGATGGTAATTAATAATAGATTTAAATCGTTATTTATTGGGTTGAAGTAAAATTTTTATAGTTACTTTATTGTTATAGTCATCTCATCACTAATTTTGTAATTTTTGTTCTCGAATTTTCAACATAAAACTAACAATTTGAAAAAAAATCTAAATATTTGGCACCCTTCTGGCTATAAATTTTACACAAATAATAGTGACAACAAGACTTGGCACATTGTGATTAGGTCATGCATGGTTAGCAAAGTCAAATTTTGGCAATACATATACCCATATAGTTATCTCCGAATCCTAAAATGTGCATACTTGAACTAAAATTTATAAACCTACACTAAATACACTAACCTAACCACTTGATACTTTATTAAAACACATACACACGTGAATGTCTGTCACGCTTGGCGCCATTACAATTTTTTAAATTTATATAAGTACAATTATTTAGATAGTAGTTTATATTATATCATGCTATTTTTAACGTGTAAATTATTTTGCGACTCAACAATTTTATTGCAATATTCAAGCATAGAATTAAAACATTTTAACGAGAGAAAAAAAACCTAATAATGAGTGACAAGTGCATTATATTAATTTTCAAATAGATATATTTAGGTTTATTTATTTATTTTTTAAGATGAAAAAGAAACGAGAATCGATGATTATTTTCGTTACTCGTTTCTAGACATAAAATATCAATTCTGACCTTTATAAATTTGTATTGACGTTTAATATGATAATTTATCATAGTATAGACATAATATAAGTTCACGTTAAATACTAAAATTAAAAAAAAAAAAAAATATGAACAGTAATATTCGTATGAATATATGTACAACCTTAAATTTGAAAATATGTACAACTCCATATTAATGTGTAAATAATAAGTCCATCGAAACGAAACAATTTAAAAAATTTCAACTCTCCATGTAGTATAATAAACTGTCGTGTGCGTTGGTATTTATTAACTATTGTCGAGTATGTAAAATATAGATAATAATAGTATGTGTAGATGAAACGCGGAAACAATAACTCAATCACCGCCTTCTAAATATTGTCTATCTATATCTATTGCGTACATTTCATTAAAATTTTTAACATAACTTGGTGACACAATAAATTCTGCGTTGTTGCATAATAGTCGTATACAAACAGATGAAATAATAATAAGCGATTGTTCTGTGACGACTTAATTATCATGAGAAACTGATTTTCCGCCAACCATCAATACATAATAAAATGCACGCGTCTAAACATAGAGAAATATTATATATTTATATTTCAATTCTTAGACGTATCCGTAAATCTCAGTCGTAAAAACAACGTGTATTTCGATGACGTGCGTTGCTTTGTTATGGGTGTGATCATTGACGCTTGACCTTCGGTATTGACAATTTATGTATTTCATTTGAAAATTGACAAACTGCAGCAAAAATGATAAGTACATCGACTTTGTTGATGCATGCATCCGGAAGTGGCCGTTAAAATGAGGTAGACGACCATTTCTCCACTTTTTGTGTTCACATTTTACTTCCTCTAGGGGGTACCTATTTTCTTCAATTATATGTCAAGATTAATATTTTATACCTATATAAATCTTAATCAAAAAAGGTTGAGTTACCCAGAATAAGAATATCCTTGAGTCAAATAAAGTGAAATGTCGTTTGTAAAGAGTTTTTGATATTCTTTTTATCACTTATCAAAATATGATTATTATACAAATATAGTATTACGATTCACAGAAACATAATTTTTAAATACAAGGTACTTTCTTATTTTAGTAAATATAGCGGAGTTTTTCTTGATAACATTTAAATGTAGTATAATGTAATATAATATTCGATAAGCATTAAATTTGAAGAAAAAACAAGTTCTTCTAACTATCTCTCTCCCCTTATTTTATTCCATTGATTAAATTTAGAATTAATGATTGCATAGTATCAGCCAAAAGAAACAAATGGTTTTTAAATAAAAATAATTCAGAAAGTATTTAATTGAATTAATGTTATTTTTATCAAAATAATATGACTAATAAAAAAATATATTTGACATGTTAAGAAAATCACGTTGTGAAGATGTGGGCTTTTCTCTGAAATGTATGTATGTTGCTCTCTAAAGTTGAGAATTTCGTTATAGTAAAATTTACAGTATTTTCTGTAAGATTTGGTACAAATATTACTAAAAATGTATAATTCAATAAAAGCTTTTTTTTTATTTTCGAAAAAACACTATTTTCAAATGACACATAGAAAAAAAAATGACCCATCAGGGCATTAAATATTTTTTACCATTTTATAATATTATTTTCGAATTGCAGATATTGATGAAATACAGAAAGACTCAATAAAATACAGATAATTTGGCGTAGCATTTATTATCTAAAAATAGCCTTCACATATTTACATTATACAAACTACAAAGCAGAGTTCTTCGTTTAACAATTTTTTGTATCTCTGCAGAGCACTTGAAAGTTTCAGGTTTACGCCCGCGCGGTTGAATGAAATTAAAACTATTACGCTCACGTAAAGGTACACATTAAACGATGATGTCATTGCTTAAAACGGTGTCCGTATAGTATGCGCCGAGTGAAACTGGAATTATCTGCAAAATTTAGTCATAGGAATTATTACAAGTGGCTGACGGCTTAGGGTTGGGTTAATCGTGAGTTGTTGTCTTTAAAAAATTATCGTTTATTCGACTTAATCCTCTTCGAATGATGCTTAAACGAAATATTATATTAACGACCAGATTTCTTTAATTACCAACCCACGTACAGTATATAGATACAATTACACTGTTACCATATCAATTATAACCGTGTTGTCTGTATTCCGAATTTTCTTGTTATTTGTCAAAATAAATAATATTGTTTGAGTAAAACGATTACTATAATCATTAATAACTACACAGAGAAAGAGTAGTTGAATATTTTCAATTATTTAGTAAACTGTGGTAACTGATAAATTGTTAACCACACAGGCCATATAAAATACGATTACATTGTTACGGTGCATTAAACCTTTATCATTAATTAGACCTACGATTGTAAATTGTACCCTGCGGTAATAATATTATAATTATTTTTTTTTTTCACTTAATAATGTGTGAAATGAGAACACTGCAGATGCATAATTAATAAAAAATATAAGTTTTGTTTTATTTACTGAAAATAAAAATGATGTGGTGTCGACATCGGTTATTAGATTTGACGCTACTGACCTATATATTTAACCCAAACCAATCGAACAACGAATAGGGATTGAGTGTGAGAAAAGGAGAGAGATTATGAAATGCATTTATCATAATACGTATGTCAAATCATTATTTTATATTGTACTATCTTGATTATAAAATAGGTAATCTATATTTAATTGATGGTTGTAATTTTACGTTGGTATAATACTATGCAGAACCAACGGGGTGCGTACTTACTTTTTTTCATACATAATTCTTTATGTCATATGGTGCACAGCTTGTATAATAACCATAACGATAATATAAAAATTATAATCGTGAATAACTATATATACATAATATTAATGATTCGTGGCCGATAACAGTACCTATAAAAATGGAATTTTATAAATTATTTTTAGTTTGTTAATGTTTGTGGGGATTCTTACAGTTAAAAATAAATACTATGAGATTGTGTTTTGAGTTGAATAATTTATCCCACGAATGCTCTTTCATTTTATCTCTCAAAATTGTACTTTTTGACAATATTTATGATATATAATATTTAAAATTATTCCAAGTAGGTATTAATATATTACAAACAAGTTAAAATATCATCATTTCATAATATCAGCGTCAATAGTTGAGACATTGTATTTGTATAATATACTTTAAAAAAAGTTTGATTCGCTAGTATAATCTTTATTATGCTATTGATATTAATATCATATTAAAAGGACAACAATAATAATACTATTATAAACAACGTATCCATAATAAATAGCAGTATATATATAAATAATATATATCCTTTTATAGTTTTACGTCTGGTATAATGATTAATTAATTAACACTAATTTAGTACATTTAAACTAGTTAATTTAAAATAAGAACATTTTATCTAAAATTATAGTTTTCTTTGCCATTAAAAAATAGTATATTATAAAGGGAAATTTATAAATTTATAACAAATAATAAGTTATTATTAAATTATTTAAAACTTTTTTTAAATTTTCTCAACAGGTTAATAATGTTCAATTACCATTTAAGAATTATGATTTTGAAGTAGTATTTCACATTAAATTATTTATTTGTGTGGCACGATTATAAATAATTTCAGCCAACTCATAACTTTGTTTAATATGCTTATGAATATAATAGGTATTTTTTTTAAGTATGAAGAACTACTACTTAAGGATAATATTTTTTCTTGAAACATTTATGTATTGAATAAATAATTTAAAAATTATGTCCAGGCGAATAGATCAAAAGTGCATTATGTATTATAATATGTAATTGGAATATATAAATCCTGTTCCATATTTTAAGAACACAACAAATATTATATGTTGAAGTGAAACAAAATAAGTGTTTACCAGTAAAAAAATCTCATCGTATATTACTGCAGATCATAACAACAATAATTTTAATACACAATATATTATTGTGCCACATAACTCTATTTGACTTTTGGATGCCGTCCAAAGGTGGTGGCTACATCGTTATAATCTTCACGCGATACATATCCGTCAGTATCTCTTTCTTTCAGTCTCACGCCCACCGCAGAAAACAATATTATAATTTTTTAATATTAATCTATTAATACAGTGCACAGGAGAAACAACGAAAAAGTTACACATTAAAGCTAAACTTTCAGCGGCAAATGTTACGCAATTTTTATATCTCTTTATTTCTGGTTATAGATTCTATTTTAGTGCGAGCGTGAATAGAAAAACAATAAAATGAATCAACAATGTTGTCTTCATGTATTAAATAAGAAGAGATAAATTGTATTCTTGCCTTTAAAATGTACTCATTAATGAGTTAATGTGTACTTAATTTTGAATTAGTGTTACGGAAAAATGAGATAAAACAGAGATAACTAAACGAGTTTATTCTGGTTGTACAATTATCATAATAGTTACCGCCAAATTTCCGAGTCTTTAAAGTTATATTTTAGATGAATGTATTAATGATAATACAAATATTTGATAAAAATGTATCCAAAAATTAAAAATTAATTTACGTTTAATTTACTTTGTATAAACTATTTTTAACTATTTTTCAATAAATTAATCAAACGAATTATTAACGTTTAAAAACAAACATTTTAGTAAAGAATTAATTAAAAAGTCGAAAGTAATTGCATTGGATCATAGCTTGGGTAAAATTATTGTGGCAAATGGTTTTAAAAGTGCGGTCATAAGAGAATTGTTTACAAAAAAAAAAAAAATCTACACATTACAAGTGTGTATGCATGTTAAAATGTTCGACATTTCTATCGTATCATTGGAAATATATTTGAGTTAAATGGTCGCACACCACGTTTGATAATATATTAAGGTAACAGTTACAAATATTCACGTGCAATTCATAGGTATAGTTAAAATCTAAGGAAATAGTATGCGGCTTGCTTCCTCCAACCAGTTTCAAATATTTACTGATGGTATAACATAATTATCACGAAGAACACCAACTAAAATCATAAATATGTTGCTTAAACTTTGAACACAACATAAGTTTCGCTAAAATTTGCTTTGCCTACAATAAACATTCTATTTACACACCATATCATATATTGAAATAAATTTTACTGCGCATAATATTAAATATTAAGTAAATCTATTAAGCTATAATAGTGAATTTAAAAAAAAACTCTCCTTCGCCCAATCGAAATGTTTGCCAATAGAACTACAATATTGTACGCCACTTGTGCCTAGTTTGTTTATACGTACGTAATAATTGACCATAATAATAAGTAGTTAAGGCATACCACAGCATAGATGTACATTTACTATTTTAACTGCAGCGCACCAGTAGCACACAGATACATATTATACGCGTACATTACATCATACGTAATATATACATACAGGGCGCGGTATTTAAGAATAGTATCTCAGTTGGAACCGTTGAAGAGCAAACGTTTCGTCGAAAATGTCTCCTGTGCGTGTTTTGATGGGATTACGATCTGATCTGTTGATGGGTCGTAAACTTGTAAACACACGTCGCGTTGCATACACGCAATGCGCGTTGACGTGGTTTACTCGCGAATTGAACGCGAAATGTTGTACTGTGCACTGCAGAAATGGCTGGAACACAGTGTATAAACGAGAATAAACGCGCTTTATTCATAAAGTTCGCAATATGCACGCTGTTATTAATTTATTTTTCTCGTTAATTTATGGTAGTGTTTGAAATGTATGATTATTTCGAAAGAGACGTGCGTGTTAAGATATTTTTACGCAAAATAACGAATGACAATCATAAATCAAAAAAAAAAATAAGAATATAATATGTCTAAGTATTAATCAAAAAAAAAAAAAAAAATGGTTACGCCTTTTCGGATAATAATAATTGGCATGACGACAGTTATACGTGTATACTTTTAAGTTTTATTGAAGCAGGATTTAATAAATTAGTATAAACTTTCAAGAAAAACATATCTAACATATGATAAGATGGTTGTAACATGACCAAAACTTTTTTTTTTACATTGTATAATTTATACAATTTGTTACATAGTATAATGAATTATAATATGTTCTAATTTTTAGTATATATTCCGTACGCTTTAATATCGCTGTATCGTATAATGTTCAAATAATGTCATATACTAGCTTTTTCTTTCAAAAGATTGACGATGTTTAAACGACTTAGAACTTGAAAGTGTATAATTATTTATTTTCTGTTTATATTTTAACACTTATTAGATGTGCGCCGATTCCAATACGTGTTTACAATTTTATATTCTGGCTCATTAAATAATAATTCATATATTTAAATATTATATAATATATAATATACATATTAGCTCACAACACATAAGGCACGTTATTTATTGGTTAAGACTCGGCCATCGTGAATAAACTTTCTTGATTTCAATAACAGTTCCGTAGAGGCCGTCGAATCTACAGAGTATACTAATAAGAGTATACTAGAGTCTAGGATTTTTAGTGACGGCCACAAGTAAAATTTACAAGAAAATATGTATTTAAGATATAAAAACTCACTGTAAAATCTAATATAAATATCATCAAATACAGATATTCATGGTGCTTTAAACATAATTTTTGAAACGTTTGATAAATATTAAAATCAAAAGTACCAACTAAATAAAGCTTTAAAATGTGTGCACAAAAAAGCAGAATAAAACAATGCGCATCATTTTAAAATCAATACATTTATTGTTTCGCACAAAACCTAAAATATGGTTAAATTCGAAAAAACATAGGTCTATTCAAAGTAGAAACAAAAATACTTCACCATAACAAAACATTATAACTGAATTCTGATCTGATAGTACTTAAATAATATAATGTACCATAGGTATATTGAATTACTATACAACCTATTTATGTAATTTATCGTCGATTATAAATTATACAGCTGCGTACCTCTGAAATACATTTTTTTTATATTAGTACATAATACATGAATATAATATTTACATACTATAAACTAGTTATTTTTTTTTTTAATTTTGGTTTTTGACCTGTCTAATATAATCAGCGTACCATATATAAAAAATATATTTCCTCGTTTAACTAAATTTTTTTCTACACTTATACTTTTCTATACATAAATGCATTTTATAGAAATAAAAAACAAGTTCATATTATGCGTACTTATAATACATCTAACATTAAATATTATAATAGATATTTGAATAAATATTATGGTAATAATATATTAATATTAATATATTATGCTAATGATAAATTAATATTAATTTAGTAAAAGTATAAAATAATAATGTGACTAAATTTCAACATTATTTTACACAATTGATTTTGACACCTGTTGTAATGATAATTGTTTAAGATATCGTATATTTATTGTATGACACTTTTATTGAAAGTGACAAAAATTTTTGGTAGATTTTATGTATTACTGTAAACCAAACAACATAATAATATTTATAAATAACGTTATTTATGTAATCTGGTGATGCGAATTCACTACTAGAAAAACAATTAAACCATAACTGAACCATCTTGAATTTATTTTATATTATTTGAAAAATATAAAATTTCCACCATATTTAAAACTATGGCCTAATAAGGGTTGGGCGATTACCAAGATTGTAAATAAATGGAAATTCTTGGATATACTCAGGAATAACCAGTAATATTGAGAAATTCACGGTTCTATCCAATTTATATTTATTAATCATTATGTTATATAGACATATCTTAATAATTAGAAATTCAAATGTTCAATTAAAATATAAAAACATAATTAACATACATATAAAAAATAAAACAAGTTATAATTTTATTTTATTTAATCTTTAAGTATACAGGTAATAATAAATAAAATACATTTTGGAAACAAAGAATTTAAAATATATACAATGTATGGTATCTAGTAAATTATATTAAGTTAAAGTGAGAGACCAGATAAACCTTATGATGAACCTTATGGAAAAAAATGTCCTCTTGATTTAAGTTATTATTTGTTAGAGTTGGAGAATTATATATAGTACAATATGTTCGACATCTTTGCTAAATTACGATTCAACAAGGAATGAGTCATAAGACTAAGATATAACGATGACCGGATACATCAACAATTTTATCAGTTAAAACGATATCGATGTTATGTTAATGTAATTATACATGCAGGGATAGATCTAAAAGAACTAAAAACAGAAGTGGGTCTGACAAAAGATATGCACTTATATAAGTCATTATACTTTTTATGTATAAATTAAATACTCGTAGTTTTAAGAACTGTTAATCCACACAAAAATATAAATTACTCGTATTTCTGTAGGTAAGTAGATAAGTACTGATGAGACTATAATTTAAAGAATAATTACATAGTTTTGTAAATTAACTAATATAAACTAGGAAAGTTTTTGAAATATTATCGAAGGAGAGGGCTTCGTATTCAAACCTGGAAGTTATACTTATATTCGTAAATTCTAAATACCGTATTGAGTCATTTAAGTGATAATTATATTATATAAAAGTTTCTCTTTGGAATTCTAACTTACAATTTAAACATATTAGTCATAAATCTACAAAATACGAATTTATATTATACACTTCTATGAGTGTGATGAATTTTATTGTTATTACACTACAAGACCGTGTTATAAAATAAATTCCATTACATAGGTAGCGTGGGTGCGGTATATTTTTATTCTAGCCATAAATAACTAATAAATTAATAATAGGTTTGATTAGCAATAGAAATGTGATCTTAAAGTATTTATTACCTAATTATGATTGTTTAAAAATAATAATTTATCCACATGTTAATTTGAAAATAATTATTGTGAAATAAAAGGGTTGAAAACCACAATATAATTTTAATCGATTAAAATATCATCGTAAAATGTAATTTATTAAAAATCAAACTGAAGAAAGTATTTGTAATATTAATTTTTACAACCTACAGGTTGAGCAATAATTAATTTAAATATTGAATACAACAAAAACGCTTATATAATAATAATATGTCATGCAATATTATAAACTAAAAACTATAGGTAAGTGCATTAAAAAGTAAAGGAGGAAATTATACGTATTTGTAGGGTACATTATTTATTTGTATTTTATTTTAATATACTGACAGATAGTCCAATGGCAAATATTGACAATAACAGTACAACAATTAATATATCATAAATATATCATATAATACTTAAACTAATATATTTAAAGAATATGAGAAAAATAATGAAAATAATTAGAAACTTTATATTATAATGTTTCATTATATAATATTTAAATTTTTCTTCGATAGAATATAATTTATCAACGTTTTACATTTAATAATGATTAAATATTTTACAATATACATCATTATTTAAAACGACCGTGCATGAGGTTTGACAGCTCTACAGTATCCGAAATACGCGCAGTGTTTCGGCTTAGAGTCCTGCACGCTGTTACAAAACGATTTTCGAAAAAAAAAAAAATGTTTATTTCGTGTATTACACCCGTAAATTCTTAAATATTATATAATTATCACAATACTCAATTTTACGACCGGCGGCGTGAACCAACCGTCATATATATATATACGTATATATTATAACAGTGCATATTGTGCACGTATACATTCCACGGTCAAAGTCGCGTCCGCTTGATTGGTTTATTGTTTAGCGGCGACGACGAACACGACAACGACAATACTTATAATATTATATTGTGATGGCCAACTTACAGCTCTCATCGTTGTCAGATGCGGTTCACGTCTTATTTATGAAATCAAAAATTATTTATTATTATTATGAATTTTAATTTTTTATTTGCGGACGTTTATGAAAAACTATTAAACTATATAAAATGTATATTTATAGACATTTTAGCTCTTGATAACATTTTTTATTAATCCGTGTGGCTCGTGAACATTTTCAAGTTGACCAATCCTGTTATATTCCCTCGTTCGACTCGTCCGCGCCCGAGCACATGGCGATACCATTATAATTTATTACACTGTTATTTATTTATTTTTCTGAATTTTGGAATTTTTTTCACGGTTCAGTGCCATCTTTAGCTAATAGGTACCTAACTCACAATGATTGTTTCAGGAAATTCCGCGAAATACTTACAGGTACAGGACACTTCGGACGTTCACGGATTTTCGCATAAATATTAGCTGTATAACTTGACTTTGCCCAGAAAAAAATTAACAAATATAAAAAAAGAGTGCACTTGATATATTTGAGAAAAAGCTCTGAAATGTAGAAATTGTGGGTAGTTTATCGTAAAATTCAATTTTCAATTGTATTAATAGTGATTTTTTTTTTTATTTACATTTAAAAAAAAAAAAAAAAAAAACTAGAAAAATAAAATAAGAAAATTTTAAATTTTGATCAGCTCTCTAAAAGAGTTAAAATATTTTGAATAATTTTATTAGGTACAGAAAACATGATTTTACAATTTAATCAAACATTTTTAAGGTTAATTTTTTTAGTGTTAGGTTAAAACTGGTTTTAAACAAAAATTATCGTTTTTTTTTTTTTTTTTGTTTTGCTCGGTTATTTTTAAGAACACTTTTTTTGACCATTTAAAGTACCAACTAAAAATCATTAAGTACTGATTGTTTTGAACATTATTTCCTTACAACTATAACAATACTATTGTTTAACGATTTTCATAAAAAAATTTCATATAGTTACATTTCATTAATACAAAAAATAATAACATCATTATATGTTTATAATTTTATTAATGATTTAAAGATAAAAACATTTTAAATTAATAAACAAAACTTAATACCTGTCCTATCAAAATAAATCATAACATTTTTTTTCTATATTTTGCTTTAAACCTAAATTATTGATAAAATAGTATTACATTAAATCCCAAACAAGAGTATAAAAAAACACATATTATAGAAAATTTTAAGACGAGTTAAAAAGTTATTATAAATAAGTCCTTAAAAAAAAAATAAAACGTTTTATAAAAAAAATATTAATAGACAAAAAATATACTTTAAGCTTAATAATTCAGAAAATATCTTTTTGATTTTAGGTTTTAATAAGTTAATGAACTTAAAAAAAATCACTTTTCTTAACAGGTTATACAAAAGAAGTGTTCACATTTGAAAAAAAAAAATTGTTTCGCTGTGTGAAAATATTATGCTCCTTAAGTATATATTTAAAAATTCTAATAATTTAAAAATTTTAATAAAATATGTACTTATTATTATGAGAAAAATTGGGATATGTATGCTTGGCAAATCAATTTGTATACAGTTGTATGTTGTATTAATAGTAACTTTTGTAAAAACTGTAATAAACTTACATTATATGATTTACAGTGGCTAAATTTAAATTAGAAATTTCCGTATTCGCAAGATACACGATACCAGTGAGATATTCCCTGAAAATATTTACGACATATAATTATATTTAACATTTAGTAAGTATATTTGTAAGCAGTCTTACTGGCGTGAAAATTTACTGTTCAAAATGATTGTAAATCATATTATAAGTACCCAGTTAAAATACAGTACTTTCGTTGAAGCTTGTTTTCTTTAGGTGTATACATATAATACAGTTTGCTGTATTTTATTGATGTTCATTTCTAACTTTTGTTGTTGTCCATTTTTCCTTGATTGCACACATTTTCATTTAAAGAGAAGTATTACATCTACATGCTATTATTGGATATCGATATAAACACGATTTAATAAGAATTCATTGTAAATGTGTTTGCAAAGTAGTATGTAAAATAGTGTATTGCAATGTATTAATATATTTTACCTTACACTAGTAGTTAGGTGACAACAAAGTTCACACCATTTTAAACTTGTATTATGACTAATTTTATTTTTTTCATCAATCAGTTATTCAAAAAATATAAGGTATTTTTTTTTGTTAAAAAATATAAATATATATATTAGAAATTGGTATAATATTTTACCGATTTAATATTTTAAATATTTTATTTTATGTCATTAGTGGTACCACTTGATAATAATTTTTTAGAATTCCTATCCTAAACTCAATAGAATATTAATGCCTATTTACGTATTTTAATTTGCCAAGATAATAAAAATCTACCAGTCTATAGGTACACGAAGTTATCGTGCCCCTAAAATATGATGATAAAATATTTTACTGTGGTAATAACGTATTTTTATAATAATGTTTTCTCAGGAGTTATAAAAAATATATCAAATTATATTTATATCATAATTTTGTGTAGTCTTCATATGACCATAACGAGCATACGAGATAAAATAATCTCGTATATAATGATACATCGATATTAATCGAATAAATTTAAATTACTGCCCATTATATTTGCTGAGAGTAGTCGTAATAGGTATATATCATTAATCAATAATTATTAATTCAATTATGTAATAATGATTTGACTGGTCGTACGTACATCACGTATATAGGTGAATCGGCGCAGCAATAAATTATTTTGAACGCTATTCATGCGATAGACAAATCTTTGGTTGTCGTAGACTGTATAAAAGATATAAAGCTAGCTTAATAGGTAAACATAGTTCGGATGATCATATTACATAACAACTACGTGGAATTAGTGCGATAGATCGGCGAATAGAACTACTTATACTATGAACGTAATAACAATAATTTATTGTTTTGATAAACAGCCATAGTGAAAATGTACTGTCAATAAAAATATAAAATTAAGTAATAACAAACGATTGCAATAGACGTTTTTTTTTTTTTATTATTATTTATACATAGTTTTAGATTTTAACAGAAACGATTATTATAGCATATAGTCGATTTTTACTATGGGATGATACGATTTGGAGCACATGCGTAGGTATATATGATAAGATTTTGACACTAAAAATCTTGATTGTCACTCATCTGGGAGGAGCTAGAGACACTGACCAATGCTTGACCTCAGAAATTCGTTGGTGACTGAGGTCAATTACAGTGCTACACTTGGTCACCGTTTATATTATTACGAGTATTTTATAATTTAGTCTATTATGGAAAAAACATAATATTATGTTTTAGACTTGGGTGGTTTTATACTTGATTAATGCCCTCTCTATTTATAAATAATAAAAACATACGTAAATTATGCATTGAAGTACATTGTTGATGTACATATCAAAAACAAAATTGTATTCATTTATTATTATTATTGTTATTATTTTGAATAGATGCTGCGCAAGGCTTAATCATAACATATATGATATTATTGTTAAATTAATTATTATAATATTCATATTTGCATTTTACAGTTGTACTTGCCACGAATTATTGTAATAATAAAAACATAAGCACACTCATAAATTAAAACAGAAATACTATACTTATATAATATATTGTGTATTTAGTATACCAACACAAATAATAATAAAATGTATTTGCATCTGTAATCCGCAGTAGGGTAAAATTAAAACAAATGGACTTATAATTGTTTATCAAATACGGTAATAAAGTGTGACACTGACCATTAAATTGCAGCAAATAATAAGTACGACTTTCATAGTTATTATCATTAAAGACCATTAAAAAACCATTGTCGACCGCTGCAGGAGAAAAATACTATGTGTATGTATGTCACGTTTGGCGTCAAGAACAGCTAAAGCTGCCGCCATCGCATACATATAGTACGGTCGTTGTGTATGCAAACAGCCTGAAATTTATTTTCTCTACTAATTGTCCCAAGCGCACTGGTGATACTGTGCGTTTGGTATACTCTACTGATATGTCACAACCATAATAATAAGTATGTTATTGTGGTCTGTGATCATTAAAAAAATATGTATTGCGTCTAATTTATTGAAAATATAAAATATTGATGAGAGTTGTTATTTTAAAACGACGGCGCGGGCGCGCCGCACAGTTGTACGAACAACATTCTTCAGAATAATGCATTTAAAAGTAAACCGTAAAATATCTATTAAAAATGCGCATATTGCAAATTTGATGTCAGTTTTAAATTGAAATCATTTTTGTATTTCTAATATCACATAATAAACATATGTTCTACACATTCTAATATCAAATATATGTTGTAAAAGAGTATTGTCAATAATGACATATCTAAACTTACACATACAAACGTGCATTATTATGGAATTTATTGAAATGAATAATTTTTCCAAAGCAGCAAACATAAGCAACTAAAAAATTATTAATTATAACAATAAATGTACCCATAATTTAAATTTATTACATGTCTGTAGCGAAAAGTGTCGTTATTTGTATATAGATAAATAGATATACAGAAAGTAAAAATAATACAATTATTTGAGTAATTATAGCGATTTTGAAGTTCATATTAAGCATCTAATAGGAAGTTCAAATTTTCCCGAAGATCTTTAATATTATATAGTATAATGCTTAGAAATATAGACATCCAATTCATTTTGGGACTGGTAAATAGTTAAATTATTCAAAAATTTCTTCATTTTAATACATACAATGGATAATATTATTTCCATAAGATTTTATTGAATTCAATTTTTTTTTTAAACCTTGTCATCATGAATAGTATTTTAAAACATATAATAAACAGTTGGTTTAATTTCATTAAAAAAAAAATTCTAAGCTAAGAAAACCTGATTTAATTTTAAAGTTTAGTCTAAACACGCTATTATGCAGTGGTGGATAAAAGACAAGTCAACATAATCAATCGCTCAAAAACAATACTCCTAACTGACATTTCGATAATAACGCATTATCAGTTTAAAAGAAATAAATTAACCATCTATATTAAGCTTATAGTTTTACAATTTAACACTAGAATAAAAACTTAGAAGTATTTTCCAATTTTTGTTTCGCATAAAGCTCAATAAATAAATAGAGATCTTTTTAATTATAGTAGTAGACTTGGAATTTAAATTTAAAAATAAAAGTACCTATCTAAATAATCATGATAATTATTTTATCGCTTATAAATAATACAAAACGATTATTCCACTTAGTTGACAATAATATACTTTGGTGGCAAGTTAAATTTAGTTTTATATTTTTTTTTAAGCATTTATACATTTTTACTCGACTTTATTATGAATATATATATATATATATATAAGTAAACGTGAATTTAACAACAACAACAATATTAAATTCTTAAAAATGTATTTCTATAATCTAACTTTATTATGATCATACTCAAAAATAATAATTTAGAATATTTAAAAAAATAATAAAAAATACTAATTACATTTGTATTACAAAGTACGTATATAATTTAATTCACCTTGTAGATCATTGAATTTAAAATACATGACTATTATCTATTTCTATTGATATAGAAAAATCTATAATATGATAATTAAATCATTCATTATTTCGTTGTTTATAGATCCCACTATGTGTGACTCACGCTCGGTTTATGAAGTAAGCACGTAACAGTTTTTTGACTATTGAAATTCGTTATCAGATTTAGCTTAGTCAGCGAGCCGCTTCATCGACCGTACTATTGGTTTCTGTTCATCAGTGCCCAGTAGTGACTTAATTTATTAGTGTGAGTCCTTTTCATAAGATAGTAACATTATTCATTCAAATTCATTAATGTTTGTTAAATATAAATAGCAAAAAAATCACTAAATCCTTTGATATTATTATGTAAAATATTGTTTATAAAATTTAAAATAAATATTTATTTTGATTTAAAATAATACTCTTCCCGTAAATCTTAAAAATACATTACTATTTTTAGTCCAAAAGTGAGAGCCTCTCATATTTGGAGTAAAATAATTAATATAAGAATAGAACTATCATCAATACGTTTTATATCAGCAGAAGTATACAAGCTTAACATCACTAGACAAATACAATATATTAACAGAACTTTCCATCGGGTTATAAAATATCCCCCCCCCCCATAGTTTTTTCGAAATCTTGAAACTTATATTTTGAATTCTGAGCTAAGTGATGAATGAATTTTTCTTGATTCTTAATTTATTTGCTCATGTAAAATGTAATGCGGAAGTGTGAAACGCTGATGAATTATTGTGGAGTAACTTGTAAGTATAGAAATAATACTAATTAAATTATTGTGGAATATGATAGCATAAAACTTGTATTTATATATTTTATAAGCATCAACTAAATTGTAATGAGTTATTAAAACGAGATTAATTAAATATTTTTATTTAATTTATGTAAAAGATGAGTTTAATGACATTTGAAAATAATTTGATTGTTTCGTAAAAATTGTCCTGTTATGTCATCAAAAATTAAAAAATCACATCAATTTATGTTCGATTTGTTATACATACACCACTCTCAGTAATTACACACAATAAACAGGTTATTTAATTTAAAAACATTATAATATTATATATATAGTGTAATATACACAATATTATATTTAAAATTTGTAAATATAGTACATTTTATAAGGTACCGTCTGAATACTATGGCAACATCTGAATACACAATAACAATTTCATTATTTTATATTACTTTAAGTGCATTAAATTTAGACCTCTGGTTCACCTCGCCGTTAAATTTATAGTTAGGTTTGGCTTGGTTTTATGCACTTTTATTTAGGCTACATATTAAGTACAAGGATAATAATTGAAATTTTGAAATATGTTTTGAAATTTCAATAATATTTAAAACCCTTCATATTTTCAATGTATAGACAAATATTATTATATATTATTTTATCTTTATTTAAATTAATTTTTCCAATTATTTTTTAACTTTAAATTAACACATTTTTATTTATCTTTGTGTTACACGTTCACACTGGTACTCTATGGTAACGCCACTTGAGGGATTATTTTCATATTTTATTATTATAAATAAATTTAACAATCTTAGAGGTTTAAAATGTTCTTTTATTATTTATTTATATATTCAAAAAAATATATAACTCCATGAGTGGAATATTAAAAATTTAAGATATTTTTGGTTTTACTAACATTTATTTCATTTTTATTGTATAGATACAATTTACAATTTAACAATTAGTGCAATGATAATGCTATTATTTTGTTTTAATTGTATTTGAAATTCTTAAAACTCGAAGACGCTATACACGTTTTCAAACCAAAATCGAGGTTTGCTCAAATACGTTTTAACAGAATTCTAACCACTCGAAAAGTTTTTATAATATAAAAAGAAATTATTTTTATGATGTAGTAATTTTATTATTTTATTAAAATAATTAAGAAAAGAGTTATTAAAGCTTAAACACGTATTATATTATGTGTTTATCAAAAGCTTATAAAATTACATTAAGTTAAGTTTTAAAAGAAAATAAGAACATTACACCACAAATAAAGTTCTCCTCAATGCGGAAAAAATTTCATGAATTTATTATGAATATAGTTTGTGTATTTTATGTTCACGTAAAACAGTTAATACCCATCTTTTACGGTAAATACAAATACTCTTCATTGGTATGCACTCTGCTCTTGTTAGTGTTCGGTAAACTAATAATTCCCACTTGGCCACTCCACTGTTGAAACAACAGCAACCTGTACGGCGACAACGAGTCGTTATTATTGTCGATACATTATTAATAATTATTGCAGTTCACAAAAATTACTTGAAGTCCAGATATAAGATTAACAATTATTATCAATTGTTTTTATATCATACACATTATTTTATTCTGTTCCATTATTTATTCTGATATTCACAAATCATCAATTGTAATTAGTAAATTCCTAAAAATTAAAATAAATTATACATCAATGCATGAATTCATATATTTTATAAGTGCTAACTACATATACATTATATCTTATACGTATACATATTCTTATAAGTATATATTTTTAACTTGTTTAAAGTTGTACAATAAAGGAATTTTATAGACGTAAATCATAACATTTTTCATTTATGATTGTATCAATAAACTTTATACAATTTTCATGGTTAAAAATTTGAAGAAAAATACATTTTGTAATAAAACGTAATTTTATTATTAGTGTGAAAAAATATATAAAATAATCTACTTGGAAGTTTTAATATAAATCACTATTCACCAGTAGACCGTACCTACATGGCTATATCTATTCATATTATTTATTTTAATTATCATGTATTGCATAATACATAAAATTTTATTAAATAGGTAGATAATAATTTATTTATTTATTTTAGAATAAAAGAATTAGTTATCTTTATCTACAGGGATATGTACTATTTGTTTATTGAATTCCAAATTTCTACAAAAAAATTATTATAAAAGGTAAATTTAAGTTTAATTAATTATCCAGTTCTTTGTTATGGATTTATATATTTATAAATTATATAATATGTCTGTATATTAAATTTAATCAATAGACAATAATTTTTCATTCCTATATATCTAATAACAATTGTTTACTGCTTATAAATAAGCTGTACTATTAGCATCTACTTGTTTCTTCAGTAACAAGAACATTTTTTTAATCGTATACTTTACATTTTATAAACGTTTTTAGAAAGAAAATTTATATTTAAAATTTTTATAAACAGATCAAAAATAATTGAAATATTTTAAAAATTTGATCATTTATAGATAAAAATAAAATAAAATTTCCAAGTAGTATCCATGGTTATTCGTTTTTGAGTTACACTAAAAAAAACAAAATCGATTTTATCGAAAACCAGATTTTTTACTTTATTACAATACAAACTGATCCAATTTTCTCTTCAAAACCACTATAAAAATTAAAAATCGAATGAATTTTTGAATTTTTATTGAATGCATAATGTAAAACAAAAACAGATTATTGTAAAATCAATACAATCGTCGCTTCACTTAGAATCTAAAACACTGATTTTATCTGTTATTTTATATATAAATAAACTATAAGATATTATGTTACAAAAATGTTGTAATAAATTGTTGAAGATATGGTTTTAGAAATGTATATTTTTCATATCGTGTCATTTAACTATGATTGTAGCTATTTGTGGTTACTCAAACGACAAAAATAAAAACAAGATTTCTTCTGACAATTAAAAATATATCCACTCTTGTTTAAATAAAAAATAAAAATGTATAAGTAGAATAAGTGGATATAAGGTTAAAAAAATGTAAATCCAATAGTTTTCTCGATTCATTGTTAAGTAATAATGTTTTAGTGAATGAGATTTGACAAGTTAACATTTTCATGTTGTATTTTGAAAGAATAATTATCAATTTAATCTCAATATATGTAAATTTGTCATCAAATGTGTTTAACATCATCAAACAACTATATATATATATATATATATATATTTTTTTTTTTTTGTCATGTTTTATTCTTCTAACGTGATATATTATATTTTTAAAACTATTGCCAAATAATCTGAATCTGTTCGTTATGCAAATGCTGATGCACAATATTATTTTATTTATTATACTAGCAGCATTCTTATTCTTATACACAGTAATTTATTATTAGGTATTCTCGTATCTTACATTTTCACACTGTTTATTCGTACGTTAGTGTCTTTTTCCCGTAGGTACTATACAATAATCATATATACTAGACAGTTGTAGATACTAATGAACCTTTTATTAACCATGTATTATTCACTTTCACTAAGCCACTACTATATGTATACAATATATTATTTTATTGTTGTCCAAGTAAAATAATCGCAATATCCCTTCCTTGGAGAATTCAAATATGCCGTATAGATTATAATATAATATACCACCGTTATATGGGACACCTGGTGAATGGGCATATTATATATATATATATATATATATTTTTTTTTTTTTTATTAAAATTTCTTTGTAACAGTAAAAAAAAAAAAAAAAAATGACATTCATTATTAATATTATTTTATTTAATTTTTTGTTCCGACGGCTGACTATAATTTTAATCTTTGCACCCGGTGGTGGTTTATTTATAATGCTTAACCGTCGTCGACGAGGTACAATATATGCTTTTACCCGGGTGTATATGCATCCCCATAAAATGCATTCTAAATACTGTAATGTCCCTGCTGTTATCATAACAAGCTTAATTTATTTCATACATTCGTTGCGTGACCGCGAGTCCCGTTTGTGGATAATATAAGTAGGTGTTTAATAATATGATCGGCGTAATCACATTTTCCCGAACCGTGTCGCTTAAATATGAAACAACCAGATACAATGGTAAATCCTAACTGGCTTAAGTTTAATAAAAGTATCAATGGTAGGTATAGTTTCAAAGAAATTCTTACAATTTTTTTTTACTTTTTATACCCTGCAAAATGAGTTTAAAAATCCTGTATAGAATATGCTTTATAATAACACTAAATTATTTACTGTTATACTGTATATAAATACATATCGATAGATAAGCGTACTTTTGTAAACTTGTACAGTTCCTACTACCTATACATTAATTAATTTTTCAGAAACCAAATTTAAAATCATATCAGGATTATATGGGTTCTTGTAATATTTAATGTTTGTAGGTATCAATATTTATTTAAACTTATTGAAACAGTAATTATTTTTTAGTGTTTCAAAAATTAAATTTCAACTTTTGTACAATTCCTTCAAATATTGACCTTTTTCTGCGAGGCTATGTGACATAGATTATATGTGTATACATATTTTCATATTTTATTTCTAATTTCAGTGATATCGTTCGCAAGTTCGACACATATTTCTCATCATATTATAAGACAATTTTCAATGGGCGCAACATGCAAGGAACAATTCATAATCGATGCTAATTTTTAAATTTTTTAATTATCATATTTTGAATATGTATTTGAAACTTTTTTTTTTTATTTCTACGTCTAACGGCAATTTATAAAGAAAACATATAAATATTAATACAATTAGAGATAATGATCTATGTTAAAAGGAACAGTTTTTATTAATGTATAATTATATAACATAAAATAATGGAAAGTAATTAATTTGCTGTAGAAGTAAACATATTATATTGAAAACAAAACATTATGTGACTCTAGTCTAAGATTATCTTACCCTTTTGTGAGACTAAAAGCCTAAGAGATTAGACTTAGAGTTTAAACACTTTAAACTGAAAGTGTTTGAAAAAAAAAAACCATAAAAACTTGAAAATACTTAACTTTTTCAAGAATAATGATATTCTCATTAAAAATTTCAATTACAATTTTTCTTTTATTATTATTATTTAATTTTAAGTAAAAATAGTTTTCAAAGGAAGAGGGGAGTTGAATAACAATGTATTCCTATTTTTAATTCAATGAAAATTTTAAAATATTTATGTAATTCAATATTATTTAAAAATTAAATACGGTTGGTCATGGACAATATTTGATTGTTTTCCCATACTTAATTAATTAAAAAAATTCAATAAAATAATTAATTGGCATTTTTATTGAGAATACTTCAATTTTTAAAGAAACCAATCAATTTCTAGTTTTATTGTATAACTTATATAAAAATTAATAATTTCTACAATGTATTTTTGATTCAATGCTATAAGTACAACAAATATTTTGAAAAATAAGTATGGATAATAAACTGTATTTATGCCAAAAACAGATCACACTAAATATTTAGTAATAATTACATACATTTTTTTTTCAATTAAATTATTTTATAGACAAGTACCATTTAATTTTAATGATAATAAAATAAAATAAAAAAAAAAAAATTAGAGGAAAAAAATGTTTCAATTATTATTTACATTTTACAATAATTAATTTTGTTAATCTTAATAGCTGTATTAGTTTTCTACCTATGTACAATATATATTATGAATGCATTAAGATAGTATACTCATGACTCAGACAGCATACATTAGCTATACTTTAGTCTACCGAGCAAGCGTATAGATAAATATCAATTAAATAACATTTCTTTCACAAGTAACTCAAAATTCAAATGTTTTTATAGATTTTGACTTTTTTAATTGTAATTTTATTTTATCGTATAGTCGTTTTAAAACATAGAAGATTATTAAGTGATAAGTTAGATTTTTTCCACAGACTTTTATGTATATGCCACTATTTATGTTTAAAAATGCTGTTTCGATAAACAAAAACGATTATTCATTACATACAAATCGTATACATTACACGTGTACAAGCATACTTAATGAAACTAAAATTCATTCATAAAAGTGACGTATAAGATTAATGCATTTATCGTCAAAACGTCCATAGTTGAGTGTAATATTATGTAATTTTGCAAACTTTTAACGTTATACTCTTCAACTATCAGCGGCATTGTGTGTAATGCATATTATAATATTATTATTATCAGGGTTTCATACTAAAATACGTTAAAATATGTTTTTATGCGTACTTATCCACAGTAAGATAATATTTGTTTAATTATATATGTATGCTTATTCACTACACGTAGTTATACAAAATAAAACGCAGAAAAAAGCTCTCAATCTTTATATATATATATATATATAGTAAATACTTTTGTAGATGATTTCTAAATATTTCAGGAGAATAATAACATAAAATACAAATAAAACATAATATCTAGGTATATAATATTTAATAGTTAATATAAAGTATAATGAGCAACGGCTTATTGAAATTAAAAAAAATAATATAGATAAATAAATATAGATATTTTTTAAATACCGCATATTAAAAGGACAAATTTTATTTTCCTTAGAACTGGTTGCTAGTTTGTCATATAATAATGTTATTAAAAAAAAAATCATAAACCAAAAATTAATTTAAAATATTTTGAAATTGTTCTTTTTTTTTTAGTATCAAATTAAACTTTATATTTGAGGATTGATGGATTTATTCAGTCAATGAAGATTTAAATGAATTATTTTTTTTAAATATATCTATATTGCCGACGTATAATAAGAGTAAATGTCCAATACTCAATACTTAAAGCTTTAAGATTTACCTAAATGAAATAAATTCATAAGATATACAATAAAAACTCTAAAATATATTAAATACAATTTTGTTTTTAAATTATCTGTACTTAAATATGATTTTTTTTCATTCTATCTGAATATAAAACATATATATATATATAAAAAAATATGTAAAAACATTCAAAAATTAACCAATAATAAATAATTATAAATGATTTCATGCACTTAAATGAATCGTTAAAGTGTATTTATTTATTAAAAAGGAAATGGCTTTTATTTAATCAATTTTTAATTTATAACCATAATTGATATTAAAATTACTTAAAAAAAATTATGCCTATCCAAATATGGTGTTTAAAATAGGTGTTGCTATTAAAAAAAAATAAATATTTTTATTGCCCATGCGCATACCGAAATGATAAAAATTTTGAAATTTATTAACAAGTGTCTATTTATATACCACTAGCTTGTAAAAAATTTGATTTATACCAATTTAATCCGGTCGAGAAATTCAATGTTCCCTAAATTGGTGAACACACGGTATATATATTATACGTTTGCACAAAATATTTGTTGTAGCCTTTTTTTCGTTTACGAATGAAAAACTCTTTAGAAATAGTCTTCGAAATATCATTGATTTTATTTATTTTCCTGTCAATATCTATTTTAGGGAAAATTTATTAACACATTTTGCATACTAGGTAATGTTTAGTTTATGTTTTTTTGTTAAAAAATAATCTATTATAAAGTACTAAACAATAGGTTGCTTAAAAGTATCTGTATATTAATAAGAATTTGAACACAAATACATGTCTATTATATAGCTTAGAAATAGGCTAAAAATTATATTAGTTTTTTTAAATAGCTAGTAAATAATATATTTCATGGTTTTTTTTTTTTTTTTAATTTAAGTCCACACTTATATAATAGAGTACCTATATAGACAATGTGTAGTGGTGTCATCAAAAACTTTTATAAATATTTAAACAATTTTTACAACCAAATAATAATAAATAGTATTTTATTGTTAATCATGTGGTCCTCTTTATCGTTAACTTGTGCAGACTATTTTCGATTGTTTCTATTGTATAATATTAGTAGAGATATTTTTTATAAATCATATGATTGGTATTATACTCGTAAAGAGCAATACAACTGTCTCAATAAACAATATGTTTCACTAAATAATTTATTACTTTTATATTATATTAAGCTTGTTTTAATTCTTCAGTAAATTCTAACTAATATATTTTGTATAATATTGCTATACATATTATATTATAATATATTGCGTGGCCTATACGTTTCTTGTTGGTGAAGATTAAAAACGAACAATATAATATGTGATCGTAACTAGACTACATCGCGATTTATACTAAATTATTGGACTCGACTTCCACTTACCTACCACGTAAATATATTTTTATTTATTTTTTTTTTAAGTACTAGGTTAATCATCTGCGGACAACTGGCGATGTTTATTTTGTTGCCTGCGGGTTATCAGCTCAAAATCGTGGGCGTGATGTCATAAATACTGTCTGTGTTAAAAAGTCACTCTACATCTTTATTTCGTTCATTCTCTCTCTCTCAACAGCGTCTATTTAGATCTGAAACTGGTATTAATAGCGTTTAATAGATAAAGATTTTTCCATAGTTTTTTCTTAAATATTTTTTAATAGCATTTAGGAATTTTTAATGCACGGATTATGCATATTTTAGGAATTCCATTGCGTAATAATATAAATGTGATATACTGAGGTTCGAGTGCATTTATATTACCCCGCAATGTTGTAAATACCAAATGACTTAATTTATATTACACATTATGCAGCCGGTGAACAAGCTTTTCTTAATGAGATCCATCAATGTGGTACGAAATATAAATTAATAAAAAATAACAATGTGTTTGTATGTACTACTAATACGGTGTACCTATATAATAAAATATACTAAATAGTAAATAGACTTGTTTATCAATAACATAAATGGGTTTTAATTTTTTAACAGAGAATATTATAATAGTTTAATAGTAACTAATTGTTTGCAAAAAAAAAATTATTGAAACAACATTTGTAACGTATTTATTTGCTTTAGAATTATCAATACCTACACACCTATTATTCTTATGAACGCATACATTTTAATGTAATATTGTAAATCAGTTTTAACGTTTCGTGACTCATTCGTATAAGTGTTCAATTAATTTTATAATATTATTGAATATTGAATTTTCTTTTATAGGAAACAATAATAAATGTAACGTGAAAAATTATTGTACTCGTCGGATATTTATGACGTTCAAATTATAATATGTCAACCATTGGAATTATATTTATAGTTTTAATAGAAAATTTTATAAGTATAAACTAATATATAAGTATATAATATATAAGTACTAAATATTTATGTATATAGCGTTTTTATTTATCTAAATATTATACGATTGGTATTATACAGAATATTAAAAATAAATCGCTTCATACTTACTATATGAAGAATTTTTATTAATAAATATTATTTTACAATATATTTAAATACCATAAGCACGCGTATTTAGGTAAATATAAATCAATATTGACCTATATGACTTTACTTGTCTTAAGGTAATTGTTTCAAAACATCGCGTATCAGTTATGATTGAACATAAACATATTATAAGTAGTTGTTATATTTCCAGTATTTGTTTTCCAACACAAATCCATTTAAATGACAAATATTGCGTATATCAATAATAAGAAAAAAAATACTATGTACACAAGATGACAGGT
This sequence comes from Melanaphis sacchari, assembly GCF_002803265.2. Taxonomy (NCBI): domain Eukaryota; kingdom Metazoa; phylum Arthropoda; class Insecta; order Hemiptera; family Aphididae; genus Melanaphis; species Melanaphis sacchari. The sequence continues at coordinate 6,758,073 of NW_020270469.1, read as the reverse complement.
AAATAAAAAGCTATAAAAAGTCATTTACTTAAGTACAACATTGTATTATACCGTTATACTTAATATACCGTTAAATGACGCAAATCATTTTTACATATTTCATTTCAAGGGCGCTTATAGATATGTTATATGAAGTTGAAATTTGTTTCATTTGCAAGTCGTCATCGAAATGTTTTGTTCGAATTCTATCCCGATTCGTAAACTAAAAAATTCGTGAGATAGCAATAATATTATGTCATCTCTGTCTGTAAACGATTAAAACAAATACAACACATAATAATAATATATACTTATTTACAAGATTATTTTAAAACTCGGTGAAATAAATCAAATCAAAATATTTTGTACAAATTGTTCGTTTGTTGATTAGAGTGCGGCGGTGGCTGCAGTGGTGTTTGTTTTTGTTGATTTTTTTCGGAAATCCTAAAAATCTTCTCATACACTGTCAGCATGTAATCAATAAATAATATTGTGTACAACGAATGTGTGAATCGATTGTAATTCATATTTTCAGTTTGTGAGTATGTATGTATGTACGTATAACGTATACTATATGTATGTATAATATATATACGCTGGGACGTTGTATTATTATTATTTTTAACGTACGCGTTTTTTCGCCTCAGTCATCGCGTGTATTATATGTGCATTGTGCGCGTTGATCGTAAAAAAAAAAAAAAATACGTACACATATATATTTATAATATTCGACTCGCGGGCCGAATGATTCTATAGGTGAGATCATAGATCCCGCGCGCGCCAGCCAACGGCGCCGAGGCCCGAGACACCGATCGCTACTCACAATGTGTGTGCTATGTGCAGTGTAATAGGTTCAGCGGTGCTGTGACACAAGCCTCGTCACCGCCGCGCGTGCATCAGACACATTAACTTTCGTCACTTAAACGTTGTAAGTACCATTCGTTCTGTTTATTTAATAATTTTGTTTGCAGTTTTCGATCTTTTTTTTAAAGAAAAAAAAAACAAAAAAAAATTTCTTTGAAAATAATAAAACAATATTTTTTTTCAAGTCAAGAATACAACATAGTGCTTTTGGACTTTTCATACGCAAGACACAATAATACATAAGGTAAATAATTATTTTTGTTGTAATTATAAACATACTATGTATATATATTTACTCTAAAAAATTGCATTTTAACATTATTATTATATATAAAATATATTATACCTATGAGCTCGCACAATTATTTGAATAAACGCATTATATAATAAACAGGTAAATAGGTAATACGCACTGGGTTATTTTGCGAAAAATTTACTTTTTATTTTATCAGCCATATAATATAGATTTGATAAAGTGGTCATTGCAATATGCATCATAAAATATAATATAATATAATGTTATTTTTTTTTTAATTCATATGTATTATATCAATTAGTTCTGTTCGAAATTCTTGTATACCCACGTGCATACATATTATTCCAGTCCACAGGTAGTTAATTTTCGTAAACGCAAACGTACATTGAGTTTATCACAACATTTTTTACATTTTTTTCGATAGCACTTAATAAATAACTGTTGTGCTCGGTCAACATCTTAATTACTATTTTATTTAAGTTACGAACGAATTATTGTTTTCACATTCCCACTGTAGTGACGGGTTCGACATGCAAAATATAAAACAATACTATAAAAACATAGGTACAACAATGTGTTACAAGTATTATGAAGTCTTCATACACGGACGTTCGTTTCGTAAATTATTTATATCTCTGTTATAATATTATTAATCGTTATAATAATAAATGACACCGAAAAGTGTAAAGATAGGTCTTTTTAATCGTGCTTAAAATGTTTTCAATTCATTTCAACAATAAATATTTTAGATTTTATTAGATAAACGAGTTAATTTTACTATGTATTATAAAACAATAGAATGTCACTTCGTTCATATATTTTTGCATTGATCTCCACTACAATATTAACGAGTTTTATAATACGATCACTGTTGTATTGAATATTGTTTATCTACATTTATTCACTTACTCATAATTTAAAGTTTTAATAAACGCAATATTTCAATAATTTTATACGATTTAACATTATGGCAAGCATGAAATTAAAAGTTACATTAGACACGCGCAAAAACACGTAGTTCGCAGTTGCATATTTTTATGTCTGTGTAATAATTTAATAATGTCTTAATGAATTTGATACTTTAATTGCATTATTTTTTCTAAATAATATTTGATGCTTAAATTAAAAACATAAATTCGCAAAATTTATCTACAGAGGATTAAGTTTAATTCATAATATTTGATTTGTCGTCACGCCACCAATTAGTCGCGTGACTGTTTATAAATAACGTACCTGTTAATAATGATTTAATTTTTATTTTATCATCGCGTAATAATAATTTATATTATACATAATATATTACAGTCTCACTATAAATATAACATCGAGGAGAATTTAATATTACAATAAACTTGTATTGTAGAATGTTGAGTATCACACAATAATACAGTCTTAGAATATTCTAGACTGCAGTTTAATAAATTTCATTTAATGGAAAAATAATTTTTTTTTTCATAACAGCAGTATCAGCAAAATACCTTTAATGCCTCTCGCCGCTTAACTTACCTGTATGTAGATTATAGCTCAAGACAAATATTGTTATATACTTACGTGGTTTAAGGATAGTTGTTTTGTCCACAGCGGGAAAAATGAATATTTCCTCTTTAAGCACATAATATAATGAAAATAATATGTCTAAAATACTCGAATATATCAACTTTATAGACAGTTTTTTTTTGTAATACAAATATAAACATACAGTTGACCGTTGTGTACACGGACGGTGATTATTTAAATTGATAAATTGAATCCAAAAATTAATAAGAATTTAACAATTACAATAATCGTTTTACCATCAGTAAATATTTTACACGATCGATATTTATTTTTTTCTAAAACGGTACCTTTGCAATAGGTTTTTGCAGATTATAATCAAACTAACCCAACGTTTATCATCAATGTTATTTATAATATTAATATATAATGCACAATAATACTTGGGGTTAGGGTTATTATATTTTGACGTGTATATATTTTTTTAATAGTATCATATTACAAATTTAGTTAGTTCAATGTCTAAAAATCGTTTTGTTTATTAAATATTGATAACAATTATAAAATATTATCTATTTTTGATTTTCCCTATTTTTCCATATCACTATTGCAATTATACAAATAAAGGTAAATAATGCAATAACATACCATGAAAAAATATTTTTGACATTTATTACTGTCTTGTTATGCAATACTTCCAATATTTCTCTTAGCTCCAATCATAAATACATAAGCACATATGTAAGATAGGACTTGGTTAGATATTGCGTCATATTAAATTAGTTAAATCGGTAGTTTCATCTAAACAGAAACAATTTTAAATCTATTAAAATTTTTATAAATGTATTCCAAATAGCATAATTGACAATTATTTACTTACTTTAAAGTAACTTTGGTTTTTTTACTTAACCTGTTTTAAAGTTAGAAGTTTCACTTAAAAATAGTTTAATAATTATCGGTAACCTCAATGTTTATTTTATCATATTTTTATTGCATATTTTATCATGTTTTAACAAAACTAAATGAATATTCTACTATTTTATATTGCATAATATTATAAATCTTAGCCCTAATAATAATGAATAAAATCGTTTGATTCTATAAAACCACAGTCGGACGTGTGTTGCTAACTTTATTGCCAAGTGAATACGAAAAACCAACGCACGGTTATCATAATGATTCGGCAGCGATTCATTTTTTTTCTCAACGAGATTCTAACGTCCATCCGTCAAATAAACATAAAAAAATATCAGAAACCACGACCGACCACGTGGTTATGGATGGGCGTCCACCTACTCGAGGGCATTTTTCCAAAATACTAAGCATACATCAAATATTATAGAAGAATTTTATATTTATTAATTTTTTTATCAATTAAACAGTGGACATTTTTAGATTAGGTTTTAAAATTCATATTCAAATTAATACTAAATTAAAATTCTTTGATGAATTTTAATAAGCTATTATGTAAAATAATAATTAAAAGAATAAAAGACATTTAAATTTTGGTTTTTTAATTTGTAAAATATCGACTATGTATAATATAAATATACGTAATAAATAATAATATACGTATATGCTTCACTGTTGTACATTTTGCTTTTTAATAATCTGTATAATAGGTATTTAATTATCAATTATATTTATTACAGTAATAAAACGATTAACCAATTTATTATTTGATATTATCATAGATGTATACTTAATAAAATTTTTAATGATCTCCTAATTTAATCTCTATCTTATTTCGTGATTTTTATTTATATTGATTAACTGTATCAAAATACTATAATTTTATGTAAAAATAAAATAATATTATGTTATTCTCATTTTAAGTAAAGTACCAAACACTATCGTTATATTACCCAATTTAATAAATTAATAGGCAACTAGATATCATATTTTATAATACAACATTTTCACCGACTTTTTTACAAATTTGAAAACTAAATTTAAAGGTTACTAGATCCTTCAATATTATTGGCACATCAATGTAAACAACCCATAAAAATAAATGAAAAATAAAACCTCGTATAAATGATATTTCAAAAGATTTCGATTTAAATTTAATATTTTATCTTTCAAATTACCATTATTAATTAATAAAATAAATAATAAATATAAAATTAATCTTGATAATTTCAAAGTTCTAAATAATTTTAGCATGAGTAATGTTTTTTCAGTTTAAATAATTCATATTTAAATTTCCTGTTCCCTAAAATTTGAAAAATATATCACAAAAAGATTTTAACATTACCATAATACTGTGATATAACATTTCGGTTGTAACGTTGTCGAATTCGTCGTAATGTTACATCGGGTTATATTTAATTATATTATACAATAAGATATAAAATTAAATTTCAAGTTTTTATATAGAATATCATGATAATAGATATGTTTCATATTTAAACAAACTTTAGTAATCTTAAATAATATTAAATACATCTTTTATTCAAACTCTCATTAATAATACATTATATTATTGTGCATAATAAGATATTAGATGCTAATGTTTTAAACGACAGTATATTATTATATTATTATTATTATTATTATTATTATTAATATATTACACCTACTACGTACGTCAAACAGATAGTGAAAAAATGCGAGTGAAGAAGCTCTTTATCTATGAGTGCTGCGGCTGCAACAAGAGTCGTTGTGATATATTTGGTTTACACAAGTCCTATACACAATATATTGTTATTATCTTGTATACTGCTACAATATCAGTTGTTTCGTCTTTAAAATCTACAAAAAAATACCTACGGTACACAGACGAGACGAAAAGCATTTTATTGTGTTCTATTGTAAATTATTTAATTTTAAACGTTTAGGATTCTGCCGCAGCAGTATTATAAACGTCTTAAAAAAAAATGTTTTTGCCAAAATTTGATGGTTGTTTAGCATTAACGAGAAACTTGCGTTTGCCAAACCGACTGTGACTGTGAATAAGCCACGTTTAAATTTGAATACACCAAGAGTATTAAGAAAATAATAATAAATAAATTAATAAAATAACACCAACTAAACGACCCTTTTTGTACGCACCCACACCTGTAGCAGCAGCATATTAAAACCGGTTAATGAGATTCGCCCGGCGTTATGCACAAAAGTCGAAAGACACAATGTGAACGTAATTATTCAAAAATACATATTCAAGCAGGTAAAATCTATTTTTCTTTATATTTTTTTTTTTTTAGATGAAGAATATTTGCATATAGACATTATTACAATAATAAATAATAACAAAAATGTATATAAATCTGTAGAACATGATAACAGATCTCTCTCCTATTACTAAAAAAAAAAAAATATTTTATTTCTCGTGGTTGTGTTATTATTTCGATTTAAATGAAATAAGCTGTTGCAACATTAGCCTAAACGATACGTTAAACTTATAGCAATACTTTATAAAATATTATATTCAGTGATTTAATATTATAGGAAAATTAATTAAATTTACTGTGAACTTTCTTAAGCAAATACACAATTTTAACAGATATATTGTGTACTTTTCTTTCGTACATATTACCTACATACATCTTTTACGATTTTTTATTATACTTAGACATTCAAGGTGGACGTATAATTATAGTAGACACATTATTATATAAATTACAATGCGTGTTCGGTGTACTGTGTACCCGTTTACATATTGATTTTAAATGATTGATAACAAACAACTTTTAAAATAAATTACCGATGTATACATGAATACACGATGTCGTGATAATACAGATATTAGGTATACAAATACCATAGATTAATGCATAATATGTTATGTTACCTACGTTATCTAACGCTCGTATTATGTACTTGAAGATTATACGTATTATTGTTATTATATTAGTATAACTCTATATTTTGTTATGAAAAACATAATTTATTATTCTCGTCAAAATAATTGTGAAATTGGGGATAGTGCTTTTATTAAGTGTAATAGTATAATATACTTACAAATTATATGTAATGAAAATAGACGTAAATTTTTAAAATGGTTGTATTAACATAGGATATAGTTTATTATATTATATGTGTTTCATTTTAATTTGGTTTTAAAAATTTTACGTACACCACTTATGGTCTTGATCACTGTTGTGGTGTTTTCTATAATACTTATGGACTTTTATGAATATTTATGTGGTTGAAAAGCTACGTATACAGCTGCAAAGGTTGAATTGACACAGATCACCTTTATCCAATCCACTTAAAACTTTTGAAAATTGTTTACATGAAAATTTAGTACTTATGTCATTTTTATATAATATATTTTCAAATGTACAGGTCGAAATAAAATTATTTTAATTAAAAAAACAACATTATACCAATCCTGCCCCTAAATAAAATGTCAGCGTTTTCACTTTTTTCACCCAAAATTTGAATAATAAAATTTATCAAAATCATAAAAAAATGCAAATTATATTGTAGTTAGAAATATACAAAACGTTGAGCTTTTATAACTTAAATAGATTTAAACATTTAATATAAACTTTTTCATAAAAAGTTTTTACAAAACTCAACAATTTTAAAAAGACATTGAAACATTTTTATTTTAATAGACAAACGAAGTTAACATTTTTAGAAAATTAGGTGTTTGAATAAAGAATAACGATTTTAGTTATTTTGTAATAATTCAAACACATTTGTGAGATTTGACATTCTTGTGTACATTTTTATATTTTACTTAATGAATTGGCATTTATTTAGATTAATTTTAAACTATGGCTTATTTATACTGTATTACTAATAGTAAAATTATCTTATATTATAAAACGAAAACAGTTTGTGGCGGGTTAGTTAGGTTAGTATTAATATAAATATATGATAAAATACTTAGTATCTATTAGATAGGCTGACAGACCTCCACTCAGAATCGTTGTTCGTATGCAATAATTTAATACATAATATATCGCAGTGACCTACTTAATGATTAAATACACTCAAATCCTACTTTAAAGCAAAGTGGTTACCTACTTGCCCACTTTTTATTTTTAGTTATTTCAGAATTAATGAAATCTTTGAATTATGCATATTATAAATACGTAATAATGTTTGTATGATCTCTTCTCATATTTATATAAATGTATATAACGTGAATAATATATAAATATTAATTCAATTATCTTTATTTTTTAGTTAAATTAGCCCTTAACATTTAATCCTAAGGCGCCAGTATGTTAACGTTCTAACTCGTATTTTTTTAATAGAATAGCTTTGGATTTACTAATCCGATCATCATATGTTTTTTTTTTTTTTAATTTATAGAGCATATCATAGAGTTATCAAAATAAAATACTAATACATATAATACTTATTTTTTTTAAAATAAAAAACAATAATATCGATTATTTTGAACAAGTTGGCTCTAACAGCCTAACGTCCAAATAAAATAGAATTCGGCTCACAAAAAAATTGTTTTCATATGGTAATACTAATATTTTTTAAATTTTTTGGCGCTAACCATAATATTATAAAAAAATATGATCTATACTAGAGCTATTACATAACTGATATGTGGCACATATTAGCACTAATATTATACTAAAATAAAGTTCATATAATTGGTACACAAATTAGCATTTTTGTGAGTATAAATGATTAGTACGTACTAATATCTATTTTTAAAGCGATTTAAAAAATATAACATAGAATTCACGAATTCATAATATTATATAAATTACGACATATATATTATAATATTTTAGAAACGGAAAAAAAAATTAGAACATTGAAATTTGATTTGTGGAAGAACTGAGATTATGGTGTTTTTAATTAAAGTATAATTATTACTGAATGATAATCGTACAAATTTAAAAAAAAATTATAAATTATGTATTAATATATGGTGTAGTTAAACTGATGAATGTATAATTTTCATCCTTTGGTAGTACTGAAATCATATCACCTTAGCCACACCCATTATTATTCTTCCGTGATTACAAGAAAAAAAAAGGTAAAAGTTTAGAAAATCTTTTTACATTTATTCAAATTACATATTAAATATTTGTGTAAGTACAAGATTTTTGAAAATTCCAAATTGATAGTATCGGGGGTGATTTTTGATCGAAGTGGACTAGGAATAATACTGATACGTATAAATAATGTTAATAATTGTATTTTAATTTGGTTCAATTAAATATTATTTCAACTTTATAATATGGCCGGATAGGATGAATTTTTATGGTAAAACAGTATAATAGTGGAAATAGTAAACGATTGATATATGTACCGTATTTTCTCTACACTAAACAAGTGGCGGGTTGTTGAAATTTAATTGGGAAATAATAAAAAATACTTAAATTTCATATACGACCACATGTATTATATATATATAAACAATAAACATAATATATCTATATTAAATAAAATGGACTTTTTGCACATGGATAATATTTTTTTCTTAAATATCTTTTCACATATATATATATATTTTTAAATGTTGATTCAGATGCATAAAAATGTTTAAAAAAATATCTGACCAACAATTGAAAGAAAGAAAAGAGGGGTTCCTATTTAAAAAAAACAGAAGTTTTTAAAACTGGACCATTCTTAAGTGGAACAAAAAATCTCAAGCACCTATTCGAAAATATAGTATTTTAGTATATTTAAAACTTCCAAGAGATCATATTTTTAATAATTCAATTTTAAAAAAAAAAATGGGGGTGGGCTTCCTTGATAAATTATCTTATTTAATAATATATGTAGTTCATAGTAAAATTTCAATGACTGTAAACGAATTGATTTTGTCGTGTATTATAAATTGTAATAATGTTACGACAACTATAGTCCTCATTATTGTGTACTTATTTAGTTAAATCGTGATTAAAAACAACTCAGTAACTAGATTGACCTATATTATACTATTATTACAATAGTAAGTAGGTACATATATAGGTACGCATTATACGCCACTACACGTGCAGATACTTTAATTATCGTTTTATGTCATCGTGTATTTCCGATTAGCTGTTTCAATACGTAAATTAATGTATACATTAATCGTGTAGTGGAAGAAAAAAAAACAGCAATTATTATTAGAGAGAATAAAATGCATTTTAATAATAAATACGTCTATACATAATAATTACTATGTATCTACATGGCACAGTAATCTCCGGTTCACGGTCGTCGTCGTCTTTCCGTTCTCGAAGATCGATTCACGTAAGAGTCGCTTTCATACCTGTATAATCTGCTAGTCGAGGGTTGAAAGTAAGCATGATATATTATTCTAATCTCTTGTCGGACATCTCGATGATTGTCTCCAGCCATCTATGTCGATCTATCTGTCACGCGGCGGACGCGAAAATATCGCGTTTCGTTATTTTACAATCGGGTCAACAGATCCGAGTATAATGTATAGTAATAAATGATATGCCTGTATATAATACGCATATGAATACGTATTATATTAGTATAACGGTATAAATAAAAGTATTTACACTGCGGCAGTATCCCTCCGTTGGCAGGGTAGGTTTGATAACATTCACTGAGCTTTCACTCCTCAGGCCTGCAATATATCTTTTAAATATCTTATTGGATAGCCAATGGCGAGTGGTGTTCCATGTCGCGTGCTTGACGAACAGCTATCGTTTCGCAAATGTATTTTATCGGTCAACTTGTGCATAGACGTCGATTTCCTTGAAGTCCTCATCAGTTTAACTAATAGAATATCGTTATAAATATAATAATATTATGTAGAGTAGCTGGTATGATTGTGTATATTAATAACATAGATCCAAGAATAAAAATATCGAAAAACAAGCATGGAGTATTTGGTCAATAAAATATTCAAACAAAATAATAATATAAATTTAAACTATATAATAATAATTATACCGATACTTTTTATTTTCGTATATTTTTTATTTGAATACTTATTGTATTTTTTTTTTTTATTTTTTTGTTTTTGTTGGTTTTTTCTTTGGTGTTATTTGTATAAAGATCTATATTCGAACCATCTTAGCGAATTCGATAAATATACATAGAGTTCTGATTTTCCTATTCTATGTTGTGGTATCTGTGTAATAATAAAATCTTATTATAAATAGATATAAGTACCTAAGTATATGCACACAATTAGAACATTAGGTATAAACAAATATAATATAATTAAGCTTCTATTTTACGATATGTATAATAATATTTAGTCCACTGATCAATTAAAACCATCCGAATAAATAATCTACGTATAAATCTGCGAATTTCATATTTAACGGAATTGAGGAATTAGTAAATCCCATGGACATTTAATTTGTCACAGGCGACACGTGATCAGCCAGTATATTATATCGTAACAGTATTGTAATAATCGTCGTGTCGGGTGTTAGTGCCCAGCCCCTTTGGTGTCGTGAGTAGAGTTTCTGGGTGATCAAGCTCGACTCAGTGTTATAGCATTATGTTTTTCGACACACCCGAACGTAACCACTTATCACTTGCACGTAATCTGCGAAACCGTTATCAATTCACGCGTATATTTTTACGTAGACCCAATTTCGATGGGTGCCAAAATCGCGGTGGCGTCGAAAATTGCCATTATAATGTACACCGCTGCGGCAGCGCACTCTCCTCGGACAACCGTGATCGATTGGTAATCGTCCAAATAACTATTTTCCGTTGATCGATTCCGCGTCATATAATCACATACTGTGCGTACAATATATTATTATATTTTATAAATATAGAACGATCTGCGGCCGCAGGTACTCCCGGTCCGATTCGTGTACGGAGTGGTCCATTAAACCATACCGCATCTACATCTCGTCCAAGTCGATTATTACGGTGGCTTTTAAATAGTGTTTACCACGCTACGTCGGTACATTATTGCTATTCAGAAAAATGCAAAAGTCGACTTTGAGAATAAGTATTGTACACCTTTAGGCTATAATCAACTCAACGCTGTGGCAAACGTATCACGTATAATTTACAGAGGCCAAACCGGCGGAGAGATAAAGCAAGATAATGACAATATTTTGTTGACCGGATGTCGTGCATGATAATAATATAATTTATAGCCGGTAGTAAATATATAGGTATGCGTCTACAAGGATAGGCGCAACTAGGGCAAACTCGGCACAATGCAATATTATTATGTATGTAATATTATCGCGATGACAAACGCGATTGATCCAAACGCGTGTTGGATAGGTAGGCATATTAATATATTATTAGGCATAATGTTTTCATTGTAGTGCCAGTGTAGGTAGGTAGTTTTGTTCATAGTGACATAGACATAGTGTAATAATGAGGTAGTGATGAATTTTCATCGTGACTAGTCAAAATGTGGCGGTAGCGCATATTGTTATGTATACCTACACATTGTATACACATTATGTCTATACTATAAGTATGCTCGGTCGGTGAATTGTTTTCTTTTTATATAATAGCTGTATTATTAAAACATTAATCTCCCGCTTAAAGTTATAATGAACTTTTTATATAGAAACTTTTCACAGATAAATCTTATTTTCATAACAAGAGTTTATTTTATTTTATAATTTGACAAATTCACAAATTATCCACAATTGTTAAAAAAAATACCTATGTGGCTATGTCAATTCTTTCAAGGAAGTTTTTAAACTAAAAAAAATTATAACTCACGCAAACGTAATACTTCAACATATTGTATTAATGATAAGGGATCAAAAATTAATTTTCAAATTCTCGTTTTTATAAACATCATGAATATTATTATTTTGATATAAATTCGTTTGTGGTCAGTTTTTTAAAAAAATTTTCTAAAATTATATAATAAAACAGTTGAATACATCTTCGTACATTTTATTCAGTTTATAAATACTAATATATCTACATATATATTTTTTTGTTTAGAAGTATTAAAAATATATTACATTACACTTCAACTTTTAGAAAAATTAAAATTATAACTGAAATAAATGCATACGTTAAGAACACAAAAATATAAATAAAATTAAGTAGGTAGTATTATCTTGTTGTTATTTTAACATTTTTATTTTGTATTTTACACACAATTTAATGTTATTTAGTCTTAATTGTTGTTCTTTATTAAAAATTATTATTACATATTTATATCTTCAACACTAATTGATTATTGAATTTACTTACTCAAATCTAAGTATCTGACAAATAATTGTAAATTTGAGATAATAAATCAAAAAGCAAATAGTTATCATTTCATAATGGTATCTTATGTATAATGTGATATGTTTCATTAGATTTTTTTACAAATTGATTTGGATTACTATATCGAAATCAAATATTGTCGTGGTTATTGGGTCTGTTTTGATTTTAGTCCCATTAATTATTTCGATTTATACGAGTTACTAATATGTTCTATTGTGATAACAAGCTCTAATACATGGGTGATTGTAAATTTTAATAGTTGAATTCCACCGCATTTAATATTTAACAACGATTCACAGTCGACACAGTTAATGTAAAAACTAAAAACCACTATGCGACGCTTCTTTACATTTTATGAACGCCACTTTTGCAATTTAAAATATATAACAATACAATATTATACAAATACGTACAGATATACGTAATATGCTTTCACGCCTGTATAGTTTAAATTATCAATAATTTTTATATTTTTTATCATGATGGTATAACAACAATGATAAACCTATCGTAATGGTTCATGTAATGATTAATATATACCTTATTTAGACTCGTACGGCAGTAGGGTTCAGATGATCTTATAAACATGTATCTATCTACGCTTAAACTAAGCATATTGTACTAGTATGTAACTTATACGTACTTATTGTTATGTATACCTATTTAGGTATACGTATAATATGATGTGGTTATATATGTCTCAAGGACGAAGAAAATTCTATACGCGCGCGCGTCTTCGAACCACCTTCGGGGCAAAATAAACAATATATAAGTATTATAATCTAACATATTAATATCCTACCGGTTTATTAAAAAAAAAAAAAAGACAGTGTATTTTTTCTCCCCCTCGTTATTATTAATCTCTTTCGAAGCCATTGTACAGGTGCCAATAAAAGAGTTACGTCGTTTGATCAAATATAATATTATTATGAGACAAACGTGTGGGCTATGGAATGCGATCGGCTACCAATATTTTTTATTATTTAAAATTTGTTTTTAATTATATCACGCTGTGTATTCATAAGACCACCCGCGCATCTGCAATCGGGAGAAAAAAAAATAAGAAACTTTTTTCGATTCGGCACACAGCCAATTGATTTAAAACTTGATCGATATTGTATAGAAAGTATAATGTAATTATATCCTAATGGAAAAAGATATATGTATATATGATATTTAGTTAATTGTAATTATTTTATTTATGATCACACTACAAATATATTTTCAACAATTCTTTTAATTTGGCCAACATTTTTTATACATACATTTTACATGTGATCAAAGAAAAGAGAAATACATTTTTCTTTGATAGCAAATTTTACTTTGGTAAACTTCAGTGACTATTGTTTTTATAAATTGTTTATAAAAAAATATATTCCAACTTTTACTTTTTAATCATTAGACGAAAATTGGATAACTAAATATTTTTATCACACCTATAGTTTTTTTTAAAGAATTCCTTAAGGCTTAAGATGAGATTTTGATTAAAACGTTAAAAAAAAAAAACAAATTTTGTGTCTTAGAAACAATATTATTCATATTTCAAATAATAGAATGAGGCCTTATTATTGTGTTTGCTTGAAATGTGTTCATAGTTATAAATTCTTATTTGATTGTATTTTAAGTTATTTATTTTATCAGTTAAATTGATTGTAATAGAATTTGTTTCGTATTTAATATTGACAACTTAGTCTAAAAATATATCTAAACGTTATTATTTTATTTTTGACAACTGAATATAGAATTTTTAATAGATTTTCTGATAAGCATATAAGACAGTCCGTTTAAGCGTCTATACTTTTTTAAAAACATTTTAACTTTTTTAAAATACTACTTTTACATAATTTGATATTGTTGCAAACCAGCAATTTAAAAAAAAAATTTTTTTTTTTTTAATTTTTCATAATTACGGTGAGTAAACTAATATTTTACGGAATACTCCTATACTTTGCTTATATCAACTTTAATACTTACAATGAAATATTTTCAAAAAAGTCAAAACTTTAAAGAAAATTAATATTGCAATCAATGAATCACCTTGAATATTATTTTCAATTGATAAATTTATATACCTACACCATAAGGGGTTTTAAATATATTATACAATTTTAAAAATGAAAAAAGGAATAAAAAAAAAATAATAAGTTATTTGGTTCATACATACCAGTACTATTTAGCACATCTCATAGACATCTTTAGGTGCAGTTTTTTAAATAACACTGGTGATTACCTTCAAAGATTTTCTGTAGAAATAATTATAATATCATGGTATAAATATAGATCGCAGTTGTAAAAATCATATTATGTAAATCACGATGTTTCTATGTATATTACGGTAAGTTTCAATTATTTGCCCATAACACGTCATAAGGACACTTCGATTTGAATAATGCAAATAATAATAGTTTTTTTTAAAGTGATTATCTATCTAATAGTACAGCTATCTATATTTTACAATTTTTGTCTTGTCATCTTAAACACGTGTACATATTAAAATGTTTTAATGGATTCACACACTAAATCAATATAGTATGTTAATATTGTAAATAAAAATACGTAAGTATTAATATACATACGTATATTACATGGACGCTGTTATTATACATACGGGTTATTTATTATAAATATTTGACTGATGTCGTTTGTTTGTATTGTGTACCGAAACGAACCTACCTATGTATTATGCAAAACGACTATAACGCGCAATTTACAATGGTGTATAATACAATATACCTTCTCATTCGTAAAAGAAAGTTTATCGCTGTTGTCTCGTTGTAAACTCGACTCGACTTGAAACTTATGCGAATAATATTATTATATAGTAAGGATATTATCACGTAAAACGTTTGTAGATATTTATTTCATACGATCTGTTTAAATATAACCAATCGATACGATATTTACTATAAACTCTACATACTATCCGTAATGTTTATATAATAATATTATATGCAAGATATTGCTATTATTGATTTTCTTCGTATCTTCTTTCAGAATCTCTCAACCGTGAATTCCATTCGTCCTAACAATATTCGAATCGTGTCGAGCATAGTGTCTAACGTAATGTTTATAATTGTACACGGATGCGTTTAAATTTCTATCAACCTTTAATTAAAAATTAGATTAGAGTGATGTTCGAATAATAACCGCATACGATGATAAAATATTGTAATGTACGTCGATCACAAGCTAACACGCAAGTTCAAGGGCGGTCCGTGTTACATTGACACCAATATCGTAATATAGGTAGGTACTAATAAAGTAATAAACCATATAATTTCTATTATGCGCATTACGGTTGAAGCGTAGCCATCCATAATATATATAATATAGCGTACAATATGTGACATAATATATAGCTTGTAATGCGACCCATTAATAAAACAGTTCGTAGCCCATTAAGTGTTCAATATATTTGTCATTATAAGACTCGTGAGAAATTTAAAACTACTGACTTAATTTTTTAACTATTTTCACGTCCAAGTGTATTGTTAATGTTCTTAAATTGTCATAATAACGATAGCTCAAAAATCGCTGTAAGTGACGTATTAATACTGTATACAAGGTTCAACGTGCGACACCGGATTTATTGAAGCATGTGTCATTCATTTTAACTCACTCAGAATATGATAAAATATATGGTTTAAAATCAATATTTGGATGAAATCCTCCTCCCCACATGGACCAAAATCTTTACGAATATTTCCTTATATACGCAATAATGAAATAAACGAAATCGCTAAAATATAAAAGTGTATTGTCTGTCAATTTACTGTTATTGAGCACGCCATGTAAACTGTAAACGAATAGATTTTTCCATATACCTAATTATTATTGATCAGTTTTAGTTTTAATTTTAAATAGATGCGGGTCAACCTTAACCAGAAAACATCAAAATAAGACGGATATTTAACTTTAAATAATATTAAACGTATTCGTTATATTATGTTTTTTATAATTATAATACGATAACTGAAGGATTTTTTCTTGTCCACGAACTCATGAAGGGGTACATATACGGATAATAATTTTGTACTAGATTTTATAGAATCATGTACATAGTATTATAATATTATAAATGGTCATAAATTATTATTTCTCCACTGATACAACGGTGACATAATACCATATTATTATGTACGTTTTAGAAATGTTGTTTAGTTTCAATTTATGTGATTGATATTTTTGTACTTTGATTTTAAATCACATAAACCACTTTTTAATATAATGAAATAATGAAATATGAACTATAGTACAATTTAATAGAGATTATACGAATATATCTGATATCATAATATAGTATATTAATATCATTATTTCTATGTAATGTTTGTGAATAAACTTGTACCGGGTAGTTAAAATAACAACATGCTACTCGTATAATAATTTCACTCTACTAAATTTCGTTTGTTTTTAAATTTTGTTTGTACTTTGTAGATTAGTTTACGACAGTCGGCAATACCTGTTTATATTTATTTATTTTCACTGTACTATTTATGATTATTATACACTATACGTTATATTTTCATAAATTCATAGATATATTATATGATAATATGCAGATTATACAGTAACAATAGTTTGACATTGTTAAAAAGATATCGACAAATTGTATTATTGTTTTATATCATGCTCTATAAAATAGAAAATTACTAATAAACTGAACCTTTATTACACGATTTATTGGACTTGAGAATCGTTGACTTGTTGATTTTAGGATACTATTACATTGGAATTATGACTGTTTAGCATACAAGAAGCTACATAGATATTTTTCTTTCTAAAAGTGTAGTACTTGCGTTTATAATTGACACATCAAATATTGGTCTAAATAATAGTTTAAGTGAACAATTATTTATCTAGTTGTAATTTAATAAATAGATAATATTTATGGGTATTAAATCAAGGTGTATAAAATCTTAAGTGTGAGTGATATACTGAATTAAAATAGAAATCAAAAAAAAAAAATAATTAACACGCTTCTGTTTATATATTCACATATTCATAATTTAAACAAAAAAAGTTTGAATAAAAAATATTTTGTTCATATGGATATAAAATTAAATGAAGATGATAATGAATCAATAAATAAAAAATAACCGTGTATCGAGACTCAAGTTCAAAATGTCAAAAATCAAATCTAATCTAACCTACTAGTGTATATGTTTAATTACGACACCCGAGGGCCGAGGCTATTGTAATAAAAAACTACATATTATATTATAAAAAGTTCATGATGCGTTTTCATCAACACATTTTTGCTCGAACTCATCATTCACTGTATACATTAGAATTGCAGTGTTTTTCAAAAAACACTGAATTGCACGCCATGGTGAATACATTAAAGGTAGTAGGTACACATTGCATTTTGCATTAAAATAATGTTACCTACATATGCGTCTGCTAACAACCTTGACGTACCTCCGTCGCCGCCTCACGGCTATTATAATATGATGCATCGCCGCCATATAATATATAAAACTTACTTACACATACATATTTATATACATATATTATTGTTAAACAGGCGGGTGTCGGCCGGCCGTCATTCCTATTTGATTTTTGTCGGTTAAACCGCTTATGGGCGCGTGTCTGAGTATATAACTTAGTAATAGGTAATAATGATATATCGTCATATCGTCCGCTGAACCCATTGCTTGCAATCATGGCATACAAATCATTATTATTGATAGTTTTTATTTATTTCGTTAATTTTCTGAAACGCTCTTTTCGTAGTATGTATTATTACTATTAGTAGTAGTATTTTTAGCATGGTATCTCTGGCGCCAGACGAATTGTTGTTTAATTAAACCATTTATGTTTTGGAATTCCAACTGCGAGTGGTATTTCACAACTAGGAACTGTCTACGGCGGAAACACTATGTACGCAAAGTGGGAAGTTATGCATGAACGTATAATATTTTTGTAATAATGTGCGAACGTTGCATTATCGCAACTATGTTAAAACTCTGTGATGGGTCACGTCAATTCTTCGATTATCTATAGCAAAATAAACTGTAATCATATCTACAAATATATCATTGGAAAAAAAACCAATTCCGAGATTTGATGGATTTAGTTTGTGTCATAAATCACCTATTATCTTTGTTATAGTTATTAAATATTGACAACCATGTGTTGTATGAGAATGCTAATATAAATATGTAGGTGTGATAACAAAATATGATTTATAGAGTTTCACAGCAGCTCAAGTTCCTGGAAAACGATGAAAAATAATGAAATTGTAGACAAGGATAAAACTATTTTCAAGTATATTTTTCAATATTTATCTGCATTTGTAGTACCGACTTTATTTTAAAAATCAATTTAATAATTAATTAATATAGTGGGCCCGGTATATGAAATTTAAAAAATTAAATTTAAATCTACGACTACGACTTCTAAAAAGCCTCTTCAATACAAATAATATACACACATCAATACTAAACTGTTCATTTATAAATCACTAATAAAACTTATTTAGACATGGCTTGCAGCGCAGAGGTAATGCAAAAATATCCAGTGTAAATAATATACAAACCTTTCAAAACATCGCACTAAATAAATTATTAAATGCCCCTTCTTATGTTTCTAACCATATTATTCATTCTTATCTCTAAATTCTGTCAGTGCACAAAGAAGCAAAATCATAATATAAAGTTACCATCTTTGCTTACTATCTCATTCCAATCCTCTTATAGGAAATCTTGCTACTTTCAAAATTCCTGGTAACCCTCCAAAACAGTTAAGACGAAAATGATGACGTGACCTACTTGACATCTAATTAAAAATTAATAATACTAATAATTAACGAAAGTGTTACTAATGGATAGCTGTTTTCCTCAAATTTTTCACATTTTTTGTATAATTTATTGTGAACAATTTAATTATCCATATTTGTATATGATATTCCTATATTACATTTACTTATTTTGCCTTAGAGTATTGACTGTAAATCTCATTATATAATAATAAACAAAAATTAATTTAGAATTAAAAGAAAATTTAAAAAAATTATACTACGTAATAAACATTTTGGAAAACTATAGTTTAACATAATACGTGGTAGAATTAAGCTAAATATCTATATGTATCAACTAAGTTCAATTCATGATCATTAAAATAATAAAGATATTGGTTTCAAAAAAAATTTTAGTCATAGTCAAAAACAGCTTCAACTCCATGGAATTATAAAGTTCGGCCGTATATTAGTTTATTACGCATAATAATTAAATCAAAAATACTGTAATTAACGTACGCTGCAGTCTGCAATTATTGTGACGTTTTTGTCATAAATGCACAATGATAAAGTGAAAACGTTTATCATATTCAGTCAGACGCCGAACGGTAGATAAGTAAAGGTAATCGTTCGTTATATCATTTAATTTAAAAAAAAAAGTTTACAGTTTTAATTTATACATGGTCATATGATTTGATAAAAGTGTAATGCGCGACCACGATTCGACGATCCGTAGTAGTGTATGTATGTCGAGTGAATGTACGATAAAAAATACTAAAAATATATATTCATGTATAACTTCGAAAGAGAAAGATACCTGTATTTAAACTTTATTCAATCACATATTTTATATTATACTATTTATATAATATTTGCAAAATAATAAAACCCGCTAAATTGAATAAAATCGATAATCCTTATTAAAATTAAAATCAATAGATTTATTATTAAGCACTAAATTTCATTTTTGTCAAACACCAATAATATTATTTTACTATTATTATAACAAAAATAATAATAATCTTTTTTATTAGTCATTGCAATTTACTTAATAAATATTAAATACTATACAAATTATTAAAACTGGATATATTACCGATACAAATTTAAAAAATAAAAATGTATACACAATACACGTAAGTACAGATGATAATATATCAAAATAAAATAAATTTAAAATTAACTTGACAGACACATAATATAGCTAAAGTGTGTTAAGTTAAACGTGAAATCAATCTACGTTATTAATTTAATTTTCTATAAAAAAATATTAATTCATATAAAAGCGAACATTGTATTTAATTATTTGAGCAGGTATTCAGTAAATAAAATAATGATTTTTTCTCAGATTTAGTGGAACCGATTTTAAAACATATAATCGTTGAATTTTATTTATTCTGGCTAAATCTGGCATAAGGTCTTTTATATGACTACACATCATTACACAGAACCACAGAGGGAATAAAAAAACACGTAAAACTATATTTCGTTTATAGCATTAAAGGTGTATACAATATACATAATATTACAACAGATATTTATCAGGTTTATATAAAACTATATGATAATTGAATTATAATATTATCTGAAATTATATATTAGTATTATTATTATTTTTTTTTTTTTTTTGCAAATATGTCGTATATAGGTATTTGCCACTCCGCATGTATTATAATATCTCATCCCGTATCTTTATCGATTGTTATTTGGTACTTATAACTTTTAGGAATGTCGGTAAATAAACCTCGGCGAGTGTGTTAAACACGTATTTAAAACTATGCGCTATGCATTAACTATATTATATATCACGTATGCTTGAATATCATTGGTGTTTTAAATGTTTTATTTATTCATTAGTGGAATGGAAAAATGCACATGCGGGTGAGGTGAGAAACCTCGCGAGTTGTTTAAGTATATTATAATACAAACACGCGAGAAGGCAGGCGTTTATTACTCCTTTTTAATCCCGATGCTACAACATTCGTTATGAAATAATGATAAAAAATAAACAAAATAAATATGAAAAACCTCAACACCGTTAAATGAAAAATATCTCATCGCATTAATTACAAGTGTATGCGCCTACTACGTAGAATCCATCTACCTACTTATTGTGTAATAATATTATACGCGATAATGGAAGTTTTCCATGAGAATTGAAATTCAAAAATCTCTATAAGATCACTATGATAATGCAGTCATTTGTCATTACAGCACATAATACGATTTTTTTGAGTTATTGCTACATTCTGCTGCAGTGTCATAATTATCGTTTACGATTAACATCACGTGGTATGTGTTTAATTAGAAAGAAATACAATTAATTTTTTTGATTGAAAACATCCGTGTATTTTAAAATAATAATAATGGTCGAGTTTACATTATATTATTATACACTAAGAGGAGAAAAGTTTATTTTATTGATTAAAAATAAAGAAATAAGTAATTTTTCCATTAATTACAGTACGATTTTACACGTTTCAAATTATTTTTATCGTATTTGTATGATTTATAAAAATAGATATTTAAACAAAAATGTATTTTAAACATTTGTTTGAAATTATTTATTCATTATTTGCTATAACTAAAAAAAAAAAAAAAATGTTGTATTTATTCAAATAAATAAGATATAATAAACATTTTCTACAGTTTTATTTATTAGTATCAATATCTGACTTCATTCTTACTAAATGTGAGAAGATTTCTATAAAAATCAATAAAAAAGCATTTAATGTGTGTTAAGCACTTTATATAATATATACCTACTCATTTTATAAACAGTACCTTATCACGAATATACGTATACACTATACACGGAACTTATTTATTTATTTATCAACAAAATCTTGAAATCAAAATCAAACGTATACTGTTTTTAGATGTAATATATTTTTATTATTTTTTATTTGAATTATAAATGTTTAATATAAATAACT
This sequence comes from Melanaphis sacchari, assembly GCF_002803265.2. Classification (NCBI taxonomy): domain Eukaryota; kingdom Metazoa; phylum Arthropoda; class Insecta; order Hemiptera; family Aphididae; genus Melanaphis; species Melanaphis sacchari. The sequence continues at coordinate 6,735,698 of NW_020270469.1, read as the reverse complement.
ATAATATTGAGTATAACATTTTAGTATCGACCGGTATTATCAATTTTTATATTATAATAACATATTAATTGAAGTAGAAATGTAGATGGTAACACCGAGCACCCACAGTCACCATGGATACAGCTTATGATTATTATAATATATAAGTAACAGCTTAGCTCTTACTGGCTATTGGGCTAATAACTAAAAAAAATAAAAATATAATCACAAAATTGACCACATGTCATCTTAAAAGTGCGCAATTTTGTAATATAACTTATAAGAATTCAATAAATGTATAACAAAATGCGAAACTAGCGTTCTCTTAGTGCAAATAAAATATATTTTAAGAACAAGATTTTTCATACCTAACCAAACCTAACCTAACAAAAATACGCTTGCACATTTCACATTTTTTAATATTTCAAAGATTTCAAAAAAAAACTGTCATATCAAAATTATACATTTTAACTTCAAATACGCTGAAGAATAATAATAATATTATATAATCTCATCCCTCAGATTTTCACCTATCAGAATAACATGTAAACAAACATTAAACACAAACATACACTTAAAAAGGACACGTAGTAGTCTTGCCCGAAATACTGACTTGCTAATAATTATATTGTTGTCGCCGTGGCGCCGACCACGCAACGTCTGTAAAATGCGTTTTAAGAGGTAGTCAGCAAACAATAGCGCTCATCGTCGTGTTATTAAAATAATATAATTTTATATCGTCTATACAATAGAGGTATGTGTGCCATTCGTAGACGGACATAATCTGACGATTGCTGCACTTTCCTTGACAGTCTATTCCGAGACTATCTGCCTAAACGACCGCGTGAAATATATTTTTATTTTTTATGTCTTACATTTAAGCAACGTTGCTGTTATAATACCTACAGTAAAATATTGTTACTATTTCGATATAAATTTCTTCGAAGCGAGTCGGTGTTTCTGCTACGAATCATATTATTATATTATCACAGTCGTTATCGTTATGGCTGAAAATCTGAGACAAATCGATTATATCTGTAACATCATAAAATAATTATTATTATTATGTAGTGTAGTGTGTCGCGTGTGTGTCTGTGTGTGTCCAGCGCGCGCGCATTTGTATGTGTGTGCGGTGTAACTGAGTTTTTTTTTAATAATAGATCGTCTTAGAGCTGTTTGATTCGACATCATTTCGGTGAGTAACTTGAATAATAGCAATCTATCTAATAGAATACATAACATATGATATAAAATCAGTACCTACATTATTTTAGGTAATAATATTTAACACCGATGGAGTTGTTTAAAATATTAAAACAATGATAATATAATTAATAACACTTAATCTAATCAAATTATCACGAGATCATATATATATGACATAATATGTATTATATAAATTTTAAAGAGAAAACTAATTAATATATCAGACAAAATGAATATTATAATTATTATCCGATAGTCGAATAACCGCAATAGAAATCTGAATATCGCTATAAGCATTTTTGATACTCGCATTTCGCAAAACTTGCTTGTTCAGAATAAGTATGGTGTCAAGAAGCTGAACAATGTATAATAACACAAATAGAGGCATTTTGAAACTAGTTTGTTTTTATGGGAAATTTGAAAAGTTTTATCAGTGTCTTTCAATTGTTTATTACTTATTTGATATATATAATATGATTCTTTAAACTAATTATTGTAATTATTATCCTTCGACTGAATTTTAATACAGCACTAATATGTTAACCAAAACTAATATTCTTCAATGTTTTTTTTACTTCCAAATTCCTAAATGCTTATTACACTTGAAATTCTTCGTAAGAAAAATTTTAATTTAGTAGGTATATAATAAAACAGATTATTTATATATGATATTACATAACTATTGTTTTATTTTTAATCTTTTAAAATTAGATTTAAAAATATGCAAACGCGTATTTCTAAAACGGATTTGTTCATTTTTCAATAACATTTTTTATGAAATATTTTAATATAAGTTAAAATATAGATGGCCAATATATAAAAACAAAGAAATGAGAACATTTTAAAATGTATAAGATGTATGAGGTGTGTAAAATTCTAGGCCAATAAATATTTATAAGATATAGGTAACGTAAATTATAAACAATGCGTAATCAGTTTAAAAATTTATTTTTAACCAATACGCCATTGTTTAGTAGAAATCACGACTGTGTAGATACCTATTTTATAATAATATGGTCGATGGGTTTTAATAATGTTTCAGAATTTGGAAATAAAACGCGTTAACATTAAAAAATCTTGGCTCTGATATTTTTTCTTATTAACGTCCAATAATGTAAAATACTTAAGTGGAGTAACAATATTCATTATTCATTTTCATTCTATATGATACTGTTAGTTTATTGTTAAATATACAAAAAAACAAATCTTTAAAACGATCCACATAAAATAGCCATGCAACATATAATTTATTATATCGATGATAAAATTCTTAAGTTAAAAGTGATGTAAAATATTTTTCCTTCAATAATTTCAATTAAACTAGATTTTCCTTCAATCAAAGTATATAAGTTAAACTACACAATTTGTGATAATTGATTTATATCAATTTTGCTTAAGTGCAAGCAAATTTTAATTATAGATTAAGATAAACCTAAATGATTCCATTAATTTTAACTCATTAAAAATTTGTTACTACAACGTTTCCTAAATACGAGTTAATTGACATTCACATAATAAATTTAAGAAATTTTTTGCAATAATTAAGTAATACTATTTTGGGGAGATCGGTAATTAAGTCACATTTTATTTATCAGCTTCGTATAAAATATTTGTTTACCTTTTACTATCTGAAGATTGGGCGATAAATGTTGACAGAAAAATATACGAATATATAACGTTAACCTAAGTTCTAATACATAAAAATACAATTATTTCTTTTAAACAATACAATAAAGATTAAATAAATTCAAATCTGTTTTTTCACCTTCTTCGTATTTTTAATTTCATCAAGAAATTAAAGTTAAAGCTTAAAGTTCGTTTTCTGGCTTTTAATATTTCTACGATTTTAATTCTAATATAAACTTCTAATTTATCTCTCAATAAAACATTTAAAATATTATGAATACTAAGACGTGACATATAAATATTATATTATTAATATATATGTATAATATATACTATTCTATTTGATATTGAATAATTTATTACCTTTTGAGATAACGTACATGATCGCTTCAAATAAAGTTTTATGGGCACTGCAGTATTAGATATTGTAGCAATTTCTGCATGACGTATTATATTAAATATTATTTTATTAAAATTTAAAACTTAATAGTGGCTCAATTACAATATACAATAATACAAAATTATTGAAAATAGTTTACCCAAAACTGGGTCTACCTGTTATGTAATACTGTAGTGGCCCAATATCCGGGTACTCACTATTTTAAACACACAACAATTTATACATACATCAATATATGAGCATCAACTACATAACTTATGTGATTTCGAGCAACACGTATACTTATTGTTACACAACTGTTTCATTTATTGTAATATTAAAATCTAAAAGTATAATACAAAAATTAAAATTTTAAATTGATGGAATTTAATTATTAGTTACATCAAAATAAGTAAAAAATCTTAAGAAAATCATTGTGATTAAAGAACACTCTTTGTGTAGGCTAAACGTGATATAATTATTTGAATTTTTCCAAAACGTATATTCTAACCATACACTTAATGACTGAATACTAGTATCAATAGTAATACTAATATGGTTATAACTTTTCCGACTAAAAAAAAAAAAAAAAAAAAAAAAAACAGATTTAAATTAAATATCTTCCCTATATAGACATTTGGTGTTAAAATTATATTTGGACACACTGTATTTATAATGAGAATAATGTACGTTGGTATTTAAAGCTTGATATGTCGTTAAGTATAAAAAAAAAACAAACTTCATCTCAAGGGCCACAAGCCATTTCAAGTTTAACATTAAATATCAGATGTTTATTTACGTCGTATAACTCGCACGCAGCTAAATAAAGTATATACTTGTTATTTTACACAATACGAATATAAAAACAACGTGTATTTGCGTCAGATATGACTGTACACATTGTGATAAAAATATAACAATTAACAACCCTGCAGGCTACAGTAAAAATCCAATCGTTATATTTTATGTATAGAGATAGTCCGTAATTTCTAAATATGAGTAATATACGTATACAATACATTTATATACATAATCATATATATGTAATAAGTAATAACTTTTATTTAAGTACTATTTATTTTATTCTTCGTTTTATTTATAGCTATTCATAAAAAAATAAACTCTTACCTAATATCATACTCGAAAAAAAGTGAATTTTTTTTTTATTTTTGTTTTTAAAATATTTTACAAATGGTTAGTTATAATACAGGTAATACACAATGATTTTATTAAATTATACAAAAGTTAAATATAGAAAAGTCAGACTAAAATTATGTATTCATAGTAGATGCCTATAGATTAGTACTATATTAATTCAAGTGGGAGAACATTTCCGCGGAGTAGCATTATATATTAGAAATAAGTAATTAACAGATAATCTAGAATAAATATATATTCAACTTTTTTTATTATATTCATACAATAAATGAATAAAAGACTAATTTAAAAATGTAAAATTAATGAAGTTGATACCTCTTACTCTAGCAGATAATTTTGTTGTGAAAAATAATAATTTACAGATTATGAATGTTCATTGTTTCATTATTTAAGTAAAACGAATAGTCGTCAAATAAAAAATAAAATAAAATGAAAGTACAATTTAACGGAATTTCGGTAAAATATCGTTCATAGTAAAATTTTCAACTCTACGACAATTTATAATAATAATAAATTAACTTATTTATGAAATATAAAGAATTACTATTTACTGGTATCGGGAGTATATTAAGTTTTGAAACTAGAAGATCTTTTGACAGAGTGATTTTTCAATTTTTCTCATGACTAGTCTATTTACTCGAAAATTAATTGGCCACACATAATAATATGCACTTATTTATATATACGACGTAACTGGGTCATTATCGTTAAGGTGCAATAATAATATTTTTTTAATTTATTATATGAATATCATACCGTTCCAACTTATAAATACATTTTAATTTTATAAATAATATGAAAACAAAAATGATATTAAATATTTTAACTCGTATACCTATTTATAAGTGATTTAAAAATAAATAAAAAGTAATTTTTACATGCTGTAATCTTTTTTTTACGAAGAGTTTGTCATTCGGGTGGGTGCGATTAAAACGTGTGAATCGTCGGATAGAAAAAATACGATTACTCAAAGTTTTAAATGTAAAGACACATTTTTTAAACTGACGATCAAAAATTTACATCTTTAAAACTATTATCGATTACATAAATTACAATTTTTATTCACTACTATACTAACTACATATTTTAGGAGACATAAAACTACAATAGATTAAACTTGTCTCCGCGAATAAATATTATATTAAAGTAAATTTGAAGCATTTCTAAAAAAATGTTTGCTTTATGAGTACATATCGTTATAAATGTACGAATTATTAGTTTGCTGAATAAAATATGCATACCTATATATATATTTATGTATGTACCTGTAAAATATCAAACAAATTAACATTAGTTGTTATATTTTGAAGATAAACCAATTTCTCTTACAATAATTTCGTCGAAAGAAAATGAATATAATATAGATTAGTTATCAAGTCAATAACTTACTATTAAAACCACGGTGCCACCAAGTAAAAATTACAAAATATGTTTTAAATTGAATAATTTATTTAAATTATGATTGATATTACATGCATAAATCAAATCATGTAATTATTCTATGATAAAAATGATTAGACATATTATCATAATATTATGATATTCATATTCTATGAAAATAGTCTAAATATATAAAAATAAATATATTGAAAGTGTAATTTATTTCACAACAATATTTATTTAGAACTTAATAATATTTATAAAAACATAGTCAATATAATATTAATAATTCGTCTGACACGTTTGGGTAATAATTATGTTACAGATGACGACGTCGCCCACCGTGGTCGCCGTAATGGTGGTGGCGTTAGGTTGTGCGGCGGCGTTCGAATACGGTCCAGACCTGGCAGGCCAATACTGTTCTACTCGACCTAGAGGTTGTTGCAAAGGCCGACAAGACGACTGTACTGTACCGATACTGGACACGTTGTGTTACTGCGATGACTTTTGCAACCACACTCGGTCCGAAGACTGTTGTCCCGACTTCTTGTCGTTTTGTAAACACATAGTTGTTCCCAAACCAGCGCCGACAGTAAACAAACGTGAGAAAACCTATACCAATATAATTTAACCATATTAATATGTGTAATAAAGTGAACAAAAGGTTAACAAAATATATCACCTTAAAAATATGTCATTTCACCCCAAGTTATTAAAGAAAATGTAATTTAATTACATCATAACGACATCACATAACAAGTTTTTTTTAGTTACATAGGCACATATTACACTTTTAAACACATAATGCTATACAAAAAACAGCAATTCATTATATTTTCATTTTAATATCGAATAAAGGTTCTATATAGCTATTGGTGCCAAAATTACAGATGTCACAACTATTGAAATGGGAATTACTAGAAGGCCAATTTTAGAAAATTAAAATCTAGCGGGCTAGAGCATAGAAAGCAATAAAAAGTCTTTCAAAATGTACATTTTAATTATCATTTGTTTTGCTTATAATGTTAATTTTTAACCTTAAAATTGTATTATGATGTGTAATTTTAAAATCTAGCACAAGCCAAATAAAAAGCTCACGGGCCGCCAATTACCTTTCCCTGCCATGGGATATAAAAGAATAACCCGATCAAAAATAGTAATAAATAGTCGAAAGAATGTTTTGATTTTCAATTTTGAAGATAGTTTTGAATAGTAAATACAATTTATAGTTTGTATTAAAAAAAAAATTGAAAATTCAGTGCTTTTCAAAATAATCGGAAAAAAACAAAACCAAAAAAAAAAAAAATAAAAAAAAACAGGACATTTTACACAAGTCCAATTTTTGATAAAATCGATTTTGGTTTTTTGAATGAGATAACTAAAAAATGAATAATTGTAGATACTTAAAATTTTTAATAATATTTATATAATCATCACAATTTTCTATACGTAATATAATTTTAAAATTTTTTTGACTCTTTTTGAGTTATTTAGCACATTTGTCATAATGATGAATATATTAAAAGCACCTATCGACACCTATCATATAGCAGAGTGATACCATTTTTCCATCATTTTATACCTATAATATGTTATTTATCTCAACATCTCAACATAAATTGTATCACTAACTGTAAGTTAATAAAAGGTGTGTGGTAATTACATTTTGTAATACTAATTTAGAAAACTTTACTTAACCTAATTTTATCTATAGAATGACCAAAACATAGGGATCCACATGGACGAATATGTAGTAATATGTAGTATAACCGGTGGCAAGGGAAAAAGTGATTTTAAAGAGTTATAAGTATAGGTTAGATAAATTACCTAAGGAAACTATACAGTAAGATATAATCAATAGGCTCGGGTAGGAAAGAAAGACCATGAGAACGTTTTAATTGTTCAATGTCCAATTACTGTAATGTGTGACCTACCTATTATTTAATAAAATTTATAATATTACATTTTTACGTATTATTCGTATTTGATTATAATCGTTTTTATGTATTATTGTTCGCCAATGCGAAACCTAAATTATAATAATTCACACTCGACTATAACCATATTATTGTTATTATTATTACTTATTATTGTATTGCGCGTCGACGTGTGTCGTGCAAGTTGCCGTGTACTGTGTAGTGTGTAGACTATAGATAAATACGTATTATAATATTATACTCGATTTTTCATCTCGTACACCACAACCATTGTTTCGGTATTTTTCACGTCCTATAGTGCTATATTGTCGACTTCCTCCAGCTGTTCCTCGTCCATTCATGTGCAAAATTCTGTAATAATGTGGTATAATTATTCCGCAAGGATAAAAAAAAATGCGTGTGCAAATAATATTTACCATATAGATATTATAATAATATTACTATGTTACCTGAAATTATTAAATGCTATTTCGGGATCATGTAAGGTAAAAATGTTAGCACCCCGGGTCAACGAATTCGCGGCATTCCTCTTCCAATCCTTATTTTTTTAATAATGTTAAATATTATATAATATAATATATTAGGTATATATACAATTTTATAAAAAAAAATCTCTCAAAATATTTGCTCCCCGCTTTTAGTTTGATAAAAACCAAAAACAATTTTCTGAATTTCATATAAAATTTGATAATTTACGATATTACAATTACCTATATTATTCACGATACAAATCAATTTCTTAGTAATCATTTTGATTGAAATATACTTATTCAAGCTGCCAACTGTTACTGATCAGTTACCTTATAGTATTAATAAATTTCGCTACACCATTGCAATGTACTTGGAACAATAATAATATGAATTTATGAAAATAATCTTACAGTTATTATAAACTAAAATTGAGATGATCTCACGTGCTTGAAATAATTCATGTTATTGTATTTACGTGTTTGAGGCTCACTGAAAAATGCCAAATGGTAATCTTCACTACTCAGGAAATTGTTAGACCTCCTTTTTATATAAATGTCATTTTCAATTATTATTTTTTATTTCCAACAACTAATCAACCTAACCTAACTGAACCATATATATATATATATAATTTAAATTTAATCAATTTTCCGAATTAAAAATAATTGAGTTTCGATTTAAAAACTACTAATATCTATGAAAACATAAAATGAAGGCACCTTTATTATTTATACATTCGATATGTAATAAAAGCGAATGCCAATAATTTACCATGCGAAATAAATTTAAAATGTATTTATAATTTTACTTGCTATGATATACTTTGGAATATAAATATACATATTGTATACTTGTACTATACATTATACATGTATAATTAATATACTGCAGTATTCGTATTTGTGATCGTACTTAAAATAATAACTAATACTTTAGCAACGTCCTGATAATATTTAATGTTATATTATGTAGACAAAACTATGTAATTTTAAATCATGGTATTTTCAATTAATATTAAGTATAATTGTAAAGATTTATAAGGTGAACATTGTACGTATTAATTGTATATAATAATATGGTAATAGTTTAATAAAAATAATCAAATCTATAAGGTAATAATAATTTTTTTAATGTTTGTGCAGAATGCTATTCCAATGGCCAGACATATAAGTATGGAGAAACAGTCAACCTCAATTGTAACGAATGGTTAGTAAAATCGGTCGTAATAATAATGATCAGTTAATTATGTCATAAAATTCAAATTTCACAAAATTCAAATTAATTAATTAAATCATAAAAACTATGATAGAAATAAAATTATAAATGAATTGGCAATTTAAGTTAGGTTTTTTATTGGTAGTTATTATATCTTTTGAACATTAATTACTGTAGCCGATGTCAAGAATCCAATGGCAAAATGCAGTTGATGTGCAGCTCCAACGAATGTCTTATCGACACGTACATTTTGGATACCCTTAGACACCAAGCGCATCGGTTCGGATGGTCGGCCAGCAATTATAGTGAATTTTGGGGTAGAAGATACGACGAGGGCCTGCAACTGCGGCTAGGTACACTGCATTCTAAAAAAAAGGTGTGTATCAAATTGTAATTATAAAGTTGCAACTAATTTTTTGCCCGATGTAATAACAATATTATATTATAATTAGATATATACGTTCTAAAATTCATATAACTACTTATCTTCTATACCATAATACTCTTATGATATTATGAATTTAAAGTGATTAGAATCATATGTTTAATAAGAAACTATCCATTTTTTAGAACTATGCCTCATTATCCCAATAAAATTTTATCAGTACGTGTTTTGTTAAACAATTGTTTAAGTAGATTCGGTTTATTTCTCGTATTTTAAATCGGGTAAAAAAAAAAATGAAAACTAAAAATATTTCTATTTTGTAGGAAAAAATTATATTTAACTAAAAATAGTTATACTCTTATAAGCTATTTAGCTATAGATATTTGAAGTGATTAAATCAAAGTAGAAAATTAAATTCATAATTACACTTATCTGCAGTATGGTTTAATTTTTTTTTCTTGTTATTTTATTTCACATTTACACGAATTTAAAAAATCAAGTTTTTGAAATATTGGAAAACTATAACATCCCGAGAAATCAGTCAAGATTATCGGTAGTAGTGCACTAATAAATTTTTTTATGATTATTAGAAAAAGTGGGTTAGGCTAAAACTAAAATACTATTTTATTTTTATTTTTAGATATAGCCATTCTTATATAATACTTATAACATGGTGTTGGCTTTTATAAATTTTTGTGATAATATATATGTTGAACTTTAACGTATTATTCAGATTTTGCAAATGAAACCGTTAAAAGCCGTATTCCAGCGAGGTAATTTGCGACGGTCTTACGATGCCCGTGAAGTCTGGGGCAGATACATTTCGCAGCCGATCGACCAAGGCTGGTGCGGTGCATCTTGGGCCATAAGCACTGTTCAAGTTACCACCGACCGTTTTGGAATTATGAGTAAACGCACAATCGGCGATGTATTGTCCCCACAACACCTGTTGTCGTGCAACAACCTAAATCAACAAGGATGTCAAGGCGGCCATTTGACCAGAGCGTGGAATTGGATTAGGAAGTTTGGGTGAGTTCGAACACTACGCGCAATCAAACAAGCATCCAATAGAGGATAGTTCAAAGATATCGTTTTGTCGTTAATTGTTAATACTTGTAATAAAATGAAAAACCATCAATATTTCTTATAATTCCACAATATTATTATTTTGCAAATTATTTACTAATTACCTACTGAAAACTGTATAGAAAAATATATTTTGGTTTGTTGTTATTTTTAATTTCAATTTATACATGTGTTTTTAATATTTATATTTTGTGTAATATTTTAATGTTTTACCTTAAATTTCACGTACGCAATACAATAATTAAAAACAACTATAATTTTATCAATGTAGGTTACACCGATATCACATGATTTTGAGATATACAATAAGAACAGAACTATGAATAATTTTTATTTTTCACCGATGGGGGCTTAGGTATTTCTAGAGGAATTAATTTGAATTTGCTAGTAGAAAGTAATTTAGTATGTATAATAAATATTAATTAAATTGTATTTCAATAAAACTACGATCGTAATACACTATTAATGTGTTATATATATTTCCCCAGACTGATCACAGAGGAATGTTACCCTTGGGAAGGCCAGATGTCCACGTGCGCGGTTTCAAAAAAGAAGAAAGAGTCTATGGCGCAGTGTCCGCGTCGCGTAAGATCCAATAACGACCGTCTGACCAAAACTCGACTTCACCGAGTCGGTCCTGTTTACCGGGTAGCCACAGAAGAAGGTATAATGCACGAAATTTTGACCTCAGGACCAGTGCAAGGTATGTGATTCAACGCGTGTGGCTTAAATTATTATAATTTAATAGTATGCATATACGATGTTCATAATTTATGGTAATAGTCATAATAAGTGCAGGCTGTTTTTTCAGGGGGTAGGGAAAAAATCAAATTCTATTATATTAGATACAATTAATTTTTTCAAAAAGGATAATTATATTAAAATTATAATATTGTATACTTTACAATTCACATATTAATATATTATACGCATTTAATTACACCTACTAGATCTATTAAATAATTTAAAAACTGAGGAGTAGTATTGTTCACACAGATCCTTCTCTGCTGTTGGTTTAAAACAGAAAAAAAAAAAGATCTATTAAATAATTTAAAAACTTAAACAATATTTAACCACATATCGTTTTTATTTAACGGAGCACTATTATTTAATTTTATCCTACCAATTATTACTATAAATACTACAGATTATTACTGCTATTTCCTGTACATAAAAATGACTGTAGACGCTGTATATAGTATTTTTTAAAGTTCTAATAACTTTTAGATATTTGTTTTACTCGTTTATTTAAGTTGTTTATGTTTTGTTTAAAAAAAATTATTATTATATAAGTAATAATCTGGAATAAATAAAAAAAAAAATATATAAATGAAGATAAAAATTAATTAATTAATTAATAATTTCAGTTGAATAACTGTAATTTAAATTGAAATTTAATTTATGTTGTAGAAATAACAATACATTGTATTATGACAATCAAAATATAGATACCATGTGTACTCTTTTCCAATAAAAATATTTAAGTTTTTATATCCATTCATTTAAATAAAATTTACCATGAATATTATTAAGATACTGTGGGGAAGTTGAATATTAAGTACCAAAGTACCATTACTAGACTGACTATTATACGAGTATAGTATTATCACTTATCAGCAATTAAAAGATAGCTTATAAAATTATGAACAATTTATGAAAACGTAATAGAGACAACCAAACAATTAATATAAAGGGATAATAAAATTGTATTGTATAAGGCAAGAAAATCTTAGATACATCCTTGAATATTATAATCACAATAGCAAGTTCTAAGAATTATTAGTTTATAGATTACCCTACATAATATATTATGCATACATAAATGTATTATAAGTACCAGTAATCTGTTAAATGCAAACTCTGTCAAGGTTCGAATAAGATGCATAACGGCCTGTAATTACTTGAACCTAAATACACACACGTGTGTGCGCGCTAATGACCTTCGCAATTCGAAATACGCCTATGCTATATTTTAACTTAACCGTTCTTTCTCCGAGTTATTTTTGTGTTCTTAAATTAACGCTATCTAAAAGCTGTAACTCTAGATAACGCTTATATCTTACTTGTATCGATGACCAGTCATCATTCAACATAAATTAATGAATTACACGTTCTAATTACAAACATAATCTATGCAATAAACATATTGTATTTCAATACAAAACACGGTATTATTAGTATTTTATTGTTTCTCGTAAAATTTCGATCTTACTTCATACTAGCTGGCAGCTAGATAAACAGTGTGATTTAAACGTACCAGCTTTTATGAATAAAAACGTGTATTAGCACATAATGTTTTATATTGATCGGACATTGTGAGAAAGTAAACTCAAGGCAGTCTTTGCAAATATTGTTCTGGTTTGAATAATTTGTACAGTAAAGTGAACACGTAGGTAGGTGAGACAATACAGTTCCAACTCGTGTTTGTTGCAGTGACAATACGAGTTATACAACAATAAAGTTCTTTGGCAATACGAGTTTTAAGACAATTACTGTTTGACAATAAACCCGTATTTCAATACGGTACAATGACAAATGTGTACAATGGTATCGGTAGTTTTCTAATTTAAAAATCATATTTTTATCGTATTTGCATCGACGTTCAGAATCTCACTATAACTACTACACTCGTAAATATATTAATAATTTATAATGCGAAATTAATATACCAATGGAAATTTATAACAAATTCACCCCATACTTATATACACAATTAATATTTTTTTTCCACATAATAATGTACTATGATTTATAAATATTGAAATTATTGTAAATCATGCATAAATATTATCTAAAGATTAGAAGAGTAGTATAGTGTGTAAAACATATCGAGAGCATAGGTTTATACTGTCACTTCACATATCTTATCTATTATACAAATGATTATAAATAAAAATAAACTTACACTGTATAGTGTGATAACTTTATAAATGCTTTTATCAAAATAAACACCAGTTTTAATTTCAAATAGCAATTTACTGCAACAAGATCATTCTGTATATGTTTTTGTCATTACTCACTTACTTTAAACATTCGATCACCTTGGGTTTGATTCCTATTAAGAATAATATTTGAATAGCTATGAAAATAGCATATTGATTAAAACTTGCATACTTTTTTTAGTATACGACTCACGAATTTTCGATGTCATACAAGTTCTCTAATTTTAACTCAAATTCAGGATAATCATAACGATATTTCACTCGAGCGTCATACTATTTCCTAGCTAGTTACTTATGTTGAAATCGTGCGTTATTGACCTAAATATAATTAATAAATATAACAAGCATATAAAAAAAAACTTTTTTAACCAAAATAATAATTACTTTGATAATGCGTATTTTTATATAAGAAATAGTAATTAGTAATTAATAATACTTATACAATGATATGTATATATAGTAGGTAAGTATAATGTTTTTCATTAATGTACTATATTATGATATGGAGTTAATCTTACATTGTTGACTTTATACTTTCAGCCGTCATGAAAGTGTCTAGAGACTTTTTCATGTACAAATCGGGTGTGTACAGATGTTCAAATTTGGCGTCGGGATCGAGAACAGGATACCATTCGGTGAGAATCGTTGGTTGGGGTGAAGAGTACCATAACGGTCGGATTGTCAAATATTGGGTAAGTAAGACTAACGCGACGGCCAAATCACAAATAATTAGAATAAATTAAACATTTTTTTTTTTTTTTGATATTTTTATTGAACAATTAGTTAAGTTTTTTGTAGTATAGTATAATACTATTTTAGAAAACAAAGCCTCCTCACTCTATTCGTTCAAATTATAATAATACAATTATATTTTTTATGTTCATAGATTGTATCAAACTCATGGGGAAGATGGTGGGGTGAAAATGGATATTTCCGGATACTGAAGGGTGTCGACGAATGTGAGATCGAAGATTTCGTCATCGCCGCGTGGGCAGACGTCGACGACTTCGATGTGACTGGAAATCCGCTGGGATATGACGTATTCCTGCTAAACGGTCCAAAGTCAAATTCCGTTTAATCAAATACTGCGGTTATGATATAAGTTCACGTCCGAACCAGATTGGAAAAAATATTCTACTTCACAGCATCTAAAATCATGCTGGACCACAAACATCAAAATATACCTACATATATACTTATATACCGTATATAATATACGTATGACGAACAAAAGTAGACGACAAAATAAATTTAAAAAAAAACATTTCATAAACGAACTTTGTTCGGTATTTATAATCACTACTTATATGATAATAATATATACATAATAAATATATATGTAAATATAGTATATATTTATATGTATATATAATATTACTATATTTTACAACAAGCAAAATACAGTGCACAAAATAATTTATACTTAAACTCAACTGCATTATAAATGACTGATAATTATCTCAAACACAAAGTTTCTAACTAAACAATTTTTTGTCTTACAAAAAAAAAAACACGGGAGCACCGTGGCCAATCTACCATAAAAGGACTGACTACCCGAATCCGACTTACCCATGAAGACATAGATATATATTTAGAATTTATGAAAGCATTTATTGATTGATAAAATAATTTAAAAGTTCCCACTCTTAAGCTATTGATTATAAAATCTATAATACTTCGCCAGAGAATATCATTAAATTAGATTTAACTTTATAAAATAGTACTATATATTACTATTTATCAATACATAAAATCTAAATACACAAATGTGTTATAAGAATACTAAAAACTAAAAATAAATCTAAAACTTAGATTTTATTAACTATAAACGCCACTAACTTTCTAAAAATTGACTTTGAAAAAAAGTAGATGAAGAAGTTAAGGGGAATTTGTTAAGTAGGTATTATTGGACGAATAAGAAAAATTAAGTAACTAAACCATCTAAATAATTTATTACGTGGTTAATATAATATTTTCTTTTTAATTTTAACGCCAGAACTACTAGTCCTATGATTTTAGGTCGATGATATAAATTTTCTTAGCAGGAAATTTCCCGTTAAGCACGCGTCTAAATTAAAGTTATCAGACCACAAAAGAACAAAATTAAATTAAATCTTTCAATGATAAATAATTTTAATCGACTTAAATATTTTGAATTTTGTTCATATTTTTGATGATGTTGATCTATATATTGGAAGTTTATTTTACTTCATAAAAGTTATTTATAATTAATAAAAATGTATTAGAATATTTTTAATCTGAATCATTATAAACATATTTATTTAAATATTTCATGTTGATATTAAATTAAGTTTTATTATATCTGGTAAAATTAAATATAAAAATGTCCTATGTTCTAATATTTATGTCTAAATGTATTTATATCAATACGAAATTAATTGATATAATAATTGTAAGAAAACAGATTTTTGTTTTTAAAAAGTTATAATCTGGAATGCGAATCCATAAAGGGTCAATAAAGAATAAAAGTGAGAAATATAAATATGTTATTTAATATTAATTATAATTATTAATTAAATTAAAATGTTAACATACGGTTTTTATATTTTTAATACTATGTCCTTTTTTCTAAAATTATTGGAGCATTAATTACAAGCAAAGTGTTACACCTTTACGAAGTGATCAATACATCATAAAATAGAACCATAAGGTAAGGAAAAGTTATAGTTATTTTCATATAAAAACCAACAAGGTATTTTAAGTCGTTTAGGTAAAATGAACGAGATTGTGAACTAATTTTATTTTATTCATATGAATAAAATTTTAATTTAACTTACCAAACTCTAGAAAATGTACAAAACAAAATTATATAATAAATATTCATTAACGATGAATTTAAAATCTATTCTTTAATGCTATAATGTACTATATAAATACATCTAAGAACGTTTTTCAATTATTTTTATCGAAATATTTGTACAGTTTTAAGCTATTGAATTTTAATTATTTTATACTTATGTCTTGTGTAGACATTATACATATCATAGTTATGTTAATTTATTATTAAAATAGGAAAAAAATTAAACATTGATGACTAAATTATAAAAAATAAATTTAAGTACACGATAAAGTAGTTAGTATAATAACTATAATTAACCTAGTAAAATACGTATCAATCCTATCATGTTTTCAAAATATTCATATAACATTTAAAATAAAACATAGTGTACGCACTAAGAATATTTTAATAAAATATCTATTAGGTACCAATTTAGGTATATGAGACTTAAAGTGTATCAAGTTTATGATTTTCATGAAAATAATAACAGATTTATAAGCAAAAAACTAAAAATTAATAAATCGTTAGTTCATCATACTAAATAGTAGCTAATACTAAATAAATAAACTAATTTATATAAATTAAAGCTTAATTAAAAGCTCTATCTAGTATTCAATATTTTTACACTGATTATCATAAAAAATTTCGAATTACTTACTATATTGGTATAGATTAAACTATCTATTTTAGTAATTTTTTTTTTTTTTTTGTCCATATTTCGGTTTTATTTGTGCGTTTTAGATTATACTAATAAAGATTTAAATCATTACGTTTCAGATACTTTTTATATGTTACCAATAAGTTAAAAACAAAGATTTAGCACATTTAATATAAGCACTTACTAAAAAATATACTTATGTGTTCATTTTATTTCATTAATATATATATATATATCAGAAGTAACTATTATTGTATTCAAGTATGCACGTTATTTGAATTAAAAACATTTGACACTCATTAAAGCTTTATTATCCAAACATATTCATCCAAAAAATCAATTTAAATGATACCATATATGATTACATGTTAGTTGTTGGAAATAACTTATTTTTACTTTAATAACGATATAAAATATTATGAAGTGCGTATCTGTATCGTATTTTAACCTTTTACAGTAAATACGAATGAAATTATTACCCAAAGTTCAACAAAAAAAAATTGGAGAAGTCATTCAGCAATAAAGTTATAGCGATTATGTTTTATTTAGTTTTAATACATAATAAATCATTGCATATAGGTATGATAAATAACCTAGGCGAAAAGGTTGTAATATATTATGATAACTCAGTATGTGTAACTTATTTTTAAAGATATATTATAATTTATTTTCTATTAGTAAAACAGTAAATTGAGTTAATTATAGTCTAAAATATAATATTACCTATATGATAGGTAGAATAGGTAAATACTATAATGTTAAATTATTATTGTTACAAGGATACTAGGCCTAAAAAACGCTTGAGCACTAAGTTCAGTAAATATATTTTGCCGTTATTTTTAAAATATGCACTGCTTTTTCTCGCATCAATTTTTGAAAATTTTCAATTGGTTTCATTGGTCATAGTACTTTTTTATTATTATTATTAAAATTTTGACCATCCATCAAACAAATCCAAACATGATATTTTTTGAAATACACTCGATAAATCACCAATTTTTTTTTTTATTTAACCTATATAAATATCCATTGTAACATTTAAGTTCTAAAAATTTTTTACTCTTGATAAATTCCATAATAATGATATTAGTAAAAATATATAGATTTAAAACCGTACAATGTAAACGAAAAGAAAATAGTATTCAGGTTAAAGTGTGAAAATGTGACATGAACAAATTATACTAACTATACAATAGCACACTCAACCAGCAATAAAAAAAAACTATTATTTATAAGTATAAATAGTATCTCAATAATAAACTAATATAGAAAATTATAGATACCGTGAGTATTGCACTTGCTTAAATAATACGTATAATTTTGTGTGATTCTCTTATAAAATTTTGTTTATCGTTATATCGCTATTTCTGATTTTTTTTCTTTTCATCTAATAGTCATCTTGCACTATTTTCTCGAAGTTCAATCGTCTGGCTTTACTTTTTGTGTGCTCAATTTTCCGCACTCAATTGTCAAAAAACTTCTTTGACTGTTTCTGAAATTAACAATAAATTAAATATATGGGGTATAATAAATATTAAATATGCCTATTTAAATATTTGGATTTATAATATATTATTATACGCTAATATAAATACATTTTGATCATATAAAAACAACTACAAGATATATTTAATTTAAAAATATATTTATTTTTACTAACCATACTATTTAGACAAGCAAATATTTTTATTACTAAACACGATTAAAATATACATATAAAATATTAGTGTTATATTACATTATATGAATAATTTATATGTTTAATATAATAATAATTTAACAACAATTAATATAAATTTAATAACTCAACAAAGGATATTATTTTTTAGTAGATATTTGATGACATTGTGTAATATAATATGTGCATGATATAATATTATAATTAATATTAACGATTAAATATAATGTATAGGTACTACATACTGGTATAATATAACTATATGGTGATATATTCTTAATGAATGTATCTAATTATTACTCAATATAAAGATTTTCGACCACTTCGACTTCTTTAATGACTAGATCGTTTTTTAGTGGGTTGATTAAGTCCGTGAATATTAGTGACAACTGCAATAGAGGTGGGTTGTTGATTGGATCATTGGACCACATGGTCCAAGTTTTCTTATTAAAGTCAAATACACCTATGTAAATCAAACCGATAAGTATTATAATTTATAACATTTTAAACACTCTATAAATTGTTAGTTCGTAAAATAAAAAATAGTTCGCTCGTATGTAAAAACAATTTACCTCGATAAAAGTCAAAAGTAAAAACAGTTAACCATTTATCAGTATTAATTCATAATTATCGTAAATAACAAAAAAATTTTACTGTCATTTATCAAGACCACAAGTTGCATCACACATCATCTCTTTCTCCATCATCACTACTACCACTTCTTCTCACTCATGGAATATGAAAAAAAGTCAATTTATAGATATTAATAATTGTTATTTAATTTATTGACATCCAATAAACAAATTATAGGCAATTTGAAAGGTTATTTTACAACTACAAACGTTTGATGTAAAAATCAAATACAACAATATTTCTGAGTAAGCATTTAAAATTTTTTCCATAAAATTTATTGCAAAAAATAAAGGTATAATTTTTTATACAAACGTTTTAGTAAAACAAACAATTTAAAATCAAAATACCTACGCATGTATCATGTAATAAAAATTGTAATCAGAGATTTCATTATTTTTTCAGAAGCATCGAATTTAAATTGCTACTGTCACAACTATTTCGTATAATAGATGGTGTGAAAACAATTTGTTATTACATAGTCTATAATATAGACTATAGTATCTCATGTTTTATCCATGTGTTGCACATGTGCAGAAATATAGCATAGGTACATCGGTATGACGCATTCTATTAACGTATAATATGATACACGCATCACACATACATTTTATACATTATCAAACACACAACTAAATCACATAGCATCCTTTATTTCGATGCTTGTTCATAACCATTAACTAGTTCCTATTAAAGTTTTTTAATATCTTTTATAGTTTTGCATAATGCTCAAACCCGGCTGTCGAATAAATATACACGAAAATAAAGAAAAAACTAAAAATAAACACAATATTCACTACTGTTAACATTATACGTATAATCCGACGCGCTTACCCAAATTAATTGTGCTAACTCTGGCGTCAGACTTATCACTAAATATCGGCCACGGTTTGTCGTCCCTATTTCCTAGCACTTCCAACATGTCCTGAAAACTCGCAGCGGTCTTGTTTGCCGTTATCTGCTTGTACCGGCTCTCCCTGGACACGCTGCTCCCGTAAGCGGATTCGTCCAGTTCTGGGTACTTCAGATGGAGTAATCTAAGATTAAAAGTAAAAATATAAATCAAATATTTATAATATAGTAATACGATATATCGGGTGACAATTTTCAACAGATCTAAAAAAATCAACATATTATAATGATGTCAAAAATTCAGAAACGTATTATATACGACTTACCCAAATTTTCTGTACAATTTATCTAAAAATCGGTCTTTGACTATGCTAATAACAAACTATTTGCTTAGATTTAACCACGACTGGTAAATACAATTTACATAAATTAAATTATATCACTACTACCAAAGACAATTGGGGTATTCGTCTTGTATTTATAATTTATAATTACTATAATGGTGAATAACACGCGTGCACATATACCTGTTGGTATGTATTGAGTTGTTTCCTATACCGAAGTCTGCGAGGTAAACTTCTGACTTGTCACAATCGACTTTTGGGGTGACTTCTACTGTGTGAAAAACACGCGATTCCTTGGGTACGTGCAGAAAACCAAAGTTCACGTTGAATCCATCGGCCGTGCCTACGCCTTCGTTGGTCAAAATATCCAAGATCTCACCCAGGTCGGCCCGCGAAGACAACAGTGCTCTCGTGATGAACTCTCGGGCTATAAAACACAAAACAGACGAAATTTATTAATATTATTAAGCATTATTAAGCAATATTATGTACATCAATTAAGATTAGAATGAAACCAAAAAAAAAAAGTTATGAGTTGAGTATAAAATGATTAAATACATGTGTCACTCAGTGTCAGTTTTGTAACTATTCAGGAAACACATTTTAAAGGTGTACAATTTATAATTTGTAACATACTTTTTTTAACTTGTCACAAAATTTCATTACCCATCTAATAAAAAAAAAAAAGTTATGAAGTTCTAAAGAAATTTATGGTAACATTGGTAATGAATAATAATTTACTAGTATGTGAAAATAAAAAATACTTAACATTTATTTATTTTATTATATGTCAAGGTTCTATAAATAGAATTCTTAATATTTTTACATATAAATGTATATAATTTTAACTTAATTATTCTTATTAGTTTTCAGTATATCTCAAACTGTATCTAAATAATTGATCTTCAGTATCTCTATGGGTAAAACTCAATTATGTACAATTTACCTTTATGGATACACAAAATCCATCGAATAACAAAAAAATTCCTTAAGATATTATAATGCTTTAAGCAAATCTGTGTTCAGTAGTTTTAAATTTGTGAAGTCAGCTTTAATATTTGCTTTTATTATCTTCTTTTTAAACTTAAATATAATAAGTAATAATATTATATTCTATGTTTACTCGTAAATTTTTTTATTCCTTTAATTTTTTAAGTTAATTATGAAAACTTCTAAATTGTAATATCTTACATATTCATAACTTATTAAAGATTAAAATATTGTAAAATATACATGAAAAAAATGCGGTTTATGTTCTTACTTTTAAGTTTGACAATAGATTCGTTTAATAATAATAATTTAAGTTTACTACTTAAAATTAGAACTTCTAAACACAAATTTGCCTCTCATATCATACATTTATAAGATAAATACAATGCATACGCGTGCAACTTCTTCTTAAAAGTAAGAAAGTTATCTATGTTTGAACGTTATTCTTATTTTCAATTGAGTTATAAGTTTCAGAGTATATAAATCATTATAATTTAAAAATGCTTGTAAATGTATTTATTTTTTAGACAGTTAGAACAAACATTAAAAACATAAAAAGCAAGTAAGTAGGTACCGCTCTGCTGTAAATTAGAGGATGGGGTGAACCTCGGACTAGGGTAGGTTAAATTTGAATGCAATCATATGTATCATTGTATACGAAAAACGGTTCTGAACGGAGATGATTTGTCAGTCTAGGATATATTATATTTAAATATTGTTATACATTCTATTTTAAAACAAATATTTTATTTTTCAATTAGGACGCATTTTCAAAAGTCATAGTTAATCAAATAATTATTAATTTTTATGAATTATACCTACAAAATAGTTTGCAAATATTCATGGTTTTGACGAATTTTTGTCAATATTTGAACTTCAAATGCTAATAAAAAAAAATTGTGCATATGTATTCTTAAAATTTTTTGATCACTATAAGAATAACTTATGAAAAACTTTGTATTAAATTTTCAAGTATTTTGATTGGGCCAAAAAAATTTTATCGATACTTCAAAAAAAAATTTTCAGAAAAATTGAAAATTCAGTTGTCTATAAATAGCTCAAAAAAAGTCAAAATATTTTTAAAATTAAATCACGTAAAGAAAATGCTAATCTAAATAACTGGTAAAATTTTCAAGTATCTACGATTTATACTTTTTGAATATTAACAAATATTTAAAATCGTTTGAGGATAAATCGTTATCGTACGCTATTTTGTAAAAATTTAAAATTCAAACGCACTTAAAATTTTTCCTATAATGATGCTTTGAGTTTTTACTATAGCTACTTGAAGGAAAACTTAGGGAAAACATAGTGAAGTATTTTTAATCCTTAGTTATAAACACAAAAAATGTTATGATTTTTCAACTTCAAAATTTCGCGTTTTCGATAGATTTCGTAAATATTTGAACTATAAACGTTTATAAAAAAAAAATTGTGACAAACGATTTTTAATTTTTTTTTTTTTTTAGCTACAATAAATAAGCTCATAAAGAATCTTATATTAAATTTTCAAAATTTTTTGGCACTTCAAAAAAAAATTCTTATAAAAATCGATAATTTCAGTGGTCTATAAATAACTCAAAAAAAGTCAAAAATTTTTGAAAATTAAACTGTATATAAATAACACTAACATAAACGTTTGGTAAAAATGTCAAGTAATTTACAGTGATTAGTTTTTGAATTACAACCATATAAAAAAATCGATTTGGTCAAAAACTGGTTTTGCGTAAAAATTCTCGTTTTTCCGTCATTTTTTTTTTGTTTTTCTCGATTTTTTTGAAAACTGTTGGTAAATGTTTACTTTTTACTTCTATAATGCACCAAGGATATTCACTTTGCCATCGGAAACTACCCCCGATGTTTGAAATTGAAGCATTATTTTGACTACTTATGCTGTACACAGAAACAAAAAAAAAAAATTAAAAAAAAAAAAAACACAGATCATTGTAAAATCAATACATTCATCACTCCGTTCAGAATCCAAAATATTTTTATAAATCATATATTTATTTATAAATAATATGATTTTATATTTGATGTATATTTTAATTAAAATTTAGGCACTTTTGAATTAGATTTAAATTCTTATCATTACTGAATACAATTTCACAATTGGTTAAATTTGAATCCCCAGTTAACATTAATATAACTATTCACTACATAAAATGGTGGAGGGTGAAATTAAAAACTACGAAATTGCTCGATGGCTTTTGCAAATTTTATGGATCATCTGCTATTCTATAGATTGATTTTGTTTTATTTCTATATATAAGTACGGAATTAGTTTTTTGCTCAAATAAAATACATTCAATGTACGGAATCGTATGATATGAAAAATATACCGCCGATTAGCATCATTAAGTTACTGTGCGTCTGTACACAATTATTGTTTAACCATATGTACGTGTATATCTATCCATGTGGGTGAGATCTATATAAATTAGTTTAATACTAACGAATTTTTCCCCTCAATGGTTTACTGACGAATATTGTGTTAATTGAGAACACCAGTCCATAATGGTTATGACCGCTAGCGTAACCCGGTAAGTGTCCAGCATACGTGAGTGCTTTGAACTTCTCTTCTCTGGCCGGGAATCTGCCACCCAGCTCGGATTCGCCAGGCACCACATGAGCAGCCATGATGTAATAATTATTAACCGTTTCAGACAACGCGTCTTCTGTGTGCCCTAACAACTACACAACAAAATTATGTACGTGTTTATAGGTATAATACTTAAACAATTGTATTAAAAACATGTTTTTTCAATATTTTTTAACCTATGGGTTACCGCTTAACTATTTAATCGTGTTTTGATATCATATTTTTTTAATTTAAAAAAATTTAATTAAGAATCTAATTAATTATCCATGATTTATGAGTTTTGAACAAATGACTTACATGGTACCTAAGTAATAAAAAACATTTTCAAGCAATAAACATGCTTAGTGCCGATTTCACTAACATTTATGCTTATTATTTTATTTAATAAAATTAAATAAGACTTAGGTACACTATATTATAACATGATTATCGCTTATTTTTAATAAGTATAAATGATTATTTTTAGTTTGATGAAACAAAATTATATTAAATAAAAATGAATATGAAAATATGGTATTTAAGTAAATAGTATATTATATACGTAGTTAGCGAAACAATATATAACATAGCCTACCTATGTATATGTTTAAGAATTATAAATTATGATATATTTCTCTTATTTTCACAATTCAAATTACTTTTGATAAATTTAACACTCATAAAGTATTAAAATAATATTATACTACAATTTAAAAATAAAAAATTACACATTTCAATAAGTTTTGTACTTTTTTTAAGACACATTTGTGCGCATATAAATGTATTAACAAAATATTTTTAACTTAATATTATCGATAAAAACAAAGAAATAGTAGATATATAGATTATACATTTTATTTTACCTGTGAATTTGGCTGATTAATTATTAATGAAGTACATCCTGTCGGTCCTTTGTCTTTACTTGTAACGTTTAAATTTTTTGGCAGCGTATCATCTAATGCCATTAAAAATAACTGAAATATATTTAAATTTCTTTCATATGAGTATTTAATACGTTATTTAATATTATACATTTTATTATTATTGATTATAATTTATAATAGTAACAAAACAAGTAGATACCTCGTGAAACGGAACTCCCGATCCATCAGCCATGCCTTGTAGCTCGATCACATACTGAGGAAAGTATTTTTGTGTGGACTTTAAACTTTCTTCATAAATCTGCCGTCCTTCCGGTTGAGCGTACATTGGTAAGAACTCACTCTGAAGCGGCTCATACGAGCGTACATATTCTTTAATCATTGATCCAAAAGTCCGCCCCTATAATATGATAAATAATAAATTATATACGGAGTTTGTAAAATATTTGTTCTAAACTATATTTGTTTATGATTTTTTTTTCTATTCGTATAATTAATATTTTTGTACATTGCAATGTACATTCTTTCTTACTTTGACATTTTTTTTGGTTAAAATGGATGTTTTTAAATACATTTCAAAAAGTTAATCTGTCGAATGATAACTATTATCCTACGTTGGTATTAAAGTACCGTAAAACGATCTCCAAACAATGACAAACACTTTTATCTTCACTCATATAGTCATATAATTATGTAAATTGTAAATAAATATATTAACAACCTCGATTCACCTAATTGTAACATAAATATTTTTGCATTTTTTAAACTACATAAACATAATTAATGGTTCAAATGCATTTTTAAGGGATTAATTTAGACAATTTTAATGACTTAAAAAAAATTAAATAATATATTTTGAAATACCAGTTCAGTGTAAGTTACAAATGATCCCTTATCGAAATCATATTGAAAATGAATTAAAATGAATTAAAATGTGCTGGTGCAGTTCGAGTTCCAACATATATTTAGCGGTACAACACTTACTATTGAAATAGACGATAAAAGCATTTTTGAGGAAATCTAAATTTGATCTTTCGATATTCTAACATACTTATTTTCTAGATTTATACATTTTATTTTATTAAACAATTAAAACTTTTAGTTGAAATTATATAATAAAACACAGCAAACACCTTCAAAAATAATGTTATCTATCATTTTCATAGTGGTGTTTGTCTAATCACTTTAATTAAGTAGTTATAGCCACTTTGTGACAACGTGTTAATTTACTGGAAATTAGCGGTGATACGTCCTTCAAGTTTACAACACTAATTTAATTTAATACATGTATTCTATATAAATAAAATGCCAATCCTTTTTACAATTACATAAATTAAAAATTTTATAAGCTCCTCTCCACCGCGCCTTGGAATAAGGTAGAGTAAAAAGTAGGAATAACCTATTGCAATTTGCAGTCTCATGCAATATTTGTTTTAAAAAACTCGATGCAAAAATTATAATATTCTTAAATTAATTAACATAATATTGCACAATATTGTACCTAGATCAGTAATTACTGTATAATAACTACTGCATTATAAATTCGAGGAAAACGGAAGGTGATTATAATAAAAAGATTAACATTTTTTATGTACGCGAGTATTGTAAATCGACCGGAACACTTCCTGAGCACCTTCGAAAAAAAAAATATTAATCCTACGATACTTATGCACTCCCGTTGGGCTAATCCGGTAACGGCGGTCACTAGTCAGTGTCGTCTAGTTCCGTCGAAGGAGAATTGCCATTGCAATACACTCGCCACAAATATCTTTAATTATTACATGTCGATATTCTTTTCAAACCGATAATTATTGAAGTGATAGTGAGATATTTACCCACGTGCAGGTGGTTTCGAATAATAACTAATAATAACTACAAGTGGCGTGTACTATATTTTGTACAATTTTTTCGATGTCGTTCATGAGTCATGATATACAATATAATCCGGAATCGCAAAAAATTGTCGTGCATTAGATAATATTTATTTTATTATTTTATTCCAAACCGTCCGCATAATAATTGATACATTAATGCTGTGTGTGTCGCTAACGATAGAAATAAATTAAAATTATTATTTAGAGAGCATAATAAACATATTATGTTTATATTATTAATATAATTATACGTACCTATAATCGTTTAATAACCACGGTTGGTGGTTATTCGAGAATTCTAATTAAATTGACATGTTAAATCATTATGTATAAACTAATAATCAATAATTATTCATATTTATAAATTATAGAAGTTCTAATGGTGCTAATAATGATTTAATAAAAGCATAATATATTTTAAATTGAAAAGAAGTTACGACTGGCCGTGAATGTAATATCTATTCTATAAAATCTCTAAGCCATTGAGCGTGTTCGTGTATTAGAAATTAGAATAGCTATTTTATACACTCATTAAATATAAATATTAGTATTCATAATCAATGTCCAATGGTAATACCTATATATATCATATATTTTGTATTTACACGTATTTTAATATAAAAATTATTTGGATACCAGAAACGAGGCACCAGCCAACAATCCAGCTGTCCATGGTTAAAACAAATAGATTCTGTATCAAATTACTAAAATTTTCTGATGTTACTTATTTATGTAAATTATGTTTCGAGTATTTGATTTATCAAGATAACAAAAATAACATGATATATAATATCATTTCGACATATTTTACAATAGTTAATAGGTAGCAGTTACTATACCTGCGTATTATATAAGTACGCACTACACTGTTTCAATCCGATTAGTATATTAAGTACCTAGCGATTAATAAGAAACTTGTTTGTATATAACACCATAATCATAAATAACACTTACTCAAGTTTTATTTTAATAATGCATAAAACTATGAAAGTAATTTTAAGTGCGAATATTTCAATAACGAATAGGTTGTAATTAAATAGTATTATACAAAAATAAGTCACTTCTACAATATTATAAAATAATATACATTATAATTATTTAGCATTCTAGCGTATTTATACTGTACTATAATAATTAATAACGTAATGAACTTCACAATATTTACACGGCTATTATTTATGGAGTTTTGGATATTGTTAGATAGTCATAAGCTGCATCAATTTGAATAATAATTGTGTAATGTTATTAATGTAGTATAATGTAATAAATTAATTAATAAATTATTTACACAATATACAATTTATTGATATTTGATCTATCATTTACATTAATTAAGTAGTCATTCTCGATATAAAAAAAAAAATAAATAAATAAATAAATATTCTTAAATAGATTATATATTTAAATTAAATATTCAAAATGAACTATTTATAAATATGCTAATAGAAAATAATTCTTAAACAATAACAAGATAATATTATATATTATTTTATAATGCATTTATCAACGATATTACAGGTAATTTCAAATTTGTATAGGTGTCTTGTCAATTAATTACTGAATATTATGTAATTAATTGATTTTAAATAATAATATATTATATCATAAAAATATCTATTGTATAATTACAACGATAATTATAATTCTAATGTATAGTTTTTAAATTATTAATGATATTTTAATTACAAAATTATCTAATAAACATCTTTTATTATTTCAACTTTATATAATATAGATAATGAAGTTAATAAATTTATAAATTTCCTGATAAGATGCACCTAAATTTTAAACAATTAGGTATAAAAGAATTGATGTATCATTGATGTGTAAAATTATTACGCTTGTTTACTTTTGATTATCATAAATAATTTAAAATCAATTATTCACAGATATTCATATTTTATTTTTTTAATTAAAATGTATTTTATTCAAAATTCATTAAAATTTGAAAACTTAATTTCTCATATATCTAAAAAAAAATTAATGAAAGACTAAAAAAGAAATCAAAGAAATAAAAACCTAATATTTACGATAATTTTAAATAAGCGTTTAATTATTTTAGTTGTATGTATCTTAGTTGCCTACTTGGCATAATAATTGATAAAATACTGAAGTAAATTTAAGCTAGTTTATCGGAATAATACGTACCTTACGGTCTAAAATTATGTGCATAGTAGTACAACGAAAACTAGGATTCTATTTTTTTGAAATTATGATTACCATTAATATTATTAACTGAATCATCAATAGACACTAATCTTTGATGACCAACTTCAACGTATAATATTTAATGATTATAATTTATACATTTAAGAAGATAAAACATAAATATTTAAATACAGGGACAACCTTACTCTTTATATATATCATTAGTACGTATTTATTACACACAAACATGCCTACAGACATTTTATGATTACTATGAAATATGAATTATGGGTACGTAACAATTATTCAAGTTTAAAATATTAAAAATGCAATTTGACCAACAAAAATCGCTCACTCTTTGCCAAACTCTGCAATTGGATTCAACATTATATATTCAAATTTACACTCTATAATTATATATATTACTATATTCATACTTATAGGAAAATGTAAATTAATTAAGTAATATTATAGAATGCGCAGTTCATATATTTTAATATTATCATATATTATAAATTATAATCTATTAGAAACGGATATGCAATAAAAAACAGTAGACAATTAATTAAATACAATCTTGATAAAACGAAACGTATAAACAACATTTTATAATAACACCGCGAAACGGGTCTATACGAGTGTAGTTACAATAGCTATTTTAAGTACAGCAAAGCAATATTATAAAACTTTTTTATTATTAACATTAAGATATCAAACGTCAACAGTTTGTCGTATGCTTACATTATGTTTAACATAAAAGGCATCACTTATTATCCGTAAGCTAAATATAATATGTGTGACGTGTGTATAATAAAATTGTCACATTTATACGTAATTTTATCAAAACGAATAACTAGGAAAAACACTAGTTTCTTCGACCATGCATTTTTTCTTCAACTTCCTCATATCTATTCAATATATGTATAGATACAATTTTTATTATGAGTCTAAAATTTAAAAAATATCATAACTAGTAGTTATTATTTATTACCTACATATTTCCATTGTATGTATTTATTATTATTTTGAAGAACCCATTTCAATCTGCTACATTATCGTGTTCGAACTTACCCACCTCAACACTAATAAATTACTATCACGTTTAGTAACTTAAATACAATTTTACAAAATAATAAAAAATTCCAATCCATTTGATGACAATAAAACAAAATTGTACGAGATATAGGTTTCCAAAAATATAATAAGGAGGAAGCGTCCATATCCAAATATATCAAAAGGTGATATATTTTTTTTTAAATAGACGAGCATTAATAACAATGGTCAATAAACGAATACAATATAAATCATGATAAAAGATAATATATTATTATTATTTATGGTATTATATAAAATACAACGTAAGTATAAAAAAATCATGACCAAATTCAATTTAAAAAAATTAAACAACAAAATAAAAACCTTATTATTACTATCATGAACTTAAGTTCACCTTATCTAATCTAGAATTACCTAGGTATTGACCAACCTGTACAAATATTTAATAAAGATAAGTCATAAAAATATTAAAATATTGATTTATACCTCACATTTATATATATATATATAATGCTAATACAGAAGTAGAGTTCTAAGATATACGTAATCTTATACATAAATATCATTACCAGGTACTGAGGTACAGAAAGTACCGACTATCAAACCGTTAATAATTCATTATAAATCAGGTAAAGGTTTCCGAAAATTCCTTACTCACATATTTGGTGTAATATATAATATAATATAGGTAATATTATATAATTATTTGTTAATGTTTAATGGATATTAACTAAATACATTAATACCTAAATTATTTTATGTTTTTAAGTTTTTTTTTCTCGTCGTTATCAACGCAGCGTGTAAACATATAAAAAAATTACTTTCGAGATAACTATAGTACCTTTATATAATTACACTGAAAAATGCACTAAAACTACTATTCCTTATTGTTTATTGTAGATGTAACGTAACTTTTGTAACGTAAAAATACATCTGAATTTTTCAAAATAGCATAAATTAAGTCTAAAATTATTCTTTCTGTTTCATGATTTTTTTCCTTGTTAAAATACACGAATTCGTTATCAGTATTATGTTATTAATATCAGTTATAAATACATTAAAATTACACCCATGGTACTTAATATTCCAATTGATGACGACAACGTCATGTCAAGAAGCGTCCGACAACACATGCAATCCTCATAATCACTATCTATTACACACTTTGCTGCACACAATCTTGAATATTGTCACATTACAAAAATCATTATGAAATGCAATATTCGCACAAATATTATAACTAATGTGTACGGGTATAGTATTTATGTACAAGCTTAAATACTTACAACGCTGTATCCGACTTCGTAGTGTGTGCCCGTCACGTAGTGTACTGGTATGGAGTTTTGCCTTCGGGACACGGGCGGACAACATGATCCTAAAACTGACATTATCGAGTTTTTGTTTTAATATAATATATTTACTTAAATCTTAGACTGGACAAAAAGCGTATTTCACTAGGCCACCGGTGACGGTATATAACACTGTATTTATTTTAAGGTCAAACGGTCTGGACAAAAATATATTATACGCGTATCGCGAGTGCGCGACAGGGCCGAAACCGTACACGAATCGCAAAGCCAATTATGCGGATTTATTATTTTAAATTTATATAATATATATGTACTAAAAAATATTGTTACTTTAAACCTAGTCTGTCGCGTTTAGCAATGTGCGATATATTGCGTTGATATCGGGTTTTATGCTTCCCGATGATGTTTTCCCTCCAAAATCTTTTTTCTCGTAGTCTCGTGTGCGCATACACACAATAATAAAATATTAGTAAACGTTAATTTATATTTATTTTATGATCTACGATCCCAGCGCGTCGTTTGTGTATGTATATATATATGTGTGTGTGTGTGTGTGTGTGTGTGTGTGTGTGTGTGTGTGTGTGTGTGTGTGTGTGTGTGTGTGTGTGTGTGTGTGTGTGTGTGTGTGTGTGTGTGTGTGTGTGTGTGTGTGTGTGTGTGTGTGTGTGTGAAGTGTGTGTGTGTGTGTGTGTGAAGTGTGTAGTACGCTGCAATCCCGATATCAGATGACCGATAATCGTCGAAACGACACTCGGTCGAAACGCGGTATTAAATAATAAGGTTTCATCGGATTTAAAATAACTCGATAAAAAATAATAAATGTATCTATATTGTAAAAATAGAGTACGTTACAAAATCGATATAGGCAATAAAAAAGAATATAATTGATAACAATCACATCGTAAAGTATAATTT
The DNA here is from genome assembly GCF_002803265.2 of Melanaphis sacchari. Lineage (NCBI taxonomy): Eukaryota > Metazoa > Arthropoda > Insecta > Hemiptera > Aphididae > Melanaphis > Melanaphis sacchari. The sequence continues at coordinate 6,703,217 of NW_020270469.1, read as the reverse complement.
ATTAAAATGATTAAAAATCAAGTTGAAAAACTATGAGTAATATCGGATAATTTATTTATTCGTTTATTTATGATAGACATATGTGTAATAATTCATTAAAAACACAAATCATTATACGAACCGATCGTTTTATCATTAGAAAACTCTGTTTAAATAGTAGTAAAATAATAATTATCCAATCAAAGTGTATAAAATGGTGAACCATAGATTATATAAATATAATTTTTGATTATTCAAGAACTATTCCGAAGCCAAATCTTTTATTCCTAAAACGTTTGACATATTATTTATTTTATGGCCGTTTAAAGTTGAAATATTTCAAATGATTTTCACAACAACATGAACACACGGTACATATTATTGTTTCCTGATAGATATAAAATATCATATATACCATACCTAGTTCATAATATTTTATTTATGATTTTTTTTTATCTCGCTATCACAGATGAAACAGCGACTTTTGACACCCGCGCCTTATTTAATAAAATATGTTAATAATTATTTTTTTTCCTACACACAGTATAATAGATATTTGGTATATTGTACCTACATTTTAATAAGTTCGATTAATACAATGAAATTAGTACCGATATATCACATCTACTTATTACTGTATTTGTCAACTACAGTAACACGCTGTAATATTGTTTTTTTTTTTTTTTTAAGTATTATATACATTTAACAAAATATTTCGAAAGTTATTTCAACTTTGAAACAGTTGAGTTTTCAAAAATAAGATGTTGAATAAATAAACATTGTACTAATAACGGTCATGTCCTCATTGTTAATAACCGATGATTAATTTAAACAAATATAGTGTAATACTACACGAATAAATCTGACGAGTTAACTACGTTAAATTAGTTTTAAAAATAATTATATGGTGGGAAACTTCTTTGGCGGTTTATCATTGAAAAAAAAATACTGTTTATTAATATGCAAAAGTAATTATTTAAATTTAAAAAAAAAAGGTATTTAATTGTTTAGCCTTGTTTCTATTATTATGTGTTAAAAAAAAAAACATGCATTTCTATTAATACCGTGGAAATCGACAAAAATTGTAAACATAGGTACATCAATTATTGATTCCATACACTTAATATACGTATATAATGATTTTACTGTTTATGAACATATTACAGAAACTTATTTATTTATATTATTACATACCTAACCTAACCTAACTACACGGCATTGAATGATTTCGATAGATTTTTTTTTCATTAGTTAGGACAGATATCTTATAGGTTTTAGTCGTAAACCTCCAAATCTAAAATATCTTAAAGTTTCGATAACGTAACAAACGTAAACTAAATTCGCAATCTGTAGATTATGTCAGGCAAAATCCTGAAAGACAATATTTTATGGAACGAAAATGAAAGAAAATCATAAAAAAAAGTAAGACACATTGAAAGCAATTTATATTTTGCACTTTGTGTTAACATACTAAATTTCGATAAATATTTAGTGAAGTTTAAAACGTACTCATTTTAATTAAATAATGAGAAAGTTCTTGACATTATATTTTATAATAATTTAAAAAACAATTTTTTAAACAAAAAATATCTAAATAGTAAAATTTTATTTTATTTACACGCAAACCGCAAACACATAAAACCTGCGTTATTATTGCAATACAATTTATATAATATTTACTAAGGTACATGATAATAATTTTAATATTATTGGGTTATCGCATTCACAAAACTTAACTAATATAAGAATATAATAATTTACAAATGCAAGTGTTATTTTACATCAAGTGTGCGCAAAAAAGAAAATCATTACAAAATTATTTACCCCAAATAACAATCTATCGACTGTACTATTATGTTTAAACAGAGTGAAAGTATTTAAAGAGGAATCGATTATAGATATATCGAATTAAATATTACAAGTATATTATAGTTATATTATATTTTAATTTCTAATCAAATAAATCCAATTGATAAAATATATTTTATTTATGCACTAACGCACTCGCGTATAGTTATTGGAACTTGTCAAGGAATGATTGATTTTTCTCTTCTTCAAAAGCCAAAATCCCCTGATAAAAAGATTTTTGAGACTATTAAATATTTATTATTTTATAAAGAGATATCATTGAATAGCGAGTGATGTAATTTGAGAAGTATTAAGTAATTCATAATTTAGAGCAGAATATAATTTATAAAAATTGTAATTAAATGTAACTCCATTTAAATTAGTAATGAGTACCTAGGTAATGATATTTAAAGTTTAGACCAACGAAATACAGCTCCACAGATTTATTGATTTACAATCAAAACCTATTTTATATAAAATTATAATGATAATAAAAATTTATAATTGCTTCAATTTATTCAAGAAGTTAACTTTTTGATTAAAAAAAAAAATTCCACTTTGAAGATTTTTAATATAAAAACATAATAAGTACGTTGTCGTTATTTATAAAATAAATGTCAACAGAGGAAGATTTACCAGAAATTACTGTTTTAAAAAACAAACATTTAATTGTAAATAATATACAATTTTAGAATAACAAGTGTGCACAACATACATTTTCTATATAAATATGTCAAATAAATTGTTATTTCCGTAACAATTACTTTTTTTTAATTTAAAAAAATATTATAAAATAAATAACATATTTCGTATGTTAAATACATTTTTTGAGGAATTAATAAATCAATACGATATTTAATGAGTAGTGTTTTATTTACGCGTTAAATGATTGAATGTTATTAACGTCATCAATCATCATTCATATTTTATAGGTTTATTTTCTTACCTGGTTCATCAACTATGGCGTGGAAGATCCCGCAATTAGCCATCGTCAGGAACGCTAAGACGATAACCGTTTTTGTAACGGCCAACATTTCTAAGATGTTCATTATTTCTCCAGGTTTTTAATATTATAATATTTGTATTATAATTATTATAACTTTCTCTCCGCTCGTTTGTCGCCGTCGCTGCGTCGGTGTTAGTGGTAATGTATGTACTAAACTCACTAATGTATAATATTTTTATTGTATTTTTTATTTTTGTGCCACGAAAGTACAAAAACAATTTTACATTTATTATATGCCAACTGTCAAAACACAAGTGTTTAATATTGTATCGGCTACGAAATTTAAGAATATTAGAAAAACGATAACGATGCTGTCGATTGCATGATATAATAAAATGTAATAAAATATTATTGCGTATACTACGGTAGAAGATAGTAGCTCGTGTCGACGAATGATCGACAGAATCGGTTGAGTTGATGAAACGCGTCTTTTAAGGGGGTACTTCGCGAGCCACAGGTATAATAATAATAATAATATTATTATTATTATTATTGTAGCAAAATTCTGCACTGTTTCACGATTGGGTGGGGGAAATTAAACATATACCGGCGTTCGTCGATTTCCACCGAAGGTGATGGAGAGAATATGCAAGTTGTTTATAACCGGAACGAAAAAAACATTAGAACCGAACATTTGAATAGGTTAAGTATGAGTAGTAATGTCCACAATTTAAAATCTAGACACCAGATATTAGACTATACAATGTGATTCGACGATGGCAGCGTCGAGAAAATTTAAATTTGTACTACGATTTAGGTTCATTTAAGCTTCGTGATCTTTTCCAGTAATTCAGTAGAATATAGTATTCTAGTAGATAATGTACACATTATTGTAATACTGCGAATTTTTTCTATAATTAAATTTCTCTCATTTTTACAGTCAGATAACGGATTACGTATTTTTTCATACTTTAATATATCAAGTACTAAGATTATCAGATGATAAAACACAGTTTTTGCAGATTTTCACGATCTTTACTAAAAACATTCAACTAATAATCGAATATGTTATTTTTGTGTTCATTAACGATATTATATTATTATGGTATAGTCATCTGAGAGCTTAAATTTATACTCAGTTGAACTCAATTATACACGGTGTAACACTGTGTTTGTCCCTGCTAATGACCTTTTTTTTAGTTGATATTGTTTAAATATTATTTTAAACATTTTTTTTTCTGCATTATACTACGCATGCTATTATAAGTTATTGCTAACCGTATTTTTAAACCAATCAATCTATTCAAATATTAAATCATGACAAATTTATTTTAGTGCACGTACAACGTGCAAATATTTAAAAAGTTAAATGTTATTAAATTCCTGTTCTATGTTTGAATATAAACTCTAAATGTTTTAAAGTTTGATCAGTAAACTGGTAGGTATGATACGAAATGCAGTTAAACACCTAGTATTCACCTATTAAAGACACAATATTATGTAAATTTATATTATTATACTAAAGAGTCCGGTACTATGAATGTATTAATTGTACAACATAATAATTAACTGTAGATTTTTATCGAGAATCAGAAAATTGCATTTTTATAATGTCGTATATTTATGTTTTATTTATAAATACTATTGATGGAGTAGCATCATTTAAAATTTTAGCAAAAAAATTAATTTAAAATGGCGCGTTTCGTTTTTTTATAGACGTAACTTCATTTACAAATGTATTTTTAATGAGTTTATCTGATCAAACAATGATACTCAAGTAAACAAAAATAATTCAAGTATTTATTTTTATTTTTTAAATAACAAAATAATTTATTTTACTCTGTTCAGAGAGAAATAGAAAGATGAAGTATTGAATTAAAACATATTGATTCTATTGAACGCTATCATTTTTACTGTAAGATATAAACTAATGTATTAACATTTTGATTTAACATGTCAACTTTTATGTTGATCAGGGTCTTCGAATATAGACACGGATTCAATAAAATATAGGTCTGCAGGGTATGATATTGTTATTTAGTCATAACGCCATGGTGATTAAGATTTTGTCGTGTAATTGTCATAGTTTAACGCAATTTTAATATCTTCTGGATCTCTATATACGTATGCAGACTATAGTTTAATCAACGCGAAGAATTTTGTACATTCAAGGACTACGTATGTCATGCAATTAAGTTTATGATCAAGGTTTAACTCTACTAAAAAACCACTATAAACAGTGTAAATACTGTAATATTATAAATCCGGTTTGTTTCTAATTAAACTCATATCTGAGTGTTCTAACCTTATATGAAAAAAGCGATTTTTTTTTTTTATAACAGCTCATCAACAAGAAGTAACATGAAAAACACAAGATATATGCACTACACACGCACGCGTGAAGATAACAAATCGTCTCTAATAAAATTTATTTACACGAATTTTCTGTCATATTTTATCCTCTTTATTTTTGAATATTTCCATTTGTGTTCTATCATAGTTGTTTTTGTCGTACATTTGGAATACCCATACAAAGTTCATGCAAATTACTATGTATGCCATTTTACATCATATAGTATTTACATAAACATGTGTATAATTAGTAATAATTATACATTTTAATATACTATGACCAACAAAAACATAATTGCGTTTTACAAATCTTCAGCGAACGATTTTTTTTTTTTCAAACGCTAGGTATTTGAAAATTATTATTGCTAACTAAATAATTAAAAATATCTACACCATCAATTTAATCAGCTTTAAAAATTTGATTTATCCAGTTGCCTTTGACCAAGTATTCAAATTAGTATTTTTCAAATACGAGAAAATAAGTTTCCATAAACCAGTATAATATTATATAGGTTTGAAAAAAATAAATAAATTTGAATATTTAAAAATTATAATACATTTTTTACTTAAATTAGTAAGTATAGAAAATATATTTACTACTTATTTTAGTCACAAACCATTATAAATTTAATACGCTATGCTTGTATGTAATTTGAATAAAACATAATTTGATTAGTGAAATTTTGTTCACGTAAAAACGAGCTAACAAAAAATAATAAATACCATACAAAACACAAGTTTATGATAATTTCTACGCTACAATAAGCACAATAAACGATTTACAAAATAACCAAATTATCTCAATTTGTTTTCAAATATTTTTTGCGGAATCGTTTTTATAATGATCGAAATTACAAGCACTTGTGATGGTAGTCGAAGATCAATGAATAACCCAACCATTTGAATATGAATGTGTCAAATTGAAACCATGCTTTATCAAGTGTAATTTGAAAGAAATATTCTAAACTTAATTTGAATTGTTATTATTCGGGTATATTATTTAAAAACTACAAAATTATAATAATGACAGTATTTTTCGTATAAGGATCAATATAAAAATCAGTAAATAATTAATAAATTAATATGTTATAAAATTATAAAGAAAAAGTTAAGAATAATTCATTATAAAGAACTTTAAAAAAAATAATAAGATTTGTTCATTAACACTTTTTAAAGTAAAATAAATAATTTATAAGTTATATACTGTCGTTTCTCATTATATTAAAAATCAGAATATTTAAATTTATTATCAATTCCACATGGTAAGTCGTCGGTAACACGCACACTATCGCCCCTCGCTTATCACATCATTAAAATTAATGAGTACCAAGTCGATCCTATACTCGGTATAATTATCATCGTTTTTTTTCGTATATTTCCGTATGCGTTTAAACAAAAACTTAATCCAATTCTGTCACCACCATCGCCAAACTGGCTGTAAGCCGTGACCTGCAACTTATCAACTACTGCACCATGCAATGAAACAACTTAGACACAAATAAATTTAAAAACAAACCAAAATTATCTCCGATAATTATCACTAAAACTATTTCTCACAAGACGCAGGACGTAACCTTTCCGTCTGCCACTTCAGATAATGACCAAGAATGGAATATTGTCGACAACAACAAACGAATTAGGTCACCTAATAATACTACCTCACCTCGCACAAAAAAATCAAACGAGTCGTCAAATTTCTCCTCACCAAACCGCTATTCTCTACTCGACTCCAACGTAGATAATATGGATCTTTAAATTAACACAGAAATCAAGGAGTCACCACCACCTCCAACACCAATCTTCTTAACGTCTTCGATTAACTGTATCACTCTGTGTAAAAACATTGAACAAATAACGAAAACCTAGGGTTTCCTTTGCAAATCCAATTCAAAAAACATAAAAATAAACCTTCACTCAGCCAGTTCTTACCGTGCCGCTATAACATTGTTTAACGAGCACAAACTTGAATACCACACGTACTAGACTTACGAAGAAAAATCCTACAGAGTCGTAATTAGGAATCTGCATTATACAATCCCTACGGATTACATTAAAGAAGAAATAGAAAAACAAGGTTTTCTGGTTAAAAATGTCACTAACATTCTAAAATCTCAATCAAAAGAGCCCCTTTCACTTTTTTTTTGTAGACCTCAATCCATCTCCAAACAACTAAGACATCTTCAAAATCAATAATATATGTTTCACCAAAGTCAAAATTGAAGCCCCACACATCAGACGAGATCTAGTCCAATGCCATCGCTGTCAACAGTATGGCCACACTAGATCTTACTGCAACCATCTGCCTAAATTCGTCCGTTGCGGCGAAAACCATACCTCGGATCAATGCTTCAAATCTAAGGACCTACCTGCAAAATGCGCACTTTGCAACAAAGCCCACCCGGCTAACTACAGAAGATGCACTGTTCACAAAGACCTCCAACGTTTTCGTAAAAAACAACAACCGATCATCATCTCAAAACTAACTACAGAAAACTCCGACACACCTCAAGTTCAACCCACTAGCCAACTTCCTACAGTAATGTCACACCTAATCAATGCTCCCGCAAGATCTCTAAATAAACACAGCGACACCCAGCACTTATCATTATCACAAGCGGTTAAAGGTAACAAATCAAATGAGATAAAATCAAGCCATATAAACGACCCCCCCCCACCATCAACTATTAACAAGCTAACTTACAACTTTCATATCCAAGTTAAAAACTCTAATCTCTCCCCTCATAACACTTCTTAATCCCCTAATAACCCTTCTCACATCTCTATTTAACAAATTAAGTTCTAACAATGGAAACTAAACTCAATCTAAAATTACTCACGTAGAACGCAAACGATATAACGCAACATAAACTTAAACTTCAAGCAATCCTAAATTAATATAATATAGATATAGCTATGATTTCTGAATCACACCTAACTCCAATTAAAAAATATTAAAATCCTTGGCTACAAAGCGTACCAAAGAAATCACCTGGACAACTCGGCTCACGCTGGCTCGGTAATACTTGTAAGAAATAGCTTAACTCACTCGCCACTTCCTAAGATAAGTGAAACATATCTTCAAACGACCAGCATCCTCATATCCTTAAATAAATACACCAATTTGATATTCTCATCTACCTATTGCCCTCCTGGTCCTAAAATTACTACAAATAACTTCAAAAACTTCTTTGAAACACAAGGGAACTATTTTATCGTCGCTGGTAATCTTAATACGAAATACTCGTCATGGGACTGTCTTGAAACCAACACTAAGGGCAGAACTCTTCTTCTCGCAATAGAAAATTCAAACATAAAAATACTACCACCCCCTCAGCCCACATATTAGGCCTCCCACCAAAATAGGTGCCCCGATATCCTCGATATTTTTATATCAAAAGTCCCAAGTAACTATAATCTCAATGTCTCTAATATAAACGATCTATCATCCGATCATTCACCAATCATACTCGAATCCAAAATGCTCCCTTCAAATAATCTCGAGAAAAATGTCCAATTACCTGGAAAAATTAATTGGCCCATTTTTCAAACATTCATCGAAACTCGCACTCAGCTAGATCACTCTTTAAAATCAAGCGATGACATCGATGATACAATCCTTAAGCTCACAACTGATATACATGAATGCATTCAATTAGCAACAACTCCCAGTTCAACACACATTACCAATTACTCTCTTCTGAACCATATAAATACCTCATTCGTGAAAAACGTCAAGCTAGATCTCGATATCAAAGTTACCAGTACCCGTTCAATAAACTTATTTATAATCAACTAAAAAACAAATTGAGTAAAGTATTTTTTCAACACAGCTCTTCCACCTATAATAAATATATCCAAAACCTAACATCACATAACTCCTCCCTCTGGAGAGCAACAAAAAAAATTTTAAAAACTTAATCAACTCCTTCTCCTCTGCGCAATGATGACAACTCGTGGGCCATTTCTTATATAGATAAAGTAAATCTATTTGGCGAACACTTATCAAAAATCTTTACACTACATGATATAATTTTAAATGAAAACCAAAATCTAATAATCAATCAATCCCTGAACGCTGCTTTACCCTATCACTTCCAGCTAAACATACTAACCCCGGTGAAACCGACTTTATCATTAAAAAACTCCACAAAAAAAGCTCCAGGTTATGAACAGATTACAAATCTTACTGCCAAAAACTTACCAAAAAAAGTAATTATTTTACCATCTTACATTTATAATGCAATATTCCGCCTATCATACTATCCACTAATCTGGAAATTCTCTGAAATAATACTTATCCCCAAACCAAATAAACCTCCCGAATTAGCAATCTCTTACCACCCTATCAGCCTTTTCCAAACTTTATCCAAAGTGTTCGAAAAGATCCTGCTAAAAAGGCTTCTCCCATTGGCTACTGAAGCAAAAATTATTCCAGATACGCAATTAGGCTTCAAACTAAACCATTCCACCATTCACCAACTGCATCGCGTAATTGATACCATTTCCTCGTAGTTAGAAAAAAAACACTATTGTGCAGCCACCTTTCTAGATGTATCTCAAGTTTTTGACAAGATGGCATGATGGTCTTTTATTCAAACTAAAAAAATTTCTTCGAGCGCCTTACTTTCTACTAATTAAATCTTACCTGAGCGACCGAACCTTGGTTGTACGTCAGAATTCGAGCTACTCGAACTATTTTAATACTCTAGCCGGAGTTCCCCAAAGTAGCGACATCGCCCCCTTCCTTTACAATGTATTTACTCACAAAATACCAAAAACTTTTTTTTACTGAACTCGGTACTTACGCTAATGACACTACAATCGCGGTTTCTCATGAAAGCTCTGCTACAGCTTCCAAAATGATATAAAGATACCTTAATATAATCCATCTATAGATATATGGACAAAGCGGTGGAAAATCAAAATAAATGAGTCTAAGTCCTCATTCATTACGTTTTCATTAAAAAGAAATACTTGCCCACAAGTTACAATGAACAATATTCCAATCCCTGTTTGCTCCAAAGTAAAATACTTAGGCCTTATATTATATAGTAAACTAACTTGGAATTCTAAAATTAAAAACAAACGTAAAGCCCTAAACTCTCGTCTTCATTTACTAAGACCTATGCTGCGATCTAAAATGAACTTAAATAATAAATTATTAATTTATAAATCCCTACTTAAACCACTATGGACGTATGGTATCCAGTTATGGGGATCCGCAAAACCTTCTAACACCAAAAAAATTCAAGCCTTTAAATCCATCTGCCTCCACCTACTTTCCTCTGCACCCTGGTACATTACGAATCACAGATTTAATTTAATTAAAATTATCTACATAATACGTTACTGCAGTCAACCACGTTGCCCATTGTGTCAACATTGTTTTTGGAGGTAAAGGTAAATTTGGAAACATTTCACGTAATTTATGTGTAAATTATAAATATTAATTACGAAATTTACTATAAAACATGCATTTTTCGTGTTCTTATAATCAAAATATGCAATAAAATTAATTTTATTCAATATATGCTTTTATATGCATTTTATCAAAAATATGCAAAATAAAAACACCACCATTTATCTTATCATGAGATGATTCGTGGACATTACTGACAAAATTAATAATCAAAAGTCGCAAAAAAAAAATGGTGTAGGGATCTTCTGTCCTAACAAAAAAAAAAAAAAAATCCATCTTAACCGACTTAAATAAATAATATCAAATGCTGGGTGTTACCACTGGGAAATTCCCCAAAATCAAAATATTCATTGTTATTTTTCTTTTTGTATTCTTTTATCTCATCTAATTAATGTGCATATTGTTGTATAGATTGTGGATTGTCTTTTTTACTTAATAAAAAAAAAAAAAAAAAAAAATTATTATAAATTGTATTTCTTGATAGCTTTTGTAAATGCCAAGGATATTTACATGAATTACTAAAAAAAAAAACTATAAAAGCTATTCTAGTTAAAATGTTTTATGGTCGATATTTTGTTATCACACAATAAATATAACGATAATTTATAATTTATTTAAATGACTTAGAAGTTAAAATTGAAAATATAATATTTTTTCTGTACAAGATATATTAGTTTCATAGCCTCAATACTGTTGAAATTGCAGTACCTAGTACAAGATTAAGACAATTTACCAAACAGTTCAATTAGTTAACAAATACAATTAACTTAAATGTGTTAAATGCTATTTTAATATTCTGTAAGCATGGGTATAACAAACTAACTATAAATACATAAATTTAGTGTACCTCGATTTTCATTATTTGATTTTATATTATTTTAACTGATGAAAATTCTGGTTTAATTTTTCTATAGATGCAAAAAACTTTCAGTTTTTTTTTTTATTATTATTGTTTTTAGCTTTAATACTAAAATTATAAGGTCATTTATATAAAATCTTACAGTTATTTGTTATTTTTGTAGGTAATTTGAAATTTTCCATCATAATTTCTCATCTAGACAGTTTATAAAGAATAAACAAATCTTAAAAATTGTTTATTAAAACTCAACTTAAAGAAAAATCCAAAAAATATTATAAATAATTATTTACAAGGTTACACTTAATACTCACAAGGTTAATATAGCTATTTAAAATGGTATTATAACTTCGTTTCGTTTCATTATAATTGTAATTACTCTATGTAAAATAAAATATAATTATTATTGAATAAGATAGACGTAAAACAAACTTATCCTAATTATATTTTTTCCTAGCATTAAAAACGCTTAAATTAAAATAGATAGGAATAAGACAATGTTTGTATACGAATGGTTGAAAATCAAAAACAATCATTATAATATGACGTAGGTGAAATAATAATACGTTTCATTTTTGATAAAATTACATGCCATTGCCCGTAAAAATTAAAACTTGAAAACTAGAAGACTTATCGCAACAATTGCAATAAATCTCATTGTATTATATATATATCGTATTATATTTAATCTCACCCCTAGGAGCATAGACAAAATAATAAAAGATAAACATGAACGACACGCGAAATTATCCATAATTACCATTACACAAACTCGTAATATTTTCTTTTGTACTATAAGAATTCGTGATTGAATTAATATTTATACATAATAGTTATTTTTGTCTTTTTGGTTTTTTTAAATTTCGAGATATCCAACTAACTCTTCCATCTATTCTAAATTCTTATACTAAAAAAACTCTTGAAGCATTTTTATTCTTCCTATTTAAATCAAACTGTTATTATAAATATTTATTGTTCTTATATTAACAATTTATTAGCCACACTTTTTTATAATTTAATTATTGTATAATATAAATAAATAACTATGCAAATTTCAAAAAAAAAAAATATTAATATGTTCAACGATTTTTTAAAACAAAAAATTAAGAAATAACTTAATACTTGCGAGTATAAAAATTAACTAAATATACCTTTAGATTTACAACGGTTGACGGTTTTGGTATAAAGATACTAATAAGTTAACATTTTCTGTTGATAAGCAACTTCTTATAGGTGTGACGACATTTCCAACAGTAGAAAAACAACGTTTTGAACTAACCGACGTTGCTGGTATACATAAATATTTTTTTGCTATTTGAGCAAATAATGGATATTTCTTTTCATGAGATTTCCACCATTCAAGTGGGCATAAATCATAACGGAGCTATGGCTCTCTTAAATAATTTTGATACTGCGCCGATGCATTATATATATTATTTTTTTCGTAGCCATATAAAAATTCGAGTCCACCAATAATCTTTTTGTTTGCAGATGGATCAGTTTGTAACGTTGGTGTACTGTTATCATAAAATTTATAATTAATATCATCAAATAATAGTATTTTGAAATTTTCTTGAATATTTTTTCTAACTTCAGCTGTCTCGTATTCCAAATGTTTGTACCTAGGATCAAAAAATGGGGCAATTTGTCTTGCAGATATGATACCTGATGGTATCAATTTTAATTTAAAACGTTCAGTAAGTTGTTCGATTACAGTTTTTTTTAAATATAAGCTAATCTCACTATTATTTTCTTTTATTTTTAAATGTTTTTCAATTAGTATAAACATAAGTGGTCTAACCATCGATACTGATGAATATTTTTCACTCGAAAGAACATTCGTAATAATCTATAATTGTTTCAGTAAAGTAACCAACGTTTCTATATTCATCCAATCACCTTCGACTATTTCCAATTTTTTTTCCATGGCTGACTTTATTATTGTACGGTCAGCTAAAACATTTGATACTGCACACCTATTTGTGTAAAGACGATCCAACATCAAATATATAGAATTCCATCTAGTTGTGCTACTTTGTACTAAAGTATGTTCGATTAGTCCAAGTTGGTTTTGTTTATTTTTTAATGCATGTTTAGCTAAGTTTGAATTTTTGAAATGGCTTACTATCTTACTACATTGTGTTATTAATAAATTAATATTCTCTTTCTGTAACTCGTGTTTCAACGCAAGTTGTACGGTATAAGCTGCACACGTCAAGCCATTAATTTCTGTGACATTTAACAGTAACTGTACAGCGTTTAATATACTTTTTGTATTATTATTAACTACTTTTATAACTTTTTGGTCAATCTCCCATTTTTTGAAAGTATTTTCCAATTGATGTGCAAGATTTGAAGCCGTCCATTTGATTTGTTGTAAGCATATATGACTTTGTACACCATTCATCATAAATAATATGTGCAGTAACCGTAATATAACTATCCTGTGATAATGATGACCAACACTCAAACGTGCAAGCTATATTGTTAGCACTTCTTAAGTCTCTTTGTATAATATTTTGAATTGATAATTTAAATGATTTTAATTTTTTTTTAATTTCTTCTTCTTTATATATTTTATAATTAGGTTTCACTATGTTCATAAATTGTTCAAATCCAGCACTTGAACAAAATGATATAGGCATTTGATTCATGGAAATCATTTTAGCTAGTGCCTGATGTATACGTTCCGTTTCTTCAAAATAATAAATGTCATTGTTTACTCTATCAACAAGTTCAACGACGTTTTCTAGGTTGACAATGATTTTTATAAGTAATTTGTGACTCAGAAGTGCTTTGAGTCGAGATAGATGTGGAAGCAATGAAAATATCTGGATTATCAATTTCGTGACAACTAGCATCTCTATAGTTAATAAAAAAAAGCAGTGAATTTTTTTTTAATTTCGTGAAAATTAAAACTTTAGACACTCATAAAAATGTTTAAATGAAATTACGCTCAACTTTTTTTCAATTATTGCAACCACGACTTATTAACAACCTTGTATTACACTATGAATATAAAAAGGTTTCTACATTTTTAACTGAAAAATAATTTTTTGAATATTCATGATTTTGTTTATATTTTAACTCAATGCTAATAAAAAATGTATCCACATATTTTGATAATTTTTGATTACTTTAAGACAAACTTATGAAGAATTTCGTATTAAATTTTTAAGTATTTTGATTCAACAAAAATTAAAAAAATTTCATCAATATTTATAAAACAAGTCAAGTATTTTTATCATGAAAAAAAAATAATCGGAAAATAACTTAAAAATTATATGATTGTTTTAAGCTCAAATGTTTATGACATTGGTTGAGAGTGATTTAAAAACAAGTATGTACATACTTTTTTAATTTAGAATGATTGGATATTGGCTGTATATTATGAATTATTGCTAAATGTCTTCCTAAAGATCCTGTGGATCCACCGTTACAACTGAATTCATTATTTTCACCATCAGAACACAAACTGCAATATGCTTTATTTCCTACTCGATTAGCATACTGCTATGCCCAACTTTTGCGGATATTATTCATTTCAATTATCGTATCTTAAATATTATACAAAATAAAAAAAAATACACGGTTGTTAAGACAATCATAGCGTCACGTCGGATGAAAATGCAAAACTATTATTTTTATAAATGACAATTAAAACTTTATCTAAGTTTACATTTCACAGTAGTCGTGATAACGAAATTGAACGAAACAAACACTAAGGCACAATAAAAAAATCACGATTAAACTTTAAACGTATTTAATGTTATCATATAATTTAACGCATAACACTTGAAAGGTCATAACTGACATTGGGTTTTGAGGTTTACCGTTTAACTATATATTACGGTTAATATATGGGTAGAACAACTTACTATAGATTTTATACTTGTAGCCAACAAGTTTTAAATAAATCAATTATTTAAAACAAAATTTAAATACATATACGGATTTACACATGCACCTATATTTTAATAACACGTGTCATTACAAATCATTACACGGGTATTAATACGTTTAAGATATATGTACACGTGTTGGTTAATACTCGGTCAATATCGTGAGCTTTAATAGAAACTCATTAATGACCGATGTGATTATTGGTATTATTATAAATTGCCTACCTAAAACGCCGTGGTAAATGTATGTGTAGTAATGAGAATCTATAAAACAGAATATTCGTTGAACTAGAAATTTATTATTAGCTATTCCTCTTGAGCCACTTACACATTATAACTTAACTAAACTTTTCACATAATTCCAAAATGTATAACATAAAAATACAAACGGTTTCTATTATTAATACAATATATATATATATATATATAGGTTGAACTAATTAAAAGTCAAAAATAAATCGATTATATTATAAACGTCATTATTTAAATCACTAATTTCTGTCCAAAAAATAATAATGATATTCCATTGTATATTTAACGTTGTTTATATGAATCATAACTATACGATTGTACTACAAGTTTAAATCATTTGTTATAGACATTCTGTCAATTATGTATAAATCTGTACTTAAGCCACCAGGCGTTTATCTAAATAAATAAATAATAGTATTTTATATACTTATAAAGTTATAAATTATAGAATACCTAGCTATCATTAATTCACAAGTCGTAAATCATTAACGATATTCCGTATAACTATTTATAAATAACTTTAAATTAATCGAAATATTTTAAAATATTATCGTATAGAGAAAATAATAACAAACATCTAAGCAAAAAGCTTCTAATCCCTACAAATAGTAATTATTTAAACTGTTTTTTTAAGAGTACTTCATTAAAATTTTAAGTAGAAACAATAAATATTAATTTTTGAGATTTTTGTTTCCGTTAATAACTTATAAGAAATCTTAAACTACATTTTCAAGATTTTATTAACTTAAAAACTAAAATTTATCATTGCAAATATAAAAAAAGTCAAAAAATTCAAATATCTACAAATATATAAAGAAAAAAGGTATAGAAAATATTTGCTTTTGATTCTCTAAATTACAAACTAGATTCATTTTGTTATCATAAAAGATTTTCAATTTTAAAAATTATTATTCTACTATAAAAAATATGTTTAGACTAAAAAAAAATATATACTGCACATCGTTGTGGTACTACTCAAAATCTAAAATGTTAAATAATTACTGTTTATCACTAGATGAAAGTCGCAATTGTTCAATTTGGTTATGATAAAAAAAGAACATATTTTATCAATGTTTAATATCTATATTATGTTAACTTACCGAAATTAATGGTGTTAACAAAATCGTTAGGTTTATCCCTAAAAATGTACCATTTTCCACCACTAGTAGATCCTAATATTCTCAGAATTTCTGTCAAGCTTGTAATTGGTTTTTATAGCGTGAGTTCCTCCAAAAAAAATTGTTTTTTGAATATTGTAATCAATCAACAAAATACAAAATTGTATTTCATTATTACATACCGCTAGGAAAATAAGTGATAAAAGTCTTTGCAGTTATAAAACAGTAACTCATAGTTTATGTATAAAATTTTATTGTAGTGAATATAAAAAAAAATTATTTATACTATTTGTATTAATAAATGAAAAAGATTCAACACTTTATATATAATACGATAATATATTTTCATAATTTTTTTCACAATAATTCAAAACTACACATATGATAAGTTATTGAAAATCAATAAAAAAAATAAATAGAGGAATATGCTCTACTGTCTAATACCTAGATTTTGAAAAGTGTACATACTTTCATTCAGTAATAACTATAATTATAGATGTGTTAAATTGTAATTTAACAACAAATCATTACATACCAAAACAAATCAAAGTAGTAATGAAGTGAAATTTTATTTCTCAAGATATTTTATAATATATTTATTTATATAACTTTTTCCATAAATAATAGCTTATAATATTAGTTTAAATTAATTTAAAATTTAAAATTTCATTACGTATAGAAATTAATAACTTGCATGATAATATCAAATTTCAAGTTCCTTTAGTCAATATTTCGAAATAAAATTAATTCATTGTAAAGAAATTTTACGTACATAATCTAGTTTTTCCACATTTTTTTTTCTCAATTATTTTGATAAATAATGTAAAATTTATGCTAAAATTCCAACTAAATTCAATTCACTACCCAAAACTACTCAGAAAACTGAAAATGAAACTGTCTTCTGCTCTTAAAATTTAAAAGTGATGTCAAGCACACAAAAAACACAACATATTAGATCATTATAAATCTTATAGGTACATTCACATCAACTCTCTATAAATCTAAAATTTTAACAATCAGTGTAAAAATTTTGATTAATTTGAAGTGAAAAGCTGTTGTATTAAAATATTTTATCAGCATAGAATATTTATATCATGTATTATATATTTAACAATATTAAATTGTATGGACAGCACTTGTTTGTGTAAAAGAACGTTGATTTGGTATTGTTTCGATCACTTCTGACTTTGGATCGGTTTTCGATGGGATCCTTTCGATCGAATATAAAATCCAGCTACACTTGCTAACGTTGAGAAAACCGGCATTTACGTGAAACAATCCGCTATATCACCTCCATAATTGATGAAGATTTCTTGAATTACATTTGTGTTGACCTTAGAAGCTAAGAGAGATCGCGTCAGAAACACCCAAGCTGAAACGTATATTTGAGTGAGACAACATTTTGATAAAAATATAATTGTAAGAACGTTACCAAAAATTATTAATACAAATTTAAAATGCATCAATATGTAAGTACACACCGAAAATATCTAATAAAAAATATTATATGATAGCATTGGTTATAATTAGAGCAAGGACTCTCATACATTCACATATTTTTCTAGTTGATTTTTTCATATGTAGAGTAAGAATACAATTTCAAGAATACAATTAATACATTTCACAACGTTTGTGACCAAAATCTAAAAAATTTTAATGCATATTTTGACATTTTTGGGTTTAAAGGACATATTTTTTAATTATAAGAGCATTTTTTTAGTTTGTAGTGCATATTTTGAAGGTTTTTCGAAAATTATGTTTTTCAGTGAATATTTTTCATAATTAAGGACACAAATTATTATATTAAACTGTTTCTATATTCTCATTAAGATGAAAGTGACTCATTTTATCATAGTTGTAAATTAGATTACAATAAAGTTATATCAAATTCAGTTAAAACTTATAAAGAGAGATAATATAAAATTATCAAAATTAAATATTTAAAGGAAGATTATAATTTTTAGAGCTATAAATTTTAGTGTATTAATTTTTTTGATGTACAAGTGCATATTTTTAAATGCATATTTGATGATTTTTTAGTGCATGAAAGTCCTTGCTTTAGTTATAATCAATGATGAGAGGTTAAATCTGATACTTATATAGTTATTTTTATAAAACTGTTGGTGTAAAATAAATCATAAATTATTACATTAAATACTTCAGCATTTGACTTTTATGTTGAACATTTATGATTTGTGACAATAGATTATAATTTATGACTTAAGTGTTATAATAATTTTTTTTTTCAAAACTCTAAACAGTATGAAACAATAACATTAATACTCTTTTAAAACAAAAATATAATAATAATATTTACAAAAATTCTATGTAAGATACTTTTAAACATAATGTTTTGTTCTTTAACACAGAAATACACCTATATTGCCTATATGTTACGCCGTTGTGACACACATAATTTTTTTTTTTTTAAAGCTAGGCGGGATTATCATTTGCAAACACTTACACTAAATTACTAAAACATATTGGAGTAATTATACTGCATTACGTCTTGCCAATGACAGTTTCAGAGTTATATAATCTAAAGAGCTAATACGAGTACACAATATAAATATCTATTAATGGCTAATAAACCAAAAGTTTTACACCCTTTATTACGTCATGATGGTTTTTTAAATCCATTAGATAAATTATTAAAGTCAAATTTATCGTTTTCTCTAATATTATATGTTTTAAAGTTTAAAATTATTATATTTTACTATTTTTTATTCAAGTTCAAATTAGTTTCAAGTAATTTATTCAAATGCACATAATATTTATTATCTCTAAAAGAATATTTACCTCGACGTAAAAAACATATGAATATAAATTACAAAAATCTTGAACCAGTTAGTTTTATCAAAAAAAAATTTAATTTTTACAATTTAATAATAAAACATGATAATATTATATATTAGGTATATTTTATAATATTATCATTTTTTCAAGATGATATTGCTTACTGTGTAACGTATCGATATCGATTAAAAACGTATACAAACTAATTCGATAATATTAAAAATTAACTATATTTACAATGCACTCAAAAATAATACTATTTATCAGTTATAGAGGAATATTTGGGTTAAATGAGCTGTAAACGTCGGTTTTTCAATTCTTGACATTTCTTTATTTGCAAATAAAACAAAAAATATCAATAAATTAGTTTAATATTTTGGATTGGCTATACGTTAAGTCCAGATTTAAATACCGTAAAAGCTATTAAAAAATGTTTCAATAAATAATTAAATGTGCATTTTCAACACTATAATACTCTAAAAAATGACCAATATTTTTTTATAGGCACACAACATCACAAGTGATGGGAAAATTACCGTTTAACTTTCAGAATTTTCATCTTTACTAGACTATAAATAATACTAAAATAAAATACTAAACGTAAGTACTCACAATAAATAAACAGTATACTGAAAATTGAACATCCAATAATGTAAATGGATATGAATAAGACGTTATTGCATTTATACATAGAACGATTAACATTTAATACAGATTTGAATTATCAAAAAATTATTTAAACAAATATTATTAAAACAATTTTTTTTGGTTAAAATATTTTTGATTTTTTAATTCACAATAAAATTTTGTACAATAAAATATTATGCATTACAAATAAATAAAATGACCTGAAAATAATAAAAATTGCATTAAAAATGGATAAGAATCGCATATCTAACCTAGTATCTACTACTTGTTGTTATAGAAAACAAATTATGTATTTTGATACATTTTCCTAAAACACCTAAAAAACAATACACTTTGAATTAAAAACCAACTCCAACTGTTTCTATTGTCATTTTAAATACAACTAAAGAATTTTTCCACAGTAAAAAGGAAATTATTTTTGAATATAAAATAACGATTGTGTAATACAAATTTAATTGTCTACCTATAAAATTTCAAATTAAACGAATAATTTGAAAAACCACTGTAAGAGTATTAAAACATCGACCGAAGTCTTTATTGAAATCGTATTATTCACTAAACTAAATAGGTTATCCTTATCCTTAACAAATAAACACCAAATTTAAAAAAATATTCTACTCATTTGGTTATCAATCTTTGTATCAATTTATTTCTCGAATCTAATTGCTTTTATATCATTTATAACTACTATAATATTGCTATTATAGTATTACTATTATTTGCTTTCAAAATTTTAAAAAATATCGTAAATATATATGTTTAATTATTATAAAAACAATAAAATAAAATCAGTTTTTATACATACTATTATATTTATACTTTTTCTTTATTACAGCCTTAAAATAACCTACTATATTTCTATAAAATTTATTCATATAATACTACAATAATCTATTAACTAATAAATACTTGAACTTTTATTTAATTGTATTATACTACACTAATATTGCGAAAAATTAATCAACACCTACTCGTTATTGTTGTTCAAGTATCTTAAGTAATATTGTAATTTCTAAAATAATTAAATTATAATTTAATATAAGTTTAATAAAACTATTAAAATAATTATAATCACCATCGATGATGTAATTTGTTCAAGTTCATTTTTTTTTTTATATATATGTTACGGTAAATGATGTTAAGTGGAAATTAACGTTATTCACCGGTTATTAACGTTATTTACCAAATATACAGGTAATTATCGTTATAAACTGGATAATCACGTTAATGACCAAATACACAGGTAATTGATGTTATAAATCAGATAAGCGCATGAATCTCAAATACTACAATTTGAAAAATTATGTAAGTACCCAGATATTTTTAAAAATAGAATAAATGCATTATTATTTTTTATTTATTTTTACAAGTTTTACTCCCATGACATTTAATATAACATAATTTTTCAGCCCCAAGGTAAGCACAATGCTTATTATTATTACAACTAGTCTTGCAATGACAACGCTGTACCTTCGAGGGCTCGCAACCGAATTATTACTAGCTACTTCCCTCAGTGTCAACTGTCTACCATCTGCTAATTTTATCACATTGTCCATGTCTAATAGATTTTATTTGCAAACAGCTATTTTTGGCATGTGAAATAATATTTAAGAAAACTATATTCCGTATTTATAAAATAATAAAACAAATTTTAATTTTAATAGTATATTTTTTCATTAAGAATTAACTTACAGAGTTTGTATAAATCATGTTCAACTTGAGTGACAACTAATAGTATATTTTGCATAGAACCAAGAGCTCTATTAACGTTTGGTATAAATACACATACAGTTAAGCCTATTTCAAGCTGAGGAAACTTTTCTTTAGAAAATTTCATCATTTCCTCTCCTTGTTTTTCTAAATTTTTTTTTGAATTTTTACATGCAATACAAATATTTTCTTGACAATCATCAAAAAAATATTTAAAATAATTTTCAAATATTTATATTTTAGTTTTATTTTTGTTATATTTAAAATTCGGAAATTTATCGTTAAATAATTAAAAAATATTTAAGTACCAAGTTCCGAATTTTTTTCTGCGATTTCTATGATTTAATTTCCGATTTTGTCTTCTTTGATGATTGGTTCTTTGGTTATTTTTTTAAATCTTCCGCAATAACCTCTTTTATTTTATAATCAGATCAAAATTTCCCAAATCATACGGCTATTAACGTTATTCACTAGAAAATAACGATAATTCCCACATTCGTAGGTAAATAACGTTAATAACCGGCGAATAACGTTAATTTCTGATATAACATCATTTACCGTAACATATATATATATATAAACTTAGTTTATTCTTCATAACTAGATAAATTATAAAATTAAATATTTTAACTTAAATTTAATAAATATTTTAAGAGTAATAGAGAACCAAATTTATTAAAATCAAAGCCAAATTAAAATAAACAAATAAGAAAAAAGATTAATGTTAGATAAGTACCAAAGTTATAATAATAAAAATCATTATTATAAATAATCTAAGACAACTAAAAACAATAATCATAATATCGTAGTGCAATCAAATTAAAAATTAAAAAATCAAATGTTTAAAAAATTTTTTTACCAAGTTATTATATCTTATTTGAAATAAGTACCTATATTTTTCGGTATTTTTTTTTTTTTTTTTTAAGTTTTTCTAAATTATTTTAAAAAAATAGGGCATTTTTATTTTTTTACTATAAGTATTTCCCTATTAAACATGTCTTCAAAAAACCATTTTAAAACCAAAACCAACACATCCATCATTCAAATCATATTCTAAAATAACTAATTATAACATAAAAGTTATTAATTAGAAACTATTTAGAAACAATGAACAATAATAATGGCCTATTAAAAAAATTACATTAACAAAAACAACAATACTTAAAGGACTTACTTAGAATTTAACTTTTAAATGTTTACATAAATCATCAACATAATTAACAGTCATCACTAGTTTTTCAAAATAAGATAAGTCAGCAACTAATTTAAATGATAAAACAGTAGGTAATTATTAAAAAAAAAAATTCAATTACTAATAAAAGTAGATAAAACAACTGAAAAATAAAAAGATTTAGAGACATCCTGTATAGACTATAGAGTATTTATCACTAAAATACTGGTTTTAAAATCTTCAATTATAATTAGAATGGAAAGATTTGTACAAATGACCTTGCGCGATGACGCTGTTGCTTTGCTTTATTCTGCTAGCCCACTCTGTCGCTCCTATCATGCCAATCATAGTTACGTACAATAGTATGTGTGTAAACACTGCAGCGAACACACCTGTCCTACTTCAAACTTAATGTCTAACGTTTAACATAGGTATAATAAGATTAAAAATGGTTATGCCACACTACTAACATAAAAAAACCAACGAAATTGAAATACTGTTCAGTATAACAATTCAAGTTCAAACGCGTATAACAAACGTTATTCAAACTTTAAATGATGGCTTTAAAATCATATAAATTACACTTACCTTTATTTTTAATATTAATTTACACGTCTGCTGGTTCGTGGATACTTACGCCCGCTGACGGCGCGAGAATATTAGCCGTGGAGACGGTTGGAGGAAGAAGTCACTGGAACTTTATGAACTCAATTCTTCAGGTGTTGGTGGACAATGGACACAATATCACCGTATTCACACCATTTTCCGAAGGTAATCATGAAAACTATACAGAAGTGAACACTTTTAAGGAATCTAAAACACTACTAGACGAACAACTAAAAGAAGTGTTGAATAAATACGGAAATCCGATTAAAGTTATTAATGAAGTATCAGCGATGAGTAGAACAATGTGCAATGTAGTTTATGAAAATAGTAAAATGAAAGAAATATTGACTAATACGCGTTCTGACTTCGACATAGTCCTAATTGAACCATTATTCTCAGAGTGCGTGTCGTACCTTGCCGTTAAGTTGAATTTACCACTCATATACGTCATGCCAATACCAACCATGAATATAATGGAATATAAATTCACGGGACACATGTCCAATCCCGCTGTAGTTTCCGTTAATATAGCAAATTTTGGCCTTCCAAAAACATTTTCCCAGAAAGCAATCAACAGTGCTCTTTTAATTTACTGCACAGTCGTAAACAAATTTAATGAACTATTATTGAAGTTCACCGAACCGCAAGAGTACGATTTGCATGCACCAATCCCGCCATCTTTAATATTTGTAAACAGACATTTCACAATCGAACCGGCAAGTCCAATCCCATCAAACGTCATTGAAATTGGTGGAATACATTTAAAAACGCCCAAGAAGTTACCAAAGGTAAGGGCTATAATTTGTATAACCTGCTGATGATGTTTGGTGAAGTATGTAATTAAAATTTATCCTAATTCCAAAAAAAAAGAAAATAAAAAATATATTTTTCCTAGATTAATTTAAATACACATTTACCTCATTCTTACAAAATTTGAAAATTAATCAAAAATATTAAATTAATATCGATAAGAAGATCTAAAATATTTTTAGTTCAATGAATAAAGAAAAGTAATAATAATCAGCATACTTATGAGTTATTACTAGCATAAAAAAATAAGTAAGTCACACCAGTCTACATTACACCAGAAAAATATTTATAAAAATATTGATCTGTTGGAAATTTTTATAAAACATCACAAATATTGATCAAATAAAATTAGTTAATTGAAACACCTGATATTTAAACAATAGAATATATACATATTATATAAAACAAATTTTTAAATTTAATAAACAAATAATATAATTTATTTATTGAATAATTAAAGAAGAATTAGTAATATAAATCTTTAGGCTTATAAAAATATTATTTGAGAATTACCTAATAAAAGTCCATTTAAAATTATTATATTTTTTTTTTTTTTTGTACTTATTGGCATTATATAGGTTTAATAATATCATACAAATCCATCTGTTTTTATACAAATAAATCTGTTAACAGGATATACTAGAATTTATTGAACAGTCACCTAATGGTGTAGTTTATTTCACTTTTGGTTCAACTGTTAAAATGGCATCATTACCAGAACACATAAAAAAGGCATTTATTGAATCCCTTGCACAAATCCCTCAAAGAGTGTTATTGAAATACGAAGATGAAATAGAATCAATGCCAAATAATGTAATGACTAAAAAGTGGCTACCTCAACGTGAAATTCTTTGTAATATTTTCTTAATTAACATTGCCGGGATATAAATCGTATTGTAACACTTAAGGCTTAACCCTTATTGACTGTAGTGCACCCGAAAGTGAAACTCTTCATCAGCCACGGAGGTATCTCTGGATTATACGAAGCTATTGATGGCGGTGTCCCTATTCTTGGATTTCCTTTATTTGCTGATCAGTTAAGAAATATCGACAATTTAGTCAATGCAGAAATGGCTATTTCTATGGATATTTTGTCTGTAACAAAGGATGCGCTCTTAAAAAATATTTTAGAATTACTCAACAATGAAAAGTAAAGACATCTTGTTTGTAAATATTTAAGATTTTGAATTAATAAAAACATTTTACTGTGTACTTTTCCAGGTACATGGCAAATGCTAAAAGTGCATCGAAAATATTTAAGGATCGGCCTATGTCACCGACAAATTTAGTTGTGTACTGGACGGAGTATATCCTACGTCATAAAGGAGCTCCTCATTTGAAATCTTACGCTCTTAACCTATCGTGGTATCAATACTATCTCTTGGATCTTATAGCATTTATATTAGTTTTTATTGTTGTTGTGATTTTTGTTACCCAACAAATGTTTAAATCTATTTTTAATTACTTTTCAAGTTATTTTAGAAGCGCTAAATCTAAATCTGAATAATTTATATTATTACTATTATATTACAAGGTATTTCTAAACTATATACCTATGTCCTATTATATGATGCAACTGGTACAAGAGCATTTTATTATTGCTCAAAGTAAAATACAATTAAATTATATTTTTTAGCAAATAAAGCATTTTATTTTGTGTATCTACCTATTCTAAATATTTGAAATAATCTTTCAATGCAATTTATTAATAGTTTATTCGTAGTTTTTATTGATCAGTATTAGTGTGATACGATATTATTACAGGTACCTAAATGGTAGTAAAATAATTGTTTATTATTAAAGAAAAACTTAAATTACCACACATGCGTTTTAAGAAAATAAATTGTCCAGGTTTAATAAAATCTTGACAAAACTCGTGAAATATCTTAAATCAGAACCTTAAATATATACTTATCTAATATCTTATCTTGTGACCATGGCTTTAATCCACTTATATATAAAACAATTTATGACATTTTTAAAATTTTATTTACCTATACTTTAATTATAATTCGTATTCATGAACCATTGAGCAATGAGTAGGTATCCTACTACCTAATACTATTGTTACTGGCGTTGCTGCTCTATCTCATGAACTCAGTCACAATTATCACATACCTCAAAAATTTGGTACTGATAGTACTTATCATGATTAATCGTGGTATTTATCATAGAAAATCATGGTCTCGATGTTGGCTTGTTAACTGTTCTGTATCGTTCACTGTGGTTTGTGGCGCTGTGTGGAATTAAAAAAAACACGTTGAATAGTTACTTAAGTTAATTATTTCGCAAAGTTCTTGTAATATAATGGTAGAACCGGCCGTAGAGTACTTGAATTTTCCAAAGGAAGAAGAAAAAATACTTGCGTTTTGGAAAGAAACTGATGTATTTCATGAATGTCTAAGGCAATCCAAAGGAAAACCCAGGTAATTAATTTAGAGTTTTTGGTTAACATAACTATGACCCTAGTATTCAACAATAGTATTTAAAAAAACTGAAAAACAATATTAAAAAATTTAAGTTAGCATTTAACGTATACCTACCAGTTCATCATTCAAATACAAGCTAACATTATTTATTTGTACTGATTTTTACTAACAGTTAAAACTAAAATATCTAGTGAGAAGAGAACTAACGTAGAAGATTATGTATAAATAGTTAATAAAAGAAATATTTTTACTATAGATTAAAAAAGGGGTAATCAATTATTTGAGATGAAAACATAAATCATTGAAAATAAATTAGTTTTGGGCTCATTATTATGTGTAATCTAATACTGTTGTAAAAAACTTATTAATTAAATTGGCACTGGACATTAATCCAAGTCAAAATAATCATATAATTTGTTTTAATCACCTTCATAATGTTGTAATAGATATATGGAACACAAACACTTATTTATAAATTCATATGTATAATTATGTAAATAATTGAAATTTTTAATTTAAACTTAAATAAAGTATTAGACGATTATTTTTATTCAAGAGAGGTATAAAGTTATACGTATTAAGAATCTTTCTTAAGAACTTAATTTTTAAGATTGCTTATCTAAATAAATTAATAAAAATAATATTAAAATGTAAAATAAAATATATTTACATTTTGATAGGTTTTCTTTTTATGATGGACCACCATTTGCTACTGGACTTCCTCATTATGGTCACATATTAGCTGGTGCAATCAAAGATGTAGTTACTCGGTATGCACATCAAACTGGTCATCATGTTGAACGCCGATTTGGATGGGATACTCATGGTTTGCCAGTGGTAATATTATAATATAATGCTCTTTTAGATAATAATTATAATGATTGATCTTATTTGGGCTTAAAATTATCAAGTTTATTTAATATTTTTTTAATAACATGCTTAAAAATTATGCATAGTTTCTCAATAAAAAATAGACCTCCTAATAAACTTATTTTAAAAATGCTTTTGTACTAAATTAATTGATTCTTTTATTTTGTCGTGTTCTAAAATTATTTTTTAATATGTTTGATTACGATAAAGAAAAAATCGCTATATTATTTACTAATTAATCACTCTAATCTCAGTCATAATGCCAAACTAAGTATAAAGTATAGCCTCTGGGTTACTTATTTTCTCAATTCTCACATAAGTCTTGTCATTGCATATTTAAGCTTATTGTAAATAAACTTTTACAGATTATATATTTAATAACAAAAAATAAAATAATAAAGATTATAATTTTAAAAATTATATTTTAATTAATTTATAATTGTTTATAATTTTTAATAATTAACTCATTAGCAATATTGTCAAATTAAATAAATAATTCAGTAGGTCTATAATTTTAAATTTCTTTCAGGAATTTGAAATTGATAAGCTTTTAGAAATAAAGGGACCAGAAGATGTTGCTAAAATGGGAATTGATAAATATAATGCAGAATGTAGAAAAATTGTTATGCGTTATGCTAGTGATTGGGAGACAATTGTCACTAGATTAGGACGATGGATTGGTATTATAAATTTATTGTATGTACTTACTAATGTATTTTTTTAAATTTCTTAATTTTTATAG
Organism: Melanaphis sacchari; assembly: GCF_002803265.2. Taxonomy (NCBI): domain Eukaryota; kingdom Metazoa; phylum Arthropoda; class Insecta; order Hemiptera; family Aphididae; genus Melanaphis; species Melanaphis sacchari. Next base: position 6,674,763 of record NW_020270469.1, on the reverse strand, counting down.
ATTTTAAAAATGATTATAAAACTTTATATCCATGGTTTATGGAAAGTGTATGGTGGGTATTCAGTGAGCTTTGGAATAAAGGTATGGTATATCGTGGTGTTAAAGTAATGCCATTTTCAACTGCTTGTAGTACACCATTATCCAACTTTGAATCTGGCCAGAATTATAAAGAAGTAGTAGATCCTGCAGGTTAATAATAAAGATAACAAGTACCAATGTATATAAATATATTAATATTTTATATGTATTTTATATTTTAGTCATAGTTAGTTTCACTCTTGAAAATGATCCTTCAGTTTCTCTAGTTGCATGGACAACTACACCTTGGACTTTACCAAGTAATCTAGCATTATGTGTAAATCCTGCATTAATGTATGTGAAAGTAAAAGATTTAAATGACAAAATATTTATTCTTATGGAGGCCCGATTAGAAACTTTATTTAAGAAAAAAGAAAATTATACTATCTTAGACAAATTTCCAGGAGAAAAATTAAAAGGATTGAAATACACACCTCTTTTTCCCTATTTCAAACAAGTAAATTTTAATATACACTATTCATTTTTATTGATTACTTATTAATCATGATATTATTTACAGTATCAAAATACTGCTTTTATTGTATTAACTGATGGGTATGTATCTGCTGAATCTGGTACTGGTATAGTTCATCAAGCTCCATATTTTGGGGAAGATGATTATAGAGTATGCTTAGCTGCTGGAGTAATTACTAGAGATCAGGATATTATTTGTCCTGTTGATGAAAGTGGAAAATTTGTTCTTCCTGTTACTGATTTTGAAGGCCAATATGTCAAAGTAATTATAAAATTTAACATAATCTTTTATTAGTATGAATGTATGATTATTATGATTTGTTTTTATAGGATGCTGATAAAAACATTATAAAATACCTAAAAGAAGCAGGAAGGCTTGTTAATTCTTCTTCAATTAAGCATAGTTATCCATTTTGTTGGCGATCGGAAACTCCACTTATTTATAAAGCTGTACCATCATGGTTTGTGCGAGTGCAACATATGAGTCAAGATCTCTTAGCTTGCAATAGTACTACATATTGGTAATAAATAATTTATTAAATTATAATATTGTGATTTTATAGTTAATTTTTTAAATTTTAGGGTACCAAATTTTGTCAAGGATAAACGCTTTGGAAATTGGTTAAAAGATGCCCGAGATTGGGCAATCAGTCGTAATCGTTACTGGGGTACTCCAATACCACTTTGGGTATCTGAGGATGGGAAAGAAATTGTCTGTATTAGTAGTATTGAACAGTTACATGAGATGACGGGAGTTCTTGTAACTGATCTTCACCGTGAAACGTAATATTTGTATTGTTTTCATCTTTGATTTTTAAATATTACAGCTTTTTTATATGTTTTATAGACATCTTTCATGTAAATATTAATATTTATTTTGCTGGTTTACATTAACACCCGCTTAACGTAATATATTGAATTAAGAGTAAATTAATGGAATCTTAAATATGACTTAGTGTATCATAAATAACCAAATGTTCTTAGCTAATCTAAATAATTAATTATTCCATGGAGTAATAATACTAAACATTATTATTTATTTTAGAGTTGATAAATTGACAATTCCATCGGCTAGACCTGGTTTCCCGCCATTACGCCGAATTACTGAAGTGTTTGATTGTTGGTTTGAATCAGGTTCTATGCCCTATGCACAACAACATTATCCATTTGAAAACAGAAAAGAATTTTCTGAAAGTTTTCCAGCAGATTTTATTGCTGAAGGAATAGATCAAACCAGAGGATGGTGAGACTAGTCAACGATTTTATTTAAAATTCAATATATACAAACAAACTTTTTAATTCAATCATATTTTTAGGTTTTATACATTATTAGTAATATCAACAGCATTATTTAATAAGCCACCGTTTAAAAACCTCATAGCAAATGGTTTGGTACTTGCTTCTGATGGACAGAAAATGTCCAAACGTAAAAAGAATTACCCAGATCCAATGGAGGTATCATGATTGATTATTTATTTTGTATTTTAATTTATGATTGTAGTAAAGACAGGGGGATAGTTAGTTATGCTGTAAAATGATGTATACTTTTTATGGTATACGTTAATTGTTAAAATAAAATAATTTTTATGGTTTAATTTAGTGTAAGAAAATGATGAACATTTTTTTTTTCAAATATTTTTAAATATACCAATGTATTAGGATTAAAATTTTGAAAACAAATTGGAAGTTAATCTAAATTTAACTATTTGATTTATATAAATTTATTCTTAAAAATTAAAGCAAATCCATTTAAAATTAATTTAAATAAAAAAAATACAATTTTAAAATTAATAAAATATGAGTACTAGCACATTATTGTTAATACACATAGAAGTTAAAATTGATTATAAAATTTTATTTGAAATCAATTTTAAAATTATTCACTATTCAATATAATTATTTTTAACTTCAGAGTTTTTATTATTTAATTTGTATTGTAATATTATATACTATGAAATGTTATTAAATATTTTTTTTTCATAATAGTTACATAGATAAAAGTTTTTTATCAGGATTCTTCAACTTGTATTATCTATATTTTATAATATATTATATTAATACTATATATGTAGTTGACTTTAAAAATTTTAACTGGGTAAATTTATATATTTGTAAATTATTAAACAATTATTACATAGTTTAAAAAAAAAAAAAACTATTAATCATATTAATTATATAGGTTGTCAACAAATTTGGAGCTGATGCATTGCGTTTATATCTCATTAATTCTCCTGTGGTAAGAGCAGAGAATTTAAGATTTAAAGAAGAAGGAGTTAAAGAAATATTGAAGGATTTGTTTCTGCCTTGGTACAATGCTTATCGATTTTTCATACAAAACATTCGAGATTCATCTGTATGTGATTTATATTAAATAGTAAATATTTTATATACTAATTTTATTTACTATTTTTAATTGATAGGGGAATATGTACAAGCCCAATAAGAACTATTATTCAGCGCCTAGTGAAAATAAAATGGATCGGTGGATAACATCTTGGACACAATCACTGATTGCATTCATACGTCGAGAAATGGCAGCATATCGTCTTTATACAGTTGCTCCAAGACTTGTGAAATTCATTGATGTATTGACTAACTGGTATGTTAGATTAAATCGTCAAAGACTTAAGGGTGAATGCGGTCATGCAGATTGGCAACAATCTTTAGATACATTGTATCATGTTTTAATGACAATGGTTTGCTTAATGGCCCCATATACTCCATTTATATGTGAACTAATGTATCAAAATTTAAAGAAAATCGAAAATCTTAAAGAACGTAGTGTTCATTTCCATATGGTACCTACAGTTCAGTAAGTTATTAATTTTTATTAAAACCAAATATTTTAATTCTTAAAAACAAAATTTGCATATTTTACACAGAGAACATTTGATTGATAAAAATATTGAACAAAGTGTTTCTAATATGCAAAATATTATTGAAATGGGTAGAATAATGAGAGATCGAAAAACAATACCAGTCAAAGTAATTACTAATCAGAATTTTTTTTATAATTTTTTTATTTAATTCTAATTGTTATTTTTATAAGTATCCTCTTCCGGATTTGAAAATCATTGCTGATGATCCTAAAATAATTGAAAACGTAGAAGAGTTTCGTAGTTACATCGAAAAAGAATTAAACGTGAAAACTATTACTTTCACAAAAAACAAAAGTAGATATGTGAAACTTCGAGCAGAACCGGATCATAAAACATTAGGATCTAGATTGAAATCTGATTTCAAAAGAGTTACAGCAGCTATTCGAGTATGATAATATAATCAAATTTTACTTTAAATATATATACCCTATACATTTTTTGAATACAATATTTATTTAGGAATTAACAAATGAACAACTTCAAGCATGGCAAAATGAAGTATCTGCTGTAGTTGAAGGAAATGATGATGATAAAAAACCACTTCTTAAAGTCTTAGAACATGAATTAGATGCTTCTGAATTTAGAATATTGTACGACTTTACTGGACCAGAAGCGGAAGAAATGGCTAAAAAATATGAAGCTCAATTAGATAATGATGTAAATAAATAAAATTACAATAATTAATTACTAATAATTAATAACCTTTTTCTATTGATTACAGATTTTGGTTTTATTAAATGTAACGCCAGACCAAAATATGTTGGATGAAGGAACTGCTCGTGAAATAATCAATAGAATTCAAAAACTGCGAAAAAAAGCTCATTTAGTACCTACGGATTTAATAACAGTTTATTATAGTATAAATCCAGAAGGAGATTTATCCAGAGTAGCTAAGGAATTTAATGATTTTATTGTTAATGTCTTAAAAGTTCCTTTTATTGATGGATCAGCTGTAGGAAATGTGATAATTGAAGAAACTCAAACAGTAATACATTACATATATAAACAAATCAAAATAATTAAAGCATATTTAAAATTTTACAAAAAAATTCATTTTTTTTTTTTTTAGCTTAAAGGATCCAATTTAAAAATTGCTTTAACAAAAGAAAACGACAATCAAAGTCTATTACCAATTTGCAAGTAAATATTTTATATTAATTGATTTATATTTTTATGGAAAAAAATGTTTAAATTGTATATTCCTTAAAGGTTTGTTAACATAGAACTCCATGGATTAACTCCTAGATATGGTGCTTCTAATTCAGCTACAGTTCTTCTTGAAAACCCTGTTGGAAAAAATGTACTAGATATTAATAGTTTGACCAAAGAGGTAAGTAACATGTAAAATCAACTTAAAAGTATCCAAATTGCATTAACTTTTAATATTTTTAAATAGTAATAAATTATTATGTTTTATAGTCCGTGGATAATTTGATAAATATAATATAAATTTGTTTACTTAACTTTCATGATATTATTTATGCTTTATTAGTTACTAGTAAATGTGCTTAGCCTTGAGCAAAGATCAATTCTAATCTTAGTTGCTGTAAAACCAGTATCTTTTTAAAAAAAATTTTACACACAATATTGTATAGTATATCTACTTTCTATGATGATATTTATTATAACATTTCTTCACTATATAGCAAATTTTTGCCAAAAAAAAAATAAAGTAGTTAACCACTTATCCTTAAAAAAAATTATGTGCTTTTTGCTCATTGATATAAAAATGATTATCAATCACTGATCTTGAGTAACGCACACTTGTTATAACTATGTGGTCATCTTGATAACTATAATTATTTGTTTATGTAATAAACCTCCACGGTACACATTTAAAAATAATGAAATTCAATACATGTTCACCGTTGTTTGTTTTATTTTAAAAATTAATAACCTTATTAACATAGACAATGGACAATATAAAAAAAGATTATAATTTATTTTTAATAAAAATAAAAATATCTTGCCTAATTACATGACAATAGCAGTGTGTAAAGCATATTGTCTGAATATTGATAATTTAATTCTGAGTAATTTTATGCTGTCTTTGTTTAAACAAATGTTACAGGTACAAAATATTTTTGGTTTATTTGGTATTGATTTTGTAATCAAAACAGCTGATGGAAAAACATTAAATGACAATTTACTTAAAAATATTAACAATGAAACAATTGTAGTTCAAAAGTATAGTTCTTTTGAAACCTTTAAGATTCACCAACAAAAATCACCTTTTACCCAGTAAGTTTTTTTTTTAAATATTTTGTTGTATTTTTTTTTTTTAAACATTTTTAATATTTATATACATTATTTAAAATTTTATTTTATTCAATTTGTTTTTAATTGCTTAGATTCTAAATGTAATTTAACTATTATTATCAATTCTCTTTAATATTCATATTTATTTAGGTTTATAAATGCCAAATTTGGATCAGAAACTGGAACAGTGTTGCTTCATGAAGGTGATGATAAAAATGATTTAAACAAGTTAAAACCGAAAATTGCTCGTATTTTCAACTTGAAAATAAACCAAATCAAACTAATACAAGAAAATAATGTTATCATTACACAAATGGAATAATGAACTATTTTTTAAATGTGTTCATACTTTTTAATATCAATATAAATATGATTTAAAAATTATTCAATTAAGTATATTTTATTTTATGTCTTCATCCTAAAGTCATTCATATCTAAATTATATGCATTTTTACATTTTTATTTATTTTAAAAATATATTGTAAAAAACTATTATTAAAATGTGTGTAGATTAAAATGTTTATATCAATCATTTATGAGACCTGTATCAATAATTATTATCAAAAGAGTTCCGTGATTTAAACAATAAAAACTTATAAAAAATTAATATTAATTATGTTTATCGTTAGAATGTGAGTTATAAATTGAACAAATATAACCAATCAAATTTTATGTTAATAGTGATACATGTTGAAATTTATATTAACTAAATTTTAAAGATGAGCTCTATATAAAATCAATTTTACCTAAATATACTTACAGAACTAAAAAATGTTTATTTTAGCTAAGATGTGTAAGAATTTACAAATATTTTTAGTTTTTTTTTTTTTTTTTTGTTAGTATACAATTGTTGATTTGTTTTTTATTTCATGTAATTCAAGATAATGCCGGAATTCTTATATCAAAAAAAAATTGAATTGTTTGATTAATGGCTTATACAATAATTATATTGAGGATTTTTTTTAAATGTCGCTTATTTACTTTATAAGAGCATTCAATAATCTTAAATTGTATGTTATGTTTTCAATTAACACAAATATTAACTGCATTCTGCTGTAGCTATCTAGTTTATTAAAATGTATGAACCTTCATCCTTTTCTGTAAAATTTTTTTATGATTTTAATAGATGTGGTTCGTGTATATGAAATACTATCTAAAATATACAAAAGATTTTGATGGACAATTTTTTTTTCAATGTTATTTTCATGTTTTAAAATTTGAATAATCATTTTATGTACCATATTTTTTAATACTTGAATTGTAATAGATCCCCATTATTTTTAGATTTAATTTTGAAAGTTGTAACATGGTAATATAGTTTTTTCGATTTTTTTGTTACAATTTATGGTTTTGATAACAATTAACAATTTAATTTAATTTAAAATACCTACATGCAAAATTAATACTATCATTTATTCAGTATAATATTGAGCTTGATTAAATTTGAAATTCTATTTTTATTTACAAATTTACAATAAAATAACTACCAACAAAAAATATTTATATTCTCGTTAGTTGGTGAATTTTTTTATTACTCTACATAAATCGTAACGGTTCTTTTTTAACACCAAATTATTGGAAGTATGCCATTTAATATTGCCCAACTTTTTATTAGAAACCTTCCCACACTTTTCTTTTCTTTAATATTAATATGCTGCGTGTGGTTCTCTGTCAGCGTCAAGGCGTTTCGACGTAGGTAGAGTGAAATTCATCATTTAACTTTTATAAAAATAACAATGTTTATAATGAGATTCAATGTAGGTAACTACTTAGTACATATTTACATGTATATATTAGTACATTTTTATACTAGACAAATATATATAGATTAGTACAAAGTACGATTATAGAAATGTACAAGAACAATAAAATTAACTTGATTTTAACACGGACTTCGTTCGATGATAAATTCAGGTGTCCTACCTGTGATAAGTAAAGATTAATTTTTTTATCAATAGGTATGTATATTATTTTGACTTACCTCTGTAATACAATGTAATAACAGTATTGCTTAAGAGTACGCCACATCACCAGTAATAATTTATCCTGCATTAAAACGGTTTTCGGACGCTTCTCAGACCCGCAGTAGCCTTACCAATTTTTTGTTACCATACATATTAAAGAAATGTAGGTATGCATAATACATCAAGGTACTTTTATTTATTTATTTTTTTTTTTATTACTTTTTGAGACAATTCAAATGATTCACTCATACGGATTAATTTTTTTCTTCTTTTTTATATTTTATTAAAAATATAAAAACGCTACGACACAGATAAAAAGTTCTCTTCTATGTGGTGTGAACATTGAGTGAATCTATTGTAAATAATGTACTCGTAAATTTGTTCCGCGCGAAATCATTTTTTTCTATAATCTCATTACCACTCAACGACCATTATTGATACTAACACGGTACTACTTGTCTTGTAAAACACTTTGAATAAAGTATTAAAATATAGGTATTGAAGATTAAACGTTTAAATTCTCAATATTTCATTAACCGCTTTGAATAACAATTGAGTGCTTGTATACTAAAATTGATATACCGTGGTATACCTACTACATTATTTGTAGAATCACTGAAGAATAATGATACAGCTTTTGGGTACTTAATGAAAAGTTTTAAGAGATTAATCCTATACAATGCTTGCTATATTTATTCAATTAGGTAATCATAATACATATTTTTATTTTTAAATCGTAGAAACTAAATTTCTATCTATTATACCTGTGGATATTGAATACCTATATTATATGGATATGTACTCGAAAACAATGATCAACAAAAATTCGTTAATACCTTTATAGCCACTTATCTAACATTCAGTCACGTTATGTTAAGACTTCATGAACTATGCCTAAAAATAAAGGTAAGTACCAATATCAATATTTATACCTATATACAAATTACAGCAATCAAACAAATATGTCTAGTATGGTCGACTTAATACGTTTTTATGTGGAATATATAAATAACGATTGGTTTCGTTAAAACATTTCGGACACAATACATTTACATATTGCATTTGAAATCGTTGAGCTGTTAGAAATATTTTTATTACACCGACGTAAGGTAGCGGTAATAATAATGTACGTAGTATAATAATAATATTGTATATTGTACCTATAATAGGTACTAATAAAATATTATAATATATTCGGCTACCAGCCCCCTAGTTGATATGCTTTTGTATTGTCAATCGCAATTTTATTATTTTGTTTTAATCAATATGCTAACACAGAGCTGAATCTGTCCAAATCCAAAGTAACTTAAATGGGGGAAAAAAATAAGACAAATAAATAGATAGGTAATAAAAAGAATAACAACACGTAAATATCTACTATTGTATTACTATTCTTGTACCTACGAATGCTTTATACGCACGTGCGTGTAGTAGGCACCTGTGTATCGATGACTTATTAACATAATGACTTAATTATTTTTATATTTTATGTAAACGAACTCGATCGAGGTTATGGCTATATCACAGCGACCATAGTGTCCACACACCACTGTATCGCAGTGTTGTTGAGTATAATATTATTTTTCTTTTATTCAACTTTCGCTTCTCGTGTCTATTTAAAAATGCGATCGTCCCGCACGTTGCCAGTTATCCACTTGTCCCCCCGACTCTGCAGCCTCCTACCCCGGCCGACACGAGAAAAATCCCTCCGAACAACAACAATTGTATTTTTGAACAGACGTGTAAGATTTACGCAGTAGAAAAAAGCGGCACTCGTGCACGATATCAACACGCGTTACATAATTATAATAAAATACATTCAATTTGTTTTTCCGATCAACCGCAAGGTTTAATCATCTGTTTTTCTTTTTTTTTAGTACTCTTGACCCCGTCATTGCCGTTGTCGTTAATGGAAAATTTCATTATATTATAATATTACATCTGTAGCGTGTAAACGATATCATAATATTAGTTGGGCGTAAAAAAAAATGTTCTACAATTTATTACGAGTATATCAAAAAAACAGCTATCCGGTACCGTTTTCGAATTTATCATAAAAAAAAAAAATAAAAAAATGCCACCGGCGCCGCAACCGTTGCACTTCAGCTCGGTGTAAATAATCGTTATTTATCTCCGAATGTTTTTCGTATTTCTCGTCGTTCGTCGGGTGGGGAGAACAGGTTGTGGTACGCGTTAGTAAAAGGAGGAGTGGCAAATGCGTGCACGCTAGTTCGAGTTGTGAGTTGTGACACGAAATCACTATTCAGTATTCACTATTCAGTATTCACATCTTAAGTAAATACTTACGGTCGCACACGTGCGTACACTCGGATTGTCATCTGCTCGTTTAACATGTGTCCGTGTAATGTTCGATGTCCGTCGCACAAGTAAAATCCATCATCTAATGCTGCAGTAATACACTAATATACATTATTGTTATACGAGAAGTGAGTTTTCGACCATATTATCCACATTACTTTATTTATATTATGACTATAACTTATAAAACGTATAATAATATACCTACTTGTGTAACACATTAATACCATTTAGTACCTATTTATGGCGTGTGTATCTATAAGCAATGAGCATTGACCAATACCCGTGTAATAATATTCACAGCGATTCATCGTCTCGAACAAACTTAACAATATTGCGACTAAATAAGTAGTTTTTTAGATAAGTATCTCCTATCCTACGTGGGTTTTGGTTTGATTTGGAATTACTTAGCGTATTATTATTCATGATCTATTTTATTATATTATAATTAATATATTTTTTATTACGCCTGCGTATTATATAATGATACTATATGAACATTGTATACATATATAATCGGCTGACAATCGTCTTATGTGCTTGTATCATAATATTCATATAACACGCACGTAGCGCGGACTGTATTTTAATATTAATCGAATACATAACACAAAACTAAACATTTGGTCATCGTTTACATCATGATGTACAAATTTGTTGTTTATTAAATTTAAATGTTCCGTAACCAATATCTTAAAACGACCACAGGATTTCTTAGGTTATATATTTTTTAAGATTTTAAGAACAATATTTATAACGACTGTTTTTTGTTTTGTTTAATGTGGAAATTTTTATAGATTTTACAAAATATAATATGTCGAGTAATATGTACACATTGTACATACGTCTGTACCATATTGATTAATGATTAAGATGTTAAGTTATAAGTTTGAAATTACGACAAGAGTAATTGCTTATTGTTATATATATATATGTTATTATATATATTACACCCGCCCGTACATAGATGATTAATTTATTTTATTGTGTACTACCTATAAAAAAATGTGCTACCTATTCTTTCTTTTTTTTTTATGTTTAAAAATTGAAATAGCTATAATATTATGTTTGCAAGTTAGGAACTATTTAATACCTACTTTACCAGTTTGAAGATCATAATATATAGGTACCTAACTATTATTTCGTTTTTATTGATTTAGTCTCCCAATTAATTATTATTACTTGATATTTCTTTATGAACCATGTATTATTATGATCACTAATAAAATTAGGTAGTGAATTTTGGATCAGCATAATAAAATAACGATTCAAGAGTATATCAATATAAATTCAAAAGATTTTTTAGTTCATATTATATATTATTAGATAGGTACATAAATAAATATTTAAATTCTTTTTTAAACGTAAGTAATTAGACTAATGATTTAATTTCTATAATATAATGTGTATTATATTAGCTTACTGGAAATGAACAACTTTATAAATTAGACGTTAAGTAATATAAACTATTTAGATCCATCCACAAATTCCCCGAAAAATTCACTAAAAAAATTTATCCAACAAGTGTTTTTTAAATAAATTTAAATGTACCAACTAATGCATTTTAACATTTTAAATTTAAAATTGCTTAAAATATACTTTTTAATTAATTGCAAGTATATATTTTTCTAGATAAAATATCTACTATGAGTTTATATCGCCCATTATACATCTCATTTAAATATGATTTTTTTATATCTTATACTAATCTATTTAATTTTTTAAATCAAATATTTTTTTTTTTTATTCAACTTAAAAATACTTATAATAAAATGTTTGGTAGATTATATATTTAATCTCTTTTTGTGTTAAACTCTTCTTTTATAATAGACATTATTGCATTATTATTTTTTGATAACTTATACTGAAGGACATATTAATAAAATTTTATACCTAACGCTTATTAAATTTTTGTATGTATAGTATGATGGGTTAACAGATTCGTAGAAATAAACGAAACTTAATTGGTCGAACACTGCAACTCCCACAGTTCTAACTTTTAGAGGATTATGATATACCCTGATCTATTTCTGTCCACAATCATCTGAAAATATTATTATAATAATACGGTTTTGCGTATTTTGGATACTAAGGTCTGTAAATACTATAAATACATATAATATATTGTACACTTACGAATTATCTTAAAATACACAAGAGAAAAACTAAGAACTCTATAATTTATAATGTATACATAATATTGAGAAATACGAATATTATTTTTATTTTGACTTAATTCTTATACTCTATATTATATTAATAAATTAATACATCAATAATAATATATTGAATTTATGATTGATTCTATAAAATATATTGCGTAATTCTATATTATTTTAATAACGTGTAGATACCTATATAAATATTAGTTATGATATATTTAAATATTATTTTATAAAAATGTTAGTTTTTTAGATCTCGATAACTTATAGGTACAAATGTACAATGAAATAAAATAACAAAATTAATTTATACCAAATTTTATAATACCTATGTAGGTACTTTTATACTTAATCAAAATGTTTATTATATTAGAATTTAAGTTATTATCCATATTGAATGGTTCATGATAAATTATTGAATACTAACATGTGAAATTAAAAATTATATTACAATAAAATATAAAAAAGTATATTCATCACATTTTTCGTGGATTCTAATTTTAATTGAAAAAATAATTAATCTCGAAATTCCACTAATACATGGACGGACGTCTGAGCAAAACAACTTTAAATAATTAATGTAAATAACACACTCTATTCTTTAAAAAAGGTAAATATAGAGGCTACAATATATAAAGGTATTTAATATTTTAATTTAATTTTTATGATAAATCGTGTTTTATATTTGTACTAAAAGGCAATTCTTAATAATTTCTTATTTAATATAAACATAATAGTTATGCAACCAACCATTAAAAAATATTCAGAGGTATGAATTCAATTATAGTTTGATATACTACATTGAATAAAGTAATCTTTATGTATAGTAAAAATGTATGGAGACTTATAGTAATATATTTTATTTTAATTATCTAAAACCCATAGCATTACAATATTTCCAAGTAATTTTGAAGAAATAATTGTATCTTGAGCATAAAGGACTTTGATTTAAATTGTTGTTATTCAATACCTACCGAAAAATTAACGTAATACGTAAGTAGGTATCTAATATTAAGCTAATGTAAATATGAAGTATTTATATTATCTATATTATGCACTTAAAAATTCGTGAAAAATGTTGTTTTATGGATTATATTTTTATGTTTTATCTACTATACTTAAAAGAGATTGGTACTAATCATAGACATAATATTTTAAATTTAGAATACAAAATAAAATTATTCGTAAACATTTTGTTTGTAATTTAAATACAGAAGTTAATAACCGTAATACGATAACTAAAATAATCTAAATTTTTTATTTTGTTTGTTTCTATGTAATTTTGCATTTTTCAATTTATATATAAAAGATAATATTATTGTAATAGCATTTAAATTAATTTTTAATTTTATATTCAAATTTTTATAACTCAATTAGATATATTTTTAAATTATCACGCATTTTAATTAAAATGTAAAACATATAAAATAATTATTAATCAATTAACAAATTGATAAGTGAAAAATGTTTCAAATGTTTTTTACGTTTTAACTTACAATTTTATTTTTTATATGGACGATAAATAAAGTAATTGAAAATATTTTTTAAGTATAAAAACATTTCATAACTATTTCAATTAAAAAATTGTTATTTATAATGGGTTCAATAATATATTAAAATTTACAGTGCTTATTTTTATATTTATTGCAATGCCCGGTGAATTTTAATTTATTATTTATATAATATATTTATATTATATTATATTATATGAATTTAATTAGCCATGTGTATCAATGTCCTATTATAATATCTAAAGAGCTATCGAACGATCAAGTTTATCTAATTATTGTTAATAAACAAAATATGTGATTATTATATTTATGTTGTTTATATTACTACTGTAATTAACTAATACCTGCATCCTATCAATTAAGGTTTGAATGCTATCAGAAATCACTAATTAATGTTAAAAGAACTGTATGAATAAATTACATATAATTCTATAAAATTCTCAGTTACTATTATTTTATTAAATAACGTGTATAGGTATGTGTAATATATACTATAATGTAATTAATTAAATATTAATGTTAATATTATGACAATTGTTATTCGAAGACAGGATACAGTCATTTTTATTTATTTAGAATAAATAATAAGTAACTGCAATATTATTATATAGAATGTCATAAATACAAATACAATCAGAGTATTTCATAATCATTTAGTGTAATATTAAAGTAGTTTGTTGGTAGGTACATTGTACCATAAAATAATGAATAAATAATATGTAATTTAAAAACTTTCATTTGGCGTGCCCTTTTAATATTATACATACAAAACTTCTCTGGCGATGAACATGTGTTTTTATACAATAATATATATATACGGCCAACGTATAAATATATAAAACAACAGGACTTTTTTATATTTCTGACGACATTATCGAACTTTTTTATTTGAGTGAAGTGGACGGAAGGGCACACATTGTATTTCGATGTTTTGGTTTTGTCTAAACATTTGAATAATTTCCCCCTTTGCTGCTAAATTATACAGCGTCAAATGATATCATTTTCTGTGAAAGAAAAACACATTTATTTCAATGTACCAGTTATTTGGTAAGACGTTTTGATAATTAAAAGTTTTTTATTTTGTTTTCACAAGCGAAGACGGGTGCTTGGATATTTAGTTCAGTTAGTGTTACCTTATCGGATATGATAATAGTCATATACATATAAGTAAGCAGAATTTGGGAAATGATTCAATTACAATAATTCTTATACTAAACAAGATAACCGTTCAAGGGTATCTTTACCTTTTACTCATAAGCTACGTAGAATCAAGTGTTTTAGGCACCATAATAATGTATTTTCATAAGGGACTGGAATTTGTTATTTAGGCATATTCCATCCTCAATGCGATTTTACAAAGCTAGGCGCAACAACAAGTCTATAATTATCTGCAGATAATATACTGCTTATGTTTTATATTATTTTTACATAGTATATAGCAATACCTATGCAAGTTACGGTGTTACCTACCTAATAAACCCTATATGCTTCCACTTGCCGCATAATCGAGTTGAAGCGTCATCACTATATTACAATATTTTAATAATATAATATAATATAATGAGATGGATGGATTGTTTTTCATATTGTTCAATGTTCATATCTATTTTTTATACTCGTCATGTATATGAATAGATTTAACTTATTTTGCATTTTAGTTTTGTTTTTGTACCCACCAAATACGATATATGTTATATATTATATTCGTATATTTCGTAATATAAATTTTTAAAAACCACGTTGTTTGAACTGCAGCATTATAAACTAACTATATAGTGAGTATGTTTTTGTAGGGATTGTGTAGATAATAGAGTTTAAGAACATTTTACGTAGGGAAATAAATTAAAAACCAGTTATGGTCTTCAAAAACAAGGTGGGGCAGCTGTGTAATAACAATGAAGATATTCACATATTTATTAACAGTTCTTTTAATTTAAGCATTTAAAAAAAATATGTATACATTTAACTTATAGCCTGTACATAATATTACTCTATGTGCATTGTACCCTGATTATTGTACAAAAATAAAGTTAACTATAAAGCAGTATCGTACTATTGTATTGTATGCATCACAAATCTTCATTGATAATAAGCTCGTTATTATGGTATTAATGTATATAAAAAATACGTAATGTAATCTTTATAAATTTCATCAAATTACTAGTTTGTACTATATAGGCGTTACATTATTTTGGTCACTATCCATTTCATCGTAAACCGTGATTATATTCGTTCACGATTTAAGTTTCAATGCAGGTAATCTTGTATTGAAACAAATTTTATGTTTTTACTCGAGTAGGTACAGTAAACGTTTGTTCGTCACACTTTATCATTTTATTTTTGTTCACAATATAATAATATGGTGTTCTGCACATAATAATAATAACATATATATTTTGGAAACCGTATTTGAATTACATATATTTATACATTGTATCATATATAGATACAATCGAATTGTGATTTACGTACCACCTTATGTCCTTATACTTCTTATCTGTCCTACTTAAAAACCTCAACTCTTTTATCAATTCAATTGATGGTTTATTTGTTCAAGAAAAACGTTCAATAAATTGTACATCAATAATGTCTCTTTTATATTACTTGTATTGTATTAAAAAAACTAAGTTTAAAATTTAGACACTTGAAAAAAAATTAAAAATAGGCTATAATTGATGCGAATATATGTTTTCTATAAAATGGATAAGTTGCTTACTTATTATACTACTTATCAAGTATAATACATATATATTAACATTTCAGCCCAATAAATATAGGGATATTTATAATTTAAGTATTGTAATTTAAAAAAAATTTTAACAAAAATGACACTAAATTAAAATCAAAATACATTTACTAGTATTAAATGTAGTAACTAGTAGTAACTGGTGTGTTATTTTAAAGTAATAAATAATATGCGACTGTATTTTATATTTATTATTTATACCTAAAAATAACAAAAATTATATAATTAAATCATTTTATTGGAGTATTCTACATAGTCTTGCATTCATTTAATCGTTTTAATAGTTATTGTAAAATTGTTTTAGAAAAAAAAAAACCTTTTATTACTTATAAGTAAAATAATATTATTATTTATATATAAAAACAATTGTACTTATAGCTGACTATACCTAACTAAGATAATAATAATATATATTATTATAATATATACGAGTAACTAATACACAGATTATAAAAATTTTATAATTTATTGCATGAGATAGATAAAAATAATCTATCATTAGGGTTTAACATAATTGTCTAGAATTTTAGATAAAACACTAATATTATTAATTAAACATATATTATAATATGTCTCGTACCTTTTTAGGAAATTATATTTTTATTAAATGTTTTATATGTTGTTTTCACTGTATTGGAAAAATAGTAGCTTAATATATTATATTGTATGTGTAAAATATAGTATTTAGGAGTAAAGACCTGATTAATAAAAATTACTTCGAAAATATACCCTTTAGGTATAAGCCAGTTATCGTAAATTAAGGCAGATGTATAATGTTTAAAATTCTTTACATGGTCCTTACGACCCTATCATTTACATTTTAGGTAGATTACTATATATATATATATATATATATATATATATAGTAAATACTATATATATACTTAATCTTCTAAAATTTAATACATGGTTATATTTCTTTGGATTTCTTGTTAGAAAGAATTATGTAAATAAAATATACGACATATATATAGTCAAACAAATAATTCTTGATTGTCCCATTGTCCATTAGCCATACTAATTTAAACGTATACACTAACTTAATCGTTCTAAATATTTACTCGACAGATGCAAGTACAGATTTATATTTTAGATAGAACTGGGGTTTACTACATTGGTGAGAAATTCCTATTTATTTTGTTCAAAAATATTCGGTATGTCGTATGTGTACAAAATAAAAATCAACTTAAAAATATACATATGATATATATTATGTGAACAAGTTGTCGAGTAAGCATTCATAAAAATGATATACCCACTCAAAAATTAGTTCAAATAATAATAATAAAAATCAAATGAACATAATTAATTTTAAAACATAAATGTATAACCACTATTAGGAAAAGGAATGTAGACTAGAGTATACATACATAATAACTAATTATTAATGTGTGTCGATAAAAAGTGATTAGGTACAATTTTTATTTCTTTGAACAGGAAAAAAATCAATGATAAAAAAATAAATGCTAAACGCGAAATAACGTATTTTGTCACGTAAATTAGCAAATTAGTAATTTTTTTTAGTCAATTTATTGATTCCTACAGTTATTAATGAAATTTCAATTATGGCCAATCAATATCATTGCGGTGCTGAGTTAAGAATTAATCGATCGAACGCTTTCAAAATCCTGTGTACATTTGATTAACACAATTTTCGGTACAGTAAATGAAGTAAAAACTAAAATTATTTAACTAAAATCAGATTTTATTAGATCTTGTGACACAAATGAAGCTTGCTTGAAATAAAATTTTATATATTTAAGTTACAATAATATTATATGCATTTATATTTTACTATAACGCAATTCAATATGCATATTGTTCATGATAAATGTCGACTAAAGTCATTATTTTATGCAATAAAATTTATGATAACAGCTATTATTATGAATATTAAAACGTACAAAATAATATATTTAGTCATTTAAGTATAATGTAGTATAGACGCAATAGGTACTAATTATATTGCTTGTATGACTTTATAAAAACTGATAGAAGTTAACAAAATTAAATTGTTTTGGTTGTGTTTTATTATATTTTACTATGCTAAATACTAACTAATGATTATTTTACTTTCATAGCTTCATATATATATATTACAACAACAAACAGATAATTTTGTTAGATAAGCATATGATATGTGCTTATAATTTATCCATTAGTCGTCTAAATGATATACACAAGTACCTACTCTTTAAAACCAATATATTAAAAAGCCGATTGTAATAATAAGTTATATTATCATAGTATTCTTGTCATCAACTAATTCAACATATTATTTAAACTTTGAAGGTCATCGTTTGCCCAGAATGTTATTGAATATTATTAATAATATTTTTAATATTTTACTATTTTTTTTTTTTTATAATTGTTACTATTTTGAACAAAACAATTATTTTATTATTTAATCTGAGTAAAAAATACATAGGTAAAATTAAAATTTATATCAATTTATTTTATCTTGTTTAAAATATGACTTATCACGTATGAATGTTTATTTATTATAATAATACAAGCCCACATTATAATAATATAATTTAAAAAAAACATTACATTAGGTATTATAAATGCCTTTTAAGATTTAAATAATGTATGGCTTAAAAATGTATAAATAAATATCTTTTAAAAATTTAAAAATAAAAAGAACAAAAAATACATTAATATAATCGTTTATTTTAAATATTATTATCAGTATTAAAACACACATCTTACAATTTCTATATTTTACTCTCGAGTGTATGAATTTTCTCTTTTTCCTTACATTTTAAATTAATATATCAATATATGTAAACAAATACCCAAACCTGTTGTTTTCTGATCGGAACTAAGAAGATATTTTGTGGCATGCATTTTCTGTTTGATTTTAAGAAAAATAATTTGTGAGGATATAAAATCCTTGCTATATATCCATTATAAAATGTCAAATTGAACACAATAGATAATTATTTGATTTTTATGATAATTATTTAACGATGGTTTATAGTTAATTTAAAAACACGACTAAACTAATAAGTATTATAATATTATAATTTATAAATGGTACCTATATTATTTTAATTTTTCAATTAGTTTGAAAAACATATTTTAATAAATTTCATGGGTTTACAACACGTCGACACACATAGCATTTGTGATATCAAAATCTTAACTGGTTTTATGTAAGCATTTATGACTGATCAAAATAGTTGTATGAATACAATGATTTATCACCACTTTTGTGTAAATGAAAAATAATAATATGGGTTGCACTAAATCTCCGTGTAATGTCCGTTATCTATTTTTTTAAGTTAAAGAATCAATGCTCAAAATTTAAAATTAATAACTACTTAAATTTCGAGAATAAACAAACTTCTTACTATGAGAACATTTTATGAATGATTTTGGAGTATATTGTACGATGTTTTAAACAAGTTAAAACTAAAATATAATAAGAGGACTATTGACTATTATATAGTTCAAGAATCTATATTTAATAATTTTATTCGTGTACGTAGGTCAGAAGTCGGAGTGTTATCATTAGATTGATAAATTCTTCACTTAAATAATGTTTCAGCAATACCTACCTATTCAATATTTTTGTATTTTTATTGTGTATACTCTGGTAGAACAATGAATGGTTGAAAAGTTAACTTTCTGATCAACCATAAGATACATGTGTCTTAATGCCTAACTGTAAGCTTGTACCACAACATTCCATATAGTTATTAATTGAAATAATACGCCTAAATTATAAAATGTGTTGTATAATTTCTTTAAGATTTTAAAATTATAATACTATGTAGATTTTGCAAATGGATAAACACCTACCTATGTTGAATGTTTGACTATTTTTTTTTCTAAAACATACCCATTTATTGTCTGTAAGTAATTCGATTAGACTTCTGTGAATAAATTAAAATTTTTCCTGGAGTTAACTCGATCAATAGACTTATGTGCTTATGCCAGTATTTATTTTATGCTCACTTGGTTCTTATAAAGTTAAAATTTTTAGTGTGGAATTTTATACGATATCGGGAAATACTGAAAAAGTGTATGAACTTAATAATATATAATATATACAGGTAAAATATAATTTTGGCGATAAATTATAATACCCATTCGTCAGCATGTTATAACTACGTATGCGCGACGTGCAAAAATGTAAGCGTTGTTATTTAGCAATTTAGTATTTGTCATTCAATCACTAAATAAATGATACACTCATCATATTCGAACATCAAATACTTCAAATACTGATAATTTTGAATCGCTCAACTCTTAAGAGCTGTCTGTATGTATCCTATCAAAATACTTCGACGTGTACCTATTATTTATTAATATTAGGTATGTTTCTGTCCATGTTTATTACCAGTTTGCAGAAAACTGTAAATAATAGTCGAGTTATTCGACACATCAAATATTTTCTAGCAAGAAGTACTTTCAATAGACGATTTCATAAAAGTCTGCGGTAATCTTGTCGTTGTGTGTCGAGTATTATATTTAGTATCATAAATCTATAATTAGTATTGTTGGTCAGCTAGCATTATGACTGTAAATATAATGTGTATCAAACCTCGCATGCTATTTTATCTAGTTTCAAATATCCAAATCTTATTATTTTTAAAAGTATTAGAAATTGTTCATTACCTATTGTTAGACTCTTTCACAAATGTATTTATTTCACGAATAAGTACATCTTTAGATATAATAATCATTTTTAGATTCTGAGCGGAACGACCGAGTTTATTGGTTGTACAATAATTTGGACTTTTTATGGGGTTTTTCGAAAACATATTTTGTAGCAGTAATAAGATTCAATGTTGTTTCATCATGGAGTACCACTTCTATATTAAATAATAGATTGAAAATTGAATTGTATACTTTAAGAAGGTAATTTTAAAAATTTACCAGTAACTAAATTATCATAAAAAACGGTAAATACGTTCTTATAAACCATAAATTACTTACTGTTCCTATCCAAAGCTTATGGCCTTAGTTGCCGGGCTTAAAATAAGATCAATAAAAAAAAAAAAGTAAAATAAAAACAATAAATATGAAGATGTTGAAGTATTCATTTATTTAATTCATTTTTTTAGGTAAACAGAACTTCACAAAGAATTAAACTTTCAAATACAATTATTAACAAATTTCTATACAATACGCCTCTTTCAGTAGGTACCTCATATCCTAAAATCTTTGTACTCATCTCTTTTGTTTTATGTTGATTATATTTTATTCAAACATTGGTTATTTAATTTTTAAAAAAAATGTGTACTTAATACATATATTTTCAATTTAATCTACTCATATTTTTGGTAAACATACTTATTTAAAAACTTTCATACTATTTAAATTGAAAAAATTATTAATCGTTTGAAATACACATTTTTTTTTTTAAACCGATACTTAAAATTATAATGTATTCTTATTTTCTATTGTATTATATTTATATATGATATATATAATAGTATAAAATACTCATCTGATTATTTACAATTTGACATTTTTTTGTTTCAGCGGCTTTAAAATGTCAGTCAAAAAAGTGCTTCGTATTTTTAATCCTCATGCAGTCCATACAGTCATTTTACTAACATTAAGTTATTTCTTAGTGCAACTAGTTTTCAGTCATGTATCGCATTCACTCACCTTGCTCGTCGACTCGTACCACATGCTATGCAAACTTATATACTTTTTTGGATCTGTACTATGTATTAAGGTAAAGACTAAGTACATACTATTATATTAATGGTTTAACTATTCATATTTAATAGTATAATAAAATGGATATATATAATACACAGCAATTAACAAGTAATTTTGTGTGTGATATTACAGAAAAACGATTATGAAGAGATGTGCTCAAATGAAGGTTGCGTGGAAAAAATCCTAAAAGTGGAGAACGATTCACCTAAGTTCAACTTGGCAGTATCCAAGTCTGGCCAATTATCGTCTTCCAGTGTGAATATTGCCCATTATTCATTGGGGATTCGTAATATTTTTATCGCCATTATTTTTTTCAACTTCTACAGTGCGTACATCGTCTTCCCGAGAAGAAGTTAAAGAACACATTCGGATGGGCAAGGATCGAAGTAGTCTTAATGCTCGGCGGTTGCGTGTTTTTGGCGTCTCTTAGTTTCTCCTTGGTGGTCGAAGCCATTCAAACTCTCATACACATCGATCATCAAGATCCAATGCATCAACCGATATCAGTGTTCATTATCGGTGTTGTTGGTATACTCATCCACGGACTCTGTTGCTTATTGCTAGGAGGTTAACAATAATTATATATAAACTAATAGATTAGACGTGCATGGTGTTTTTGTTATAGCGTTAACGCAACTAAGTGAAGCTTAGCTCCCTAAAAATATATTTTAGCGCCTAAATATTTTTTATATTTTTAAACTATATTTATTTGTAGCGTTCTAATAGTACAGGCCCGCCACCAATAATTTATACTTAGTGCGCCAATGGTTTCTACTCTATACAGATAAAAAATATGCAAAATGAAACTTATTACTTCTGGAAATATAAGTGATTTATTTTATTTTATATATATTTTAAGAATATAAGTATATTATACGTCTTATTTTAAATTGTCTACAATAATATTTTAAACATTAGTTCTAAAAATATATCATATTTTTCAATAATGTAATATTTATTCAACGATGAAACAATTACCATAATATATGAATAATAATATTATCCATAATATAAATTTTACGTCGTGCTAAATGCTTAACATTTTCAATGCAGGTCCATTTGTTCAAAACGCAAGAGTTCCTGACGAAGAAAGCGCCAATGCTCTTTTAAGTTCTGGTCAATTGCTGAAAAAAAAAATACAAATTAAAAACTGTTGCTCAAGAGAAATATGTCGAGATGTAGTTGGTAGAATATTTTTGTAAAAAATAAAGGAAAATAGTAAACTTACAATAAAATAAATAAAATATTTCTATAGGTTGCACGATGGTGATGATTTGTTCTATCATCGTATTATTCACTGACCCTTGTATAGGCAAATTTGTTGATCCTGGAATTTCAATCATATCGGCTGTTATAATGCTCTATCTTAAGTATCCAAATAGTAAGTGATTTTTGACAAGTTTAAAAAGTGATTCTCTGATTCCAATTATTCGCATCAATTGCTCTAAAGTTTAGTATTATGTAATGTTTTATTTTTACATTTTAATATTTTAGTGAAAGAATCGTGTTTAATTCTTCTTCAAACCATGCCCGACCATATGAATATTGATGTAATTTGCAAAAACTTGATGAAAACATTTCCAGACATTGTAAATGTACATGAACTACACATATGGCAACTAACTGAAGATAAAATAATATCTACTGCACATATTATGTTTCTTAACCCTCAAGTAAAATGGAAATATAATGATATTTTTTATAGTATTTATACATGCAGCATTAATTTGTGTTTATGTGGATTAATTGTTTTTGATTGATCTTGTAATATTTTTTTGTTCAAGGATTATTTGCGAATAAATAAAGCGGTTGTTAACTTTTTCCACGATAATGGAATTTTAGAAGTGACTATTCAACCAGAGTTTTTCAAAGACGATCAAAATATACAAATGGTTCCAGAATATGGTATGGGACAGTGTTTGGTTCAGTGCAATAATATCGAGTGTTTCGATAGAAATTGCTGTGAACCAAATGACATTGAATCAATTCAACAATGTTAAGCTTCAAATAAAACAAATTTATAGGTAAAACGAACAGTTCACATTCCGATACAGTGATGCGAAATGTACCTATATAATTTATTCTGTTTATTTTAGAGTTGAAACAATCGTCTTGCTCACCAACAATAATTGTTGTTTGATAAATCTTTACAAATTTTTCAAAAGTAAATATTTCAAATTTGATTACCTTATAGGTACCATGTGTAAATAGGTTATATTGACCTCATTTATTATATATATATATTTATACATATATATATTTTTTTTTAATGAAAAATGCGTTCCTATGTGTACTCATTATTGTGTTACTATGAATGTATTTATACTGAATCGTTATTAATTATTGTTTAACAAGTACAAAAACGTATTTGTTTTTATTATAATTTTATTTTTGTAATATAAAATGTTATTGAAAATGACGATTACAAATTATGTTTCACTGATTGCAATATAATATTATAGTAATACATTTCACATTTAAAACTTTATTTAAGAGTACATAAGCTGCATTTTTTTCAAAAAATGTAGCTAATGATAGCTATTACATAATTTGTATTTGGTGTATGTGGTGAAAATGTAGAGGCTTTTTAGAGTTTAAGATGTACAGTAAATTATGGGAATTTGTCAAATCTATGATAAGCAGTACAATAATGTCCATACAGTTATCAACAACAATAATAATCGCTCTAATGTCTGGATAATATTTGACAATCGTAAGTATTTGTAAATACAAGTTACAAATATAATGGATTCTCACGGATGAAAAATCAAGCGGTGGAAAATATTAAAACTAATGTTAAATGGATTAAAAACAAGGATTCTGTGTATGTCTATCGCAAAGCAAGGCAGAGGCATAATCTGAGGGAGATAGTGTTTTCTCAGTTTTTTTCCTCCTAATAAATTTTTAATTTTACCCCATTATGTCCTATTAAAATACTGCAACTCGCCATCCTCACCACCACTAGGTACTATAATCCTATTATTCTCGATCGTGTATTTGTTATTAAAGACGTAGATATCTATCTCACGCCCGCGCTCTCTTTTGACCACCACTGTATTTATATTACAATCGATAGAGCGCTCAATATATTAGTATTTGTTAAACGTAATACCATCAATTTCTCACCTAGCTCTTGTCTCTGCTTTTTTTATTTATCATTACTTTCTTTCTATCTTAGAATATGGGGTAGTGGTGTACTGGTATGGCATCTATACTCGGCGGGTGATGAACTAAAATTAGAACGAGTATAAAAACAGATTTATTTCATATGCTGCCTTAATATTAAAAATCAAACATCCTATTCACAATTACTCACTTATTTCCTCCGCCTTTCGAATCCCTACTTAAGCTTCTTGGCGCATTTAGGCTGACCATCATTGCATCACTTCACTTCTTGAGAGATCACTTAAATCATACCCAATGTTCTCTCTTCTACCAAAGGACGGATCCAACATGTATTTACGGTCGAGGCACTTTAAAGGAAAAATTATATAATATAGATATAGCCCCCCCCCTAATACAAAAATGTTTAATATTTTTTTCCAACGGGGGTGGCACTTGCCTCCAGTCCTCCCCTGGATCCTACTTCATTCCGTGTGCTTACCCATTCTATTAGAAATTACTCCCTTTTTCAATTGCCGTACCTACCACCGTACTTCATATGGGTAAATGGGTTCAACACCCATTGCAAAAATGTTACGGAGTCTCAATTCAGTTTATTCTTTGTCACTTTTTTCGCAATAAATGTTGTAATTAATATTATTATTTATCAGTTAAATTGTAATGTTACATTTAGAACAATCAAATCACGGTTTTTAAATTAATACCTGCTATAATGTAAACAAATAAAATATATAAATAAATATTACTTAGAGCAAGAATTTACTCTAAGTTATGCCGATGTAGAAATACTAGAAATATACCTATAGTAAAGTTTATTGATTGAGATCAATCGATTCATCAGCGTTTTTCTCTAACATTTTGTTTTTTTTTTTCATTTCTATTTTTTTTATATAACCGTGGTGTTTATAGTCTTTATAATTACTTCTTCAGATCAATCGTTACGATTTACGTTGGAAATATAATATATCTAATAAGTTCCTATGTTGCGCATGTGTTAAACGAAAACAGAATTTCACCGTTTTCAAAATATTTATATAACTAAAACGCGCCATCAATAGGTTATCACAGAATATTAACACCTAACGAATTACACGTAGGCGATTCAATTTTTAATATTAAATAATTATAGTTTAATATTACTTATAGATTAATAAACGTTTTATAACTGAGCAATTATGTTTGTTAAAGATGTTAAGTATTAGTGTCTACTGTCTAGTGATAACGGTAGTTAGTCAAATGTATTATCTGCAGACTACAAAACTATTAAAATTTTTTAAACATATTATAACAAAAAAAAATAAATAAATCTGTTAAAAAAAGGTTAAAAGGAGCCGATTGCCTCTACCTCAAATCCACCAGATACAGCTCGCTACTATATTAAATGAGTTAAACCCTTGTGGTGATTGATGAAAAGATTGTATAATCTGAGTTATCGTGTTATTAAGTCGAAAATTACTACTGCACCTACCTATAATGATAAATATTATGATTCTAATGTTAATAATTTAAAAACATCAAGGGTTTGTTCGATAGACTTATTAATTTAAACTATAGTACGCTGACAAATAAATAACATATAATAATGCTAGAAAATAAAAAAAAATATATAGGTATGTAGGATGACGTTACCCATTTAAAATTATGTACTTCGTCAGGAAATAAGGGACCGATGTCAAGAAAGCACTAACAGGCCTGACTGCGAATCTTCTTGATGGCTCATCCGGCTTATTATAGGCACCTATAGACTATAGGTTAGTGTTGCTGGAATTCTGGAAAGTTATTCCCATATAGGTATTTAATATTAACATATTTACTATGGGTATGGGAACACATGACTCATAAAACATACCTCTGTTGATCGTGATTTCATGTATTCCATCCGTTTTAAAATGTATTGCTTATTTTTTAGACAGTGTCGACTATCGATATAATATTATATACATGGCGAATGACGGGGCATCGTCTGAGAGCATCCGGTTATCTACATCGTACTTTTTTAATAGCCCACGTCCGTCTGTAATAATAAATACCTACCAGTATACCACTCATAGTGTTGTTATTATTATATGATATTATATTCCGAGGACGAATATAGGTATTTGTAGCCGTGATCGGCGTGATGCCAAGTGCGCCTGCAGTAAAATTCACATTTTATATTAATTTATATTAGATCGGTTAGCAAAAAAAGAAAGTGAATTCATTAAGACGATATGAAAATATTCCAAGCTCAACAGGTTGATACCTATTACCTAAATTCAATAATAAAAAAAAAAAAAACAAACAAACTACATAATATTAGTATAAAATAATGTTGTAGTTAATATAGTTATTATGTTTGATATAAATGCTTATTTATTTTTAAATGAATAGGTTAATAGTGAAATATTTTTTAATATTGTGAAGGGTGTGTAATTTTTTTTTTTAATAAAATACATTTTTGTCTTTTTAAACAGTTTTAATGGATTTCCACGCCACAAGGGCGTATTAAGTTTGTCATATTTTTTAAATATATCAAATGTTACCGCAGAGTCACAAAAAATATAATAATATATTAGCTATAGCCTATAAGTTACTTATCACTGCGTCAAGCCACGCGCCGCTCATTCATGAGCGTCTAAACGATCCAATGCAGCATGTTGATACTTCTAAATGCATAATAAGCTGCAATTATCAGTCACCCACCCGCCAAATTCGAGTCATAAAAAATATAATTTACTAATTTATAATTATCTTGTACTCGGTGAATTAAAATATAACGGTACTTTCGGCTACAACCAAGACATTTATTTTGTAAATATTTATTAGATAAGTATAGGTAATAGGTATGAGTGTATGACATTAAAGTAGTCTAATCAAATAAACTATTATTTTTTTTTGTTTATGTAGTAAAATGAGGCTGGAGTCAAAAAAACAGAAGTAAATTGTATAGATAAAATTAAATGACATAACGGCGGGTATAAAAAAAAGTTTCAAAAAGTTTTTAAAATATTTACTGATATTCCTAGTGGTGCAGTCAGGAGCACCCCACACTTCAATTACCTTTCTATTTAATATTAAATTTTAAAAATAATATTATAGTTGAAAGACATTTTTTATCAATTACTTAGCCAAAACAAGAAAAATAGTAAATATTAAAGTTATGTTCATATCATTATGGATTTTATTTACATATGATTCTATGAAAAAATAAATACATTTTACATTGGGGGTTTATAATATATATTTATTGTGTATATACACAACTAAACTTGGTTCTTGAATAGTTCAATAAACTAAACAACAAACCTAAGGAAAACTGTAAAAAACTTAGTTTAATTTATACTTGATCCGCGGGGACCCTTTTATTATCCTGGCTACACCACTACAGGGCACCACTACAAATTATAGATCTATAGTGCAGATGATTTTATCCCAATAATTAAAGTAAAATAGTAAAATGGTGACGTCTATTTAGAGAAACTTATTCTTTTTAAACAATATGTTTTTAACTATTTCTAGCCAAACTAGGTTAAATGATATTTTATTCAAGACAATTTATATAAAAACTACGAAAGAATTAAATTAGATATATTACTACAAATTTTAATAAAAAAAAAATTGAAAGTATTTTAACATGAATTCTATATTTATTTTTTATTTTTTAATGTCATTTTCAGAACTTAATTACATTAAATATTGGTTTGTAATATCCATAATAATAAATTTCTACCTACAGCCCTGATTTCCCAGCACGTGGTAACTAAAGGAGGTAGAGGGACATCAATGCACAAAAAATCAAATTTTACTCACTGAATCATTAAACTCAGATTCATATTAGCATCATACCTAATTATTTTTTAATCTAATCAATAAAACAAATGTGACCCTACTCATCTAATAATTTGTTTGTTTGAAAAATTATTATTTATTGTTTAACAAGTAAAAACAAATATTTATTTTTAAAATAGGTATAAAATTTATTAAAATATTATCTCTTAAATATTAACTAATATTTTATATATATAAAATAGTAACAATTTTATGATTTTTATTTGGTACAAGTGATATTAAGTATAAACACTTTATTCTGTTCAGAATTTACTATAGAATAGGGAAATTCGTCAAATCCATGACAAGCAGCACCATAACTTCCATAATTATTAACAGCAATAACTGCTCCACTAAAGTCAGGATAATATTTGGCAATCATATCTATGGCTAATTGAGCAGCATGTTTAGGAAGATAGCCTTGCTTCATTTCTTGAACTGCATGGAAACTAGTAATAAAAGAGAAACACATACAAATCAATTCACAAATTAGTTTTTAGGTCTATGCAAAAATATTAGTATTACCTTGGTAAAAATCGCATTAATATGTCTCCATCGCCTGTTGCTACAGCAGCACCAACTGTGTTCATAGCATAAGCACCTGATCCAGGAATGGGAGAGTCACCAACTCTTCTGCAGTATTTATAATATAAATTATAATAATTATAGTTAACAATATAATACTGTTTTTTTTAAAAAAAAAAAAAGCTTTGTAACTTGTATTAAAAATAATCAAAATAAACTTAATTATAATATGAGGCATATTACTTGAAACTCTAAAATCTTATTCACATTTTATAGTAATTTATATCGAATAAACTGCAATTAAAGCAATTGTTATACTTAATCAATTTTAACAAGTTAATTTATTATAATATTGAAATTAAAATATTTTTTTACATAATATAAAACGTAACAACAACTTTGTAAAAAAAATCCATTCTAACCAGTTTATAAGACTCTAAATATGTATTGTTATTAAATATTTAAATACTAATAACTAATAAGCAATAGGTCACAGAGAAGATTTATTTCTCACTACTTATAATTATAGTAGAAATATATGTTTATAAAAGGAAATATTAGCATAATTTACAATTACTTGACAATATAAATTCATAATTCAAATCTTGTAAAGTTTGTTTTAAATATGAACTAGTTTATTATAAAACATTTTAAATAAGTTCACTAACTTACATACTTTTTTTTCTAAATAAATTTGACTTATTTAAAAATTAACTTTTAAGTTTTTTATACAAAACTATACTAATAAGTATCATTAATAGACAATAGTTAATAATATTGTCAATAATAATAATTGCATAGCAGATCAGTGTCATAGAAAAATAGAAACCAGTAAAAACTAATAGCTTAGAATTCAAAAGTAAAATAAACATAGAAATAGCACTATGACCAATAGTCAAATTGTTGATTTTTAATGAACATTTATTTTTCTTATCTTATAATCAATATTCTTATTGGAATAACATAAATTAATTTAGAAGTAAAATTAACTTTTAGAATAAAATTCAAGTTCATCAAAAATATAAACTTGATTCTAAAATAATTCAGATAATTATGAACATTCATGTACATTAAATTTGTAATAGTCATTTTTGTTCATAGATTTTGAATTTTGAATTTTTTAAATTATCCATTCCTAGGTTTGCTTTATATTCTTTTCTCTAAGTAACAATAATAATTCATATTATTATATAATTCACGATGAAATATTATCTTAAGAATATCATACTTTAAAATAGTTAATTCATATTAGTTATAACATTATTCATTATAATGATACAAGTATTTTATTGTCCATACAAAATGTATCCATATTAAATTTGGTTGTTTAATACTAACATACGTACAGAAAAATTATCTATACATAAAAGATATTTTGTTTATTACTTACCCAGGTATTTTGAATTTGGCACCATTCGTAGATGTACCAGCAGCAATATTGCCTTGTTGGTCAATTGCAATAATTCCAATAGTATCATGATTTTTTATATCAACACGATTTGACTCGGGTTTTGATTGTTTAGATAAATTTGATTTGTAAGGTCCACAAGACTTCTTTGGATCTGGGTTGACATTCTACATTTAACATACATTTTTAATCAATTTAATGAGTCAACATTTTAATTACATGACAGTATTAGATAAACAACATACAGTCCAAAAGTTTGGCTGACAATTATTAGTTTTCCATTGTTTCCACGAGTTTATCGAATCAATTGTGCTGAGATTAGTCTCTTTAAAGCCCATCTGTAAAGCGAATTTAGTTGCTTCATCACCTACAAGAAGAGTATGTTTTGTGTTTTCCATCACAAGCCGTGCTACTTTAGAGGCTGATTTGATACGTTTCATATGCCCAACAGCGCCCATATTCATTGTAGCTCTATGGATTTATTATTTCAATTAAATTATTAACATTTTAAGCAAATATTGATAATATATAACTAACAAACCCATCAATAATGAGGGCATCTAAAGAAGTTTCTCCATTTTCATCAGGACTTCCACCATATCCAATAGTACCATCACATTGCTCTTGTTCACAAACTGTACATCCAGCTACAACTGCATCAATTGCAGAGCTTGTTTTATTTAATACTTCCCAACCTATAGTTGTATTTAAATAAAAACAGTATATAATGAGCATTTTATAAATCTTATTAGATTAGAGAACTATTAGCCTAATGACTGTAAGCCAAATTTTGAATTAAATGATATATTATTAATTGCTTTAAGCAAATTAATTTATACGGATATACTTAAAAATGCATAAAATATTACTAATTATAAAAAAAAAATGTATAGAACAATGAATGAAATTAAAAATAGAACATGGTTCTGTAAAAAAAAGAATCGTATAACTGTCAGCAGTTCACACGTTTGTTGCGGGATAATACCTTGAGACGTCATTTATAGATTTATTTGGCCAGCACGGATATAAGAAATTGAATTATTTTAATAAAAATTCAAATTTTTAGAAATCACAAAATAAACAATTTAGAGGTTGTTGTTTTAAACTAACGTCCACAGTAAGTAGATATTTTTATTTTTTAAATAGTAATTAAGAAATTATTACTTTTTGATGTCGCATCAGTAAATGCCCATGTATTGATTACCATCGGAGTACTAGAAATAACACAATTATTTATTAAATTATAACAATAAAAGTTACCAATAACTGACACCAATACAATTGACAAAATCACGCCAATTAATACTTTTATTTTAAAACAAAAATAGCTCTTTATTGACATTATGGTATTGGCTAATATTAAAAACTTATAAGTGATAAAATGTTTTTGAATATTGAAAAATTCAAAATTCGATATCTGATGTTTAACAAAACGAATCTATAGGTACACGTTTACATATTTTAATTGTTCTCAGTGCTTTCGTAACAATTTTAAAAACAAAACTAAACACTGAACATGAATGTTGCCCACAAAATGCACAAATCACTGATAAATTAGTAGCGACCGAGAATTACTAAAGCCTTAGATCATATATGATCTAAGGACTAAGACTAAGGCTTTATACTACCCGGCACAGATATAGATAATAATATTTTTATCTCTGTTCCCGCCTATCAGCCGAGCCAATGGATTTTTATGAGCAAACTGTTATCGTCTCTTTGGACCGTACGGTATCATATTGTCGTAAATACGTATTGTTTATGTAGATGCAAATGGACCACAATATTAATATATTATTAACGGGATCGTATTAATGTATTATAGCCTATAGGTACTCGAATTTCATGTTCCACAATAATTATTGATTCCAATAAACATTTGTCTAAAAAAAGTTTATTCAAAATAGTTTTTTGAATAAATGTTTGTTGGATTTTAACAAAGTGTATCCAAGCAGACACTGTTTGTCGAAAAAATTCATTGGAATAAATAATAAATATAGAAAACGATTTCGGGATTAGCTATTTGTTCGGAAAATAAAATGTTCCAATAAATATTAAATTATAATTCGAAATAGATTTATTAATTTATGATCTAATGATTCATGGCTCCTATGCCCTCCCCCCAAAAAAAAGCCACCCCTGACCTTTTTTTCTTGTAATACCGCAAATGAATTTTTTTTCAATATTATTCTTAATTTTTTCGTAAAATTCATAATAAATTAAACCAAAATCTCAGTTTCCATGAATTAGAAAAAACCGAATGACTAGATGGGACACAACGACATGTCGATAAAACCGGGACTACCTAATTAATAACAAAATCACAACGAATGGCAAGTCTACCTATGAAATAAAGTATAAACCACATGCTGTTCAAATATTTTTTTGCACATTTATTTTCCGACAAATCTTTAGTTTGTCATCTCACATTTGATTCAAAACCAAATGTTTTGCATAAATATTCTTTTGGAACAAATTAATCATGAAATAAATGTTCATTAAAATAAATGTATGGCCATGGGTGAATTGATGAACAGATATAATTTATTTAAATATATTTTAATGGGAAAAATGTTTACCTATCGAATTAAGTTTTTCGTGTCTAATATGTTTTGGAACAAAATGTAAAATTTAGAATTTAATATAATTGGAACAAGTTGACTTTGGAAAAAATAGATATATAGTACAAAAGATAATGGTTCCAATAAATGTTGTCGACAACAACATTTATAAATACTCCTTGACAATGTATTATTTTATTATACTCCCTGAAATGTTGTTTAGATTACAAAACAAAACAAGTTTACTCATCAAGTCCGGTCTCTCGTGATATGAATAACAAGTTAAGGGTTAAGATTACTATTTACTGACAAATTAAAATTATTAATTATAAATTTTATTAAGTTAAAGAATATTTTAATTTTCAATAGAAATTATTAAAACATGGATAGAATGGCTTAGTGTTTTCAGCTTGATGCTATTGGCAAGTCTTTTTTCTGACTTTAGTTCATAAGTCTTGTAGTACGTGTGATATTTTACGAATTTTGGTATCTTTTTGGTGTCCTGTGTCTGTGACATACAATTCAATAATGTCCACTACTACTCGGAACATTCGTCACCAAACACTGGAACAACAAGTACTTGCCTACTATATTTTTATCATTACAACAAATGTTCTCCTCTTTATTTGTTTTATAATTAATTATTTGTATTTATACAGAAACAACTATTGGAAATGAAAATGAGGCAGGTCAGACAAACTCCACAGATAATAAAAGCATCAGACAATGTCATGCCTAGCGCAAGAATAAGGCCTAAATCTGCTCGGCCATTGGAAATGAATTGTAAGTAATGTTAATTGAATAACATTTATATGTTTTTGTTTTAAATTAAATCTATCCATATATTCAAATTCAAACAAATGTAATCACCTATAGAATTTGTTTAAATTTTTTAGGTATAACAGGTTTATTCTTTGATAAAATGGTTATTTGATTATATAAAATATATATATTTATATTTTTATCTAATTCAAAACTACAAAAGATCTATAGTTTAGATTTTAGTATAAAACATGACTAGGTTGTTACTAAGTTGTTGTGTGGCTAATAATTTATATGCTTTAAACTAAACTTCAACACTTCTATTTTTTAAATAAATGACAGAAATTATAAGTTAAAATCATTAGTATAATAAGCAAGTTCTACTTTCAGAAAATTATATTAATTAGACAATAAAAATACATTATTCAAGTTTTGATACAAGTATCTATAATATTATTTTAATTTTAATTTTCTGTTTATTTATTCAAATAATATTCTATATCAGGGGTCACCAACTAATTTCTATGGGGGTCCGTTTTGAAACTTACCAAACTTTACGCGGTCCAAACAGTTTTAATGACTTGCACACGTTAATAAATAGTAGGTAAATACATTTTTTAAATTTGTATTTATATTTATTTATTTATTCATATTAAATTCATTTATTAATATAAAATGAAAACGCGCTCGCGGTCCGTAAAAAAAAGTACTCAAGGTCCGTATCCAGACCGTGGTCCGCCAGTTGGTGACCCCTGTTCTATATCATATAATGTTAATAATTAATATACTGTTTTATTAAATTATTTATTTTATCTCATATTAATAGGTTATGATGGTCCATTAACATATGCTATGATGAATTGCAGTCCAGACTCCAGTGATATATTAGGTGTATCAAGACAATCTATTAATCATGATGTTATTGAAGGTTCGTAAAGTTATATTTATGATCATAATGTATTCTACTTAAACGGAATCTTTGAAAGAATCTTGATGAAAGTAAGATTTTTGATATTTTATCATAAATTGACTGTCGTTTTTATCCTTATGATTCATCAGTTCATTACTGAATTCTATCAATTTCAATCACCATAATTTTTATAATTTTAAAGTATGTTAAGTATAATAAATAAATGATGCATTTATGTTTGTGTTTTGTTAGGAACACTCCACAATATATTGTATAAATATAGATTTAAATCTGCATAGTTGAATAGATTAATTAAATAACTATTGGAATTAGTATTTATGTTTATTATTTTTAGATATGAGAAAAGAAGTAGCTGAAATGACTATTGATGAACGTAGGATATCTGAAGATACTGAAGATGAAGAATCTTGTTCCATTTCTCCTGCTAAAAATTTAAGTTCAATACACATAAAAGAAAACAGTCCATTCATTTATCCTTCTTCAACAATTACTGATGTAAGTCATCTAAATATTTAAATAGTATAATATTTATTTTTATCTTTTTGCTGTATAGACTAATGAATTGGAAGGAGATGTATATGGAAATTTAGATACATTTGTCTTGGAACCTGCTGCCCAAGGTGTTCATTTTAAATGTCGCATAACTAGAGACAAAAAAGGCATGGATCGAGGGTTATATCCTACATATTATTTACATTTAGACAAGGGAAATGGATCAAAGGTAAATTAATAATAAAAACTTTAAATATTGAATAATTAATACTGTCTTGTTATTATATTATTTTATCATTATAGATATTTTTATTGGCTGCACGTAAACGTAAAAAAAGTAGAACATCAAATTATCTAATATCAACAGATCCAACTGATTTATCTAGAGGAGGTGAATCATTTGTCGGCAAACTTAGATCAAACTTAATTGGTACTCAGTTCACTGTCTATGATAATGGTATGTCACCTTATAAGTCTGTAGAAGGAGTACAAGAAAGACAAGAATTAG
This sequence comes from Melanaphis sacchari, assembly GCF_002803265.2. Lineage (NCBI taxonomy): Eukaryota > Metazoa > Arthropoda > Insecta > Hemiptera > Aphididae > Melanaphis > Melanaphis sacchari. The sequence continues at coordinate 6,638,572 of NW_020270469.1, read as the reverse complement.
CAGCTGTAGTATATGTAAGTTAAAAAAATCATTTACAATATATTGGATTTTAAAAAGCAATGGCAAAAGATGAAATAACATTTTTTATATTTTATAAATAATACATTACTTTATAGGAAACAAATGTGCTAGGATTTAAGGGACCGCGTAAAATGACTGTTGTAATACCAGGTATGAATAAAAACCACCAAAGAGTTAAAGTCGCCACAACTGATAACTATAGTTCACTACTAGGTAATAATCAAATTATTATTTAATTTTGAAAATTATTTAAGTTAAATAAATAATCATATTATTTAATAACAAATGTTTATAGAATGTTATCGAACAAAAAATATGGATGACCTGATAGAATTGCATAACAAAACTCCACAGTGGAATGAAGAAACCCAATCGTATGTTCTTAATTTTCATGGACGAGTCACACAAGCTTCAGTTAAAAACTTTCAAATTGTTCACGATAATGATGGTGAGTTTTTTATTATTAAATTACTGTAGTTCTTGAAATACCTAGATTATTATCATATAATTTCTTGAAAAATTAAGTGTTAAATTGTTTGCAACCACTTGTGTATTCCTCATATCTACTAGATCAGTGGTTCTCAACATTTTTGAATTTATGTCACCCTCATCCACAATCATTCAATACTGTGTCACCCTATCAGAATATTAAACAATTTATAGTTTATGCTGTTAATTTTAGAAAAAGTATATCGAGGTTTAAAAAATACAATATGGAAAAATATAATAATTGCACATTTTATTTTAGTTGTAGTATTGAATAAACATTGTTGTTGTAAATTGAAAAAAAAAAAGTAAGAATATCGATAAATAATAATAAAATCTGAAAAATTAACGAGATATTTGACCCAGACGGTCTCTATAAAGTTTTGTTTGAAAAAATTAAAAATTCTCTTTCATTTTTATTTTTCTCGAGTATTTTGTGTTGCCCTTATACTGGATCCTTCTTACCCCAGGATAGCTTATCACTTCGATTGAGAATCACTGTACTAGATAAATACATTAAAAAAATTTTAAAATCAGGATATATTTAATACACTTTATTTCATCATATATTCGTAATATATAGATGTATTAATTATTATATACACATAACATATAATTACATAAAAATAATAATTAAATGTATTCTGAAGTGTAACCTTTAAATATTTAAATCAAGGAATTATATGAACATTTTTTTTAATCATCTTTTATTTAAAAAATCTCAACTAATTATGTATCACATGTTAAATTTTGTTATAAACTGGGTAATAAAATATCTTAGGTAGGATGGTATCAAAAATTAAATTTTATTCTTTAACATAATCAATATTTTAAAAATAATTAAGTAAATATATTTTACATGTGTATAATAATTGACATCATATTTTTTAATTATAATATCTAATTTAAAATATTAGAATATATTTTTAAAATTACACTCTTTTTTTATATAATAATAATCTTAGATACAGGGAATATTGCTCATAGTAGCAAGAAATGGATGTGCTAGTGCTCGCCAAATGCCAAATTCTCAAGAACATCACTTAATTAATTAAAATAATTGCCTAGTTTAAATTTTGCTTATATTAATATAGTAAAGTAATATTTTGGCTGAGGCCATCTTATATGAAAGTGGGGGCATCAGATTATATTTTATTATATTTGTTTAACCACTACAAAGGTTTATTTGGATTTTTATTCAAGAATTATATCATTTAACAAATAAATTTACTGTATAAATAACTGTTTTTACTATCTTTATTTTATGATATTTTATTATTTTTTCAGTTGATTACATCGTCCTGCAATTCGGTCGAATTTCAGATGATCTCTTTACAATGGATTACAGATATCCATTGTGTGCAATGCAAGCATTTGCTATTACTCTAAGTAGTTTTGATAGCAAATTAGCTTGTGAATAGTTTTAATACATTTTATTTCAATTTGAAAGTTCTTAAAAATCATTTAAGTTTTGGCCCTGAATCCCATGCTTAATGATTTTAGTTAACACTCTTTTATCACCTTTCACCTACTTACTTATATTTTTGCACCAAAAATTTGTTCTAGTCTTTATTCATTATATTTTACTATTTAGTATTTTTTATATGTTAAAATTAAATTTATAATTTTAATTGATGCCATGAAGTAATTATGATATTTAAAAATTGAATCCTGTTTTAAATTAATATTTAATGGAATACTATGATGTTTATTTACATTAATTTTTAGAACACTGCCATTAATAATATTAACATTATGAGCTGAAACATTTTGAATAAAAATTTTTTTAGTGTAATACACTATTAAAAAATATATATTGTGTTAGATAAAGGAACCAATATGAGTATAATGATTTTATTTTGTATTAGTATTATTAATTTCATCTTTTAATAATTTTAAATCTCGTATATTTTAAATTAAATACCTCTTAATGTTTTTGTAACTTGTAGAAATTGATATTTTATTTCGTTGTTAATTCATTCAAGTTGAATTATTAATTAATTATAAGATTTATTTACAAGATATTTTTCAATTTATAATTGGCTGGTTAAAGTTTAAAAATAATGTGGGGTAAATTATTTGGTTCATATAAAGTAATAGAGAAAATAATCTCTACTTATAAATGTGCAGTGCACCTATTTCTGTGGGTTATAAGTTTTAACACCCATAATGTGTCTATGCCAATTCAGTTCAAAGAATAACATGATTTGTGTTCCTAAAAATATTTCCTTTTTTTAGTTCATTCGCCTTTTACTAGTCGTCTATTTGTATATTCATGTATTCTATTATTTTTATATAAAATTAAATAAAGACATTAACTTAGGTATTTTAATTTTTCCAAATCAAATTTTAAATTATTGTTAAGCTACTTAAAATGTACACTATACAATTTCTGAATATTTGTTTTTACTTTTATAAAACTGTGTATAGGTGATGTTTTTTTATTTAATACATGTATGTATAATGTGGCAGTTTTATGATTATATTATTTTGATTAATAAATAATATTGTTATGTTTAAGTTTTATAATTGTTCTCATATCACTAGTATCACATATCTATTTTGCACTAATTGTACCAATTACTGTTTATATTAGGCTAATTGGTAATTGTGTATACAAACAAAAGTGCCTTACACTTGTGCCTTATATTACTAAATAATTGTATCTTTTAAAAAAAATAAAAAATCATATTCATCACATTGTTTATGTAAATGTTTAATTGTGAAATAAATAAAAAATATTCAAGAAAAACTAATGTTTTTGATTAATTATTATTGTTTAATACTTATTCGATGTTGGTGATTGTCCACGAAGTATGTTATCAATCTGAAATTTAAAAATATGTATGTGTGTATTATATATTAATTAATTAATTTTAATTTAGAAAATTTAATTGATTAAAATATATAAAGAATATAGATGGAAGGAGAATCTTAAATACTGTAAAAAATCAAAATCTGAGTAATTAAAAATATGATCTTTAAGGGAATTTGAAAATTAAAGATATTAGAATTTAAATAAATTCTTAGTTTAAGCAAAAAAGGGCAGAAGTAAATAACTTCTGCTTTTCAGTACTTATCGAGTATATTTGGTCATTGAGTATTGTAATACACGTATTAAATTTAAATTTAATGAAAAATGGTTTTGAGCTTAAATTATCTGTCAGCATATTAATTACTACAGTACATTTTACTATAGATATTAGATAAGTTTATTTTCGTAATATGTTATTTAACATAACTATTAAAGTAATTTATTTTAAATACTAATTTTATAATAGAAGCCAGTGGCATATTTACGGAGGAGGGGATCAAGGGGATAAACCCCCCCCCATAGTCTGTATACACACAAATAATTATAGTCATCATATTATTATTTAAAAAATTATTATTATTATTTTTTTTTTATCAATAATTGATTAAATTTGCAAGAATTAAAATATTATAATATATTGTACAATACTCTCATTGGTATCTTCATTTATATAATCATATCCTCCCCCATGACAAAAACCTAAATACATCACTGACAGAAGCTACTATCGGAGTTGATGATTGGAGCATTTTTTTCTACCAGAAATAGTGTTCAGAATTCAGACACAATAAAAAATTTAATAAAAAACACATTGTTACGTTCAATGCAATCATGGAAAATGAAAAGAATTGTCTGACATTATGAATGCAATTAATATATTTCTCGTTGAGAATCAGAATTTAAACAGAAAGTAGGTAGCAGGACCTGAAATACTGTGTCCCCTGAATGACAAATGTGTGTCCAAAGTTTTATAATACGTTTTTAGTTTTGATTGCGGAAATAAGTAATAATAACAATAATTTATGAATTTCATCACAATTTCATCAAAATAAATAGAGAATCATTATCAATTTTATACAAATATCGAGTGATAGGCATTTATATCTGATATCATACACTTTGGCGGGTCATTACCACGAATTAAGATATCTTAATTCGTGGTCATTACACATTATTCCACAAAGCACATGTTCCTAGTTCCAACGGACTTTTGTTCCACAAAATTCTTGTTTCAAACGTGGAGTTTTCTCTATAAATATACTATGTGGGTATTTCAGAATTTTTGAACAACAGATTATTATGATATTATACCAATATCATATATTTTTTTTTTGTAAATATTATTAATGTGTAAGGTAATAAGTATTGCCTAAAAGAAGGGGGTCTTTGGGAGTTACAACCTACACAGGTTTTTTTTTGCAATAGAAATCTGTCAAAATCCAAAGTCAACAGTTAAATTAATAAGTGTGTCCCCTGAAATTAGATGTATTTTAGGCCCTGGTAGGTAGTATCACCTTACTGTCACATAGCTACTAATAACCAAAAAAAAACATTTAATAGTTGTTATAGATAAAAATTGTAACGTTTGTCAAATAAAGATTTTAATGAGATAATGTATTATATGTCATCAAAAAAATATAACCAAATCAATGACATTTGATGAAACAATACAGTATGTACTATGTTGAAAATAAATTTTCGCTTTATTTTTAGTATTATTTACCTATTCGAATTGCTCGTGTCGGGTGTATTCACACTATGCAGTGTAGGGCAATTTGAGCTGTCAGTTGTCGGGTGGTATTTAATCAATTCTGTGGTATTATACTATTATGTCCACAATACCGTTCTCAACACAAAACGAAAAAAAAGTTGAACCAGGTTTATACGTCGACCTACTTATTAAATATCAAATAATTGTACAACAATATTAAAATGTATCTATGGCCTACGTGTATGCTGTTAAACATAAAATATTTTCCATGATATTAGTGTAATTTTTATAAAAAAATAAAATAAATACCTACTATATTATATAAATTTATATGATTTAATATTTATAAAACTATTGTTTTCATTTGGTAGGTATAGGTATTATTAATGTTAAAATATAAAAATGGAAAACAGAGTTTTATTGTATTGCCGTAATGGCATATTTACAAGTAGGTAAATCATATTCCTATATTTCAAAAATTTAAAATTTTTACAATATACTATAACATAATTACTAATAAAGTTATATACCTAAAGTGTAAATATTATTTCCTTCAAACAATTTCCTAACCCATTTTTATATGCAACATGTAAAATTTAAAATTTCTCAAATTTTTTTTTTATTTTTCAAATTATTTCTTAATTATTTTTTGGTCTATATTTGAAGTCATATAATTTGACCTGACCATGCCATCTTCTCCCAGAAATAATAAAAAAATACAAACAATTAAATACATTTTTGAATTAATTTCGTTTTCTATTATGCAAACTGCAGTCCAATAGCTTCCAATATTATGAATAATATGAATTATGACCAATGTATCTTTACGTTATATTATATATATATATATATATATATATATACTATAATATAGTATATACGTTTAGGTTTCACTGCATTATTATTGTGAGTGTAAAAATAAATATAATTAATAAAAATCATTCAAAAATTAGATAATATTAGAGCAATTTTTTTCTTTTACCTGATTATTGAAAAATAGTTCTACAGCTACGATCACTTGCTGGGTATATTCTTGTATTTCTGGTGCGTCGACTGAGTACGGATCAGGTACATTTGAACGTATTGCAGATGTGATCGCATCGACCAAAGAATTCAAAACGTAATTTTGAGTGTTTGCCGGTTGCGGTAAAACACCAATATTATAATCATATTGTGATCTGTAGGAATTCTGGTCGATGCTGCTACCGTAATACGTCTGTCGTTGCCCTAACATATTTTCGGTTGCAGCCGTTGCAGGTTGGCGTACGTAATAATCTGCGGTCGGTTGTTGACCTGTCAATAAAGTTGCTGTAGTTTAATTTGTTCAGAAAACCCGTTTGCAGTACAGTGAAACCTCTATTAATGGACACCTCTCAATAGTGGACCCTTCCCTAGAGTGAATACTTTTAAATATCTCGGCAAGTATGTATGCACATAATAGGAGTTATAACCTTTTAACAGTGAACACTCCTATTAGTGGACGTGGACACCCAGTGACGGCTTGTGGGTTTTTAATAAAGTGGTGCACATCCAAAAAAAATATAACTAATATTATATATAAAAATATATATTATAAATTGTATTAAATAATTGTTTACAAATTTTAGTTATTTAGCAATTATCTTTTATTTTGTTCATATTTTAAGTCTGGACTCTGGAGTAAGCCTACTTTTATTTTTTATTTTCATCTTCTCCAACATGACTGTTGAAAAATTGCATTGCAATTATTAGACTAGTAAGTACTAAATTCATTTTAAAAATTGAAAACAAATACACGAATAATAACATATTACGTTGATGTTGGTCGTCGATAAAAAATAGAAACACAATTGGTGTTTTGAATTTTCGATGATGAATAATGATGGACTAACATTAACAGCTGATAATCGGAAATCGGAATACAATAAATGAATGAGAGTACCTAAAAATAAACTATTCAGCCGATGCATATACCGATGTACAACGAGGGCGACGTCGAAAAAAAAATTCACGGAAAACAATTTAATTGGCATGTACTTAAGTGCACATCAATTCCATTATTACGTGGGTTGCTTGTTTTGACGTGTTTTAATTTTTACACTGTACAAATGTGCACAGCGTTTGTGTGCACAACTGCACCACTATATATGTATACACACTGATACCGTTCTGTCGTGGACAACCGCCCGGCTCTTTGGCCGTCAAAATCTAAATATTATATAATTCTCATAATATTCTGAATTTATGTTTTAATATATTTTGAAAAATAATTTTAATAACACTACAGTCTACAGGTACTTAATAATTATATTATTTGTAATATTTTCACACCATACATGTTGCATATTAAATAGGTACACATATAATAAATAATAAATTAATATTTCAATATATACCAATTTCAATGTACATAATATATAAATATATATATATGAATATGTACAACTAATTCTCTATAGCAGTGGTTTTCAATCGGTGTGCCGCGATAAATCTATTGATTGAGTTAATTTTGTATATATATATATGTATTATATATAAAAATATATGCTTCACGTATTATATGAATTATTGGTGTGCCGCAAAAATTTTGTAGAAGAAGAAGTGTGCTACATTGTTAAAAAGATTGAAAACCACTGCTCTATAGCACCTCTTTATAGTGGACATTTAGTAATTTCTCGTAAATGTCCACTATGTAGAGGTTTTTTCTAAATTAGACAATTTTTAATTCCCCATGGCCGTCCACTTTATAGAGATTTCACTGTATAGACATAATAATATGAATTGTAGTTTTACGGAAATACCTGCTGAAATTTGTTGATTATAGTAATTTGGCAAATTTATATTTTTCGTCGTAGGCGCATCAGTAGATTGGTGATAATATTTGTTAACCAGAGTGCCCGGTAAATTGTTGAAGATCTCAAAACCATTAAAATCTCGTTTAGCTCGTCGACCCTTAACATTTTTAAAATTAAAAATATAACAACAATTTTATTCCTTCAAATTCAGTTAAGAACTTACGTATAAAGTGTTTATGATTGTATTTAAAGACTGCCGAAGATTTAGCATCACAGATTGTACGATAGAATTTGTTAATCGAATTATATGACTCACTGGAGAATGTGGGAAATTGGCACGTGTTATGTCAAATATTGCCTTAGTCCCATCTAACGGTGCTTGAACCGAATTTGAAATTACGGATATCATATTTTGTGCGAATATATCGTTTGAAGGTGAATTTAAAATTCCTTGAATATTATTTTGGTAAGACGACAATGGTCTATCAAAAATGCTTGTACGTGCTTTACCATCATAACTTGTGTACCCGTAATTTTGGTTTGGGTGTAGATTTTTTGTGTCATCTTTTTTTGATAAAAACCACGAATTAGGAGTATTTAGAGAAGGGTTTTTTAAGTCTACTTTCTTGTAAATAGAACCACTGTTATCCATAGAACTTGGTTGATATGCATCTAGCGACAAACCAGGTGATTGTATTTTGGATGTCATTTGATTTTGATCAACAGCAGAAGGAGCAACTTGTTGATCATAATCATTACTATTTGCGAGATACATTGGAATTTGATTATAACCCACCGGTTTTTGATTAACACTTAATAATGAGTTAGGTAGTTGATTATTAGCATTCGAATTAAAAGGTTGAACGTAATCAACACTATTTGGAAATGAGGGACCATACAATAATGGCATGTCTGTCGATGGAGTATTTAATAAATTATTATTTATATAACTATTATCATTGGTTAGAGACTGTTGAAGTATATGAATATCATTAGGGTTGGCGAAAACAGTTAATTTAGCATTATCCTCTTTCGCGTTTTTGGGATTTTCTGTGTTTACAATATATGAATTATCGTACTTTGATAATTCTTCAAATTCTGGTGGTTTGTCAGGTATTAAATTTTCCAATGAATATAATACATCATTTTCTTCATTAACTTTATCTAATGGAAAAATTGATAACTCAGATATTGCTTTTTCCAATTTTGACTCTTCATTTAATTTTGTATCTTCAAAATTTGTAGGAAATGTAATATCATTCAATGCATTTTGTAGATTTTCAGTATCATTATTTACAAACGATTTACTTTCATTTGAGTGTGATTCATTTATCGCGTATTCATCACTCAATACTAATTGAGAATCGTCTTGATTTTCTAACACATAATTGGGTGGATATAGTATATCAATATTTTCAGAATTCAAAAATTGTTTTATATCTGTTAGAGAACTATCTATTAAAACATCTTGATTTTTCTCGACATCACTAAAACGTGGCTCTAATTGATCATCCGGAAGTCCTAATACAGAATCTAAAAACACGCTGTCATTCATATTTTGCACAATATTTTCAACAGATGTTGAAGAACCTTTAACCATAGGATTTAAAGACGGTTGTAATGGTATCTGAGACAATTTTGACTGATTTGATGAAAGTGGAATTGGAGACGTCGATTGCGACAAAGTTTCTTGGTTCTTATTGAAATCTTTCATATCTTTGAACCATTCTGGTAATTCTACCTCTTTAATTTCTATGTTATTTTTGTTGGGCGTTGAATTAACTTTCGTTGTCGGATTTAAAGACGGCTGTGATGGTATCTGAGACAATTTTGGCTGATTTGATGAAAGTGGAATTGGAGACGTCGTTTGCGACAAAGTTTCTTGGTTCTTATTGAAGTCTTTCATATCTTTGAACCATTCTAGTAATTCTTTCTCTTTAATTTCTATGTTATTTTTGTTGGGTGTTGAATTAACTTTCGTTGTCGGATTTAAAGACGGCTGTGATGGTATCTGAGACAATTTTGGCTGATTTGATGAAAGTGGAATTGGAGACGTCGATTGCGA